>NC_052943.1:34680215-35035215 GCF_013358895.1 Oreochromis aureus
GATGGAATTCATGCCTAGAACCACCAGCTAGCGATTCATCTCATTCAATCATTATTATAGTCGTCCCACTAGGTGGCGCTCTAACCATTACTGACAAATGAGATTGGACATTGTGTTTTTGAGTGACAGCAGATTACTGCTTTTGGCGAGGATTGAAACTCCACGTGCAGCCACATGCCACCCGTTTCCCTGAACGTAAAAGCTTCGCAATTTAACATCACAAAGGTCTTTAGATTCCACACACAGGAGATCGGGTTAATCTGATGAAATCCCTTGGAGGAGTTCGTCAAAGTATGAGGCCTGAAAAGAGGCGAAAAAAGTGGCTAAAATTACACATTCATTTTAAAATGGCTGACTTCCTGTTGGATTTGGGATATTGCTCCAAGAGACTTTTTTGTACATCTTGATATCCTCCATAAGCTTACCAGGTTTCAGACTTATAGATAAAACACAGAGCAGGGGCTGATGTTTTGAAATTTTGTAGGGGCGCTGTGGAGCCATTTTGCACTATTCAAGGAAAATGATCACATAACAACAAAGCCCTCATCACATTGGAGGTTTGGGCCAAATTCCAAGACTTTTAAAATTTCCAAGCCCCTCAAAAGCCACTTCGTCTTTCATGGTGAACCGCGTTGCCACCAGGGTGCGCCGTTCAGTTTAAAGTCACAATTTTCGCACAGAAGCATCATGAAGGACTGATGGTGATACTCACCACTTTTGAGGTGGCCACGATGAACCTGTGAAAATCAGTACAACAAAATGAAAGACATGACATTTCCTGGTGCCACTAGGTGGCGCTCTACGTATTCCTGACAATGGGCATATCAATCTGTTCAGGCGGGTCTGACATCATCCCTGTAAAATCTGGTACTGATCACATTGGATTTCATTGAGTTACACTAATTTGTTTCTTCATGGCGAGACCTCAATGTTCGCCATGCTGCTGAAGTCACACCCTTCAGCGAAAACTCACAGTTTTCTCTGTAACCCAAGACCAACTCCTTAAGGCTTTCCTGGAGAAATTTGAGGCTGCAGATGTCACCCATTACAATACTGTACCCCAAAGTGTAAAACATGACATTTCCTGTTCCCACTAGGTGGCGCTGTCCCTGATGTCAAATATGGCAGTTGAAATATGTTCAGGGGTGGAGCCTTATCATATGTGTCCACTTTGGTCAAGGTCGGACAATGTATGACAGAACGAGAGGCAATAAGATTTTCATGGCGAGTCATCGAAACCGCCATGGCGCCACGGACCTCACCGTATCCCGAAAACTCAAAAGCTCCGCAATTTAACATGGCCCAGGTGTGTAGTTGACACTGACCAAATATGAAGCTTGTACGATGAAATTCCAATGAGGAGTTCGAAAAAGTTCGAGGCATGGAAATGGCAAAATTAGAGCCAAAATGTCACCTTCACTTCCAAATGGCGGACTTCCTGTTGGGTTTGCGACAATGGTCCCACTGACTTTTTGTTCGTCTTGGCATGATACACATGTGTGCCAAATTTCATACATGTAGCTCAAACGATGTGTTCGTAGGGCTGCATTTAACAAGGCATAGGTGGCGCTCAGAGCCATTTCCCAGTGCTCATATGTAAAACCATTAAAATACAAAATTTTTCACCAGATCTGGCATGTGTGCAAAATTTCAAGAGTTTTCGAGCATGTTAAAGCCCTCAAAAGGCCCTTGTTTTGCCTGAATAATAATAATAATAATAATAATAATAATAATAAGAAACGGAGCAGATACAATAGGGCCTTCGCACTCTCGGTGCTCGGGCCTAATAATAATAATAATAATAATAATAATAATAATAATAATAATAATAATAATAAGAAACGGAGCAGATACAATAGGGCCTTCGCACTCTCAGTGCTCGGGCCTAATAATAATAATAATAATAATAATAATAATAATAATAATAATAATAATAATAATAAGAAACAGAGCAGATACAATAGGGCCTTCGCACTTTTGTGCTCGGGCCCTAATAAACAGAGCAGATACAATAGGGCGCCAGACCGAGTGCTCGGCCCTAATAATAATAATAAGAAACAGAGCAGATACAATAGGGCCTTCGCACTCTTGTGCTCGGGCCTAATAATAATAATAATAATAATAATAATAATAATAATAAGAAGAAGAAACAGAGCAGATACAATAGGGCCTTCGCACTCTCGGTGCTCGGGCCTAATAATAATAATAATAATAATAATAATAATAAGAAGAAGAGAACAAGCAGATACAATAGGGCCTCGCACTTTTGTGCTCGGGCCCTAATGCTCGGGCCCTACAAAATATGTGCTCGGGCCCCAAATACAGAACTGAGAGAATGTCCATGATGTGTCACATGAGCAATATAAGGCCTGAGGATGTTATTCAAATAAATTATAGATTTTGCTGAAAAACAGTAACGTTCACACAGAAAATCATCAGGAAATGATAAAATGTCCAAACGCGCTCTAATCACTCTCTCCCGGCGGAGAGCTCTGTGGAGAATTTGGGCTTCAACATCTACTGGCTCTTCAAGGAAGGGGCACGCCATGTCTGACACTTCTTACAGTCAGGTTTCCGACAAAGAGGCGGAGAAGGTCAGGGTTAGTTGAAGTAAACCTGCTAGGGGGCAGGTTAGCTTCACGGAGTGTGTCGTCATAGTAACTCACTCAGAATTAATCTAAACTCGCTTTGTGAAACCGAAAACCCAGAGTTTTCGTTAACTCAGGGTATACTTACTCAGAGTTTGCACTAAACCAGCTTTCTGAAACAGGGCCCAGGTCCTTTGTTTGTTTTTCTGTTTCCATTCTGCAGTTCAAACTTTTGGGAGTTTGAACTATTGAAATAAAGTCATAAAGCCCAGAAATGAATTCAACTGAATGAGATAACAAGCATCAAATGGTTTTCATGGTGGATTTCACTTAGTCCAGTTCCAGTCTGATAAACTAACAACAGCAATGAAAAGAAGCAGGAGCAGAAAAACATGCAAACACAAACTGAGAAGGAATACAAACAGATTTATTCAGGTATATAAAAACAGAGGTAAAAGAAATATTTCTGAAAATACGAGCATTTTGTTTTTAAATTAATTATCATTTCATTCACTTGACATATTTCAAACATATGTGAGCCTGAATTAACAAGCAAAGTTCTAACCACTGTTGTGATTCCCATTGTGTCTGACTGGGGTTTGTTATGTTGTACCTACTCCATGGTGCCAACCTCCCTCATGTCTATTTATCAAAAATAAAACAATTATTTTTATGTATTTACATGATATTTCCTTCAAATGTTGCTACTAAATCAAAGTGTGTGTGTGTGCGTGTGTGTGTTCAGTGTTCAGAGTTGGACAGGCAGGGCAGTCCCGGCAGCCTCCAGCGACGGACACTGGTCTGAATCCTCAGGTCCAACCACTCCTGCTGAGCTGCACCCAGCACCAGGCTGTGAGCACAAAGGAAACACGGGACATTTCTTAACTCTGAGAGCGACTTTAAGGGGAGAAGTATGCATCAGGCCCATTAATGTGTGTGAATGGGTGAATGAGGCATGTTGTATAGAGCGCTTTGAGTACTCCGGGAGAGTAGAAAAGCACTATATAAGACTCAGTCCATTTACCATTAATGTGTCTGAGAACGACCATTGGGATGGGGCACACAAATGTCAAGACAAAAAAATGATGAATTTCTGCACTACGTCTGTAGAGAAAATGGTAGAACTGTACCTTGGAGCGAGGTAAGGCTCTGCGGGGGTCGATGGGTCTACTGGAGGGAGGTCGGTAGGCGTATATGAGGAATCAGACTGAGGCAGGTCCTCACCTTCCATGCACCTCAGGTTGGCTATACTACTCCCCACAGCAGCATCAGTGCTGTCCCTGTTTCTGTCAGCCGGACCTGGAGGATTATACAGGGCTCATCACCACTGCCTCTCATTGTATTTGTCATATGAATGGGAACCACACGCCTCTGTAAGGTCTGTGTACTGAAGGAACAATAAACTCTGAGGTGTTGGCACATTTGAACACTGCAGACTGATGTGACACTTACAGCAGCGCGTGAAAGGCTCCCAGGATCGAGACTGCACGTATGGTTTAGCCTGCGGCTGCTGGAGCAGACACACCACTGCTGAGTCCACCTGCTGAAAAACCCTGCAGACAGAGCAAAAGGAGCCAAAGTACTGAGGAACATCATCAGTTATTTATTTAGACTCTCTCACCATAGTAAAATATTAAATACTAACACTTTACTATTTAATAGTTTTTTACTTGAACAGACCCAGTAGATAACCAAAGCAGTTGAAGTCACAATGTTTGAGGTGTACAACAAAGATGTGACTAAATACTGAAAATAGTCGTACAAATGTTACTATCTTCTTGTGCACATCTGGTCCCAGCACCGCAGCTGAGTTTGGAAAACTGTGGGTCCCACTCTGACATCACTACTGTCAGAGTGACCCGACTTTTATATACAATCAGCCTCAGTGGAAGAGAACACATCACGTCTGCAGTGCAAACAGCAGTGTGTTCATTTCTCTGCTGGCACAGAGGTGCAGAGGTCAGCACTGCTGCCAAATAACATAACGAGTCTGAACCTGTCTGGAGTCTTTTGGGTGGAGTTTGGATGCTTCCTCTGTGCCCGTTTCTGCCCACAGCCCCAAAAGTTGCATGTTTACTGACTGCGTGATTAATTAAAATTGGTGATGGAAAAATGTGACGTTCAGTGGTCTAGAAAGATGACAGCGTCCACAGCCTGAAGCTCACAGTGGTCTCAGATATCTGGAGCATCTACAGCTGCTAAGCTTTCATAAACACGTAGGCTGGTTTTGGATATTTGTTACAAAACTCTGGTTTGATTAGTTAATATTCAAGAGAGATTTGACAAGGAGATGAAGATGACAATGAATAAGAGAAAAAGACAGATGGTGATACCGGAGGCTGAGCAGCTGCTGGTGGAGCTCCGCTGACAGACCATACTGGTCAGACTGGATCATTTCTCTAATAGAGTCAAAGTCTTGCTTCAGCTGAAGAGCGCCCTGCACGCTAAAAACACACAGCAAAAGGACATTTGTCAACATCTGAAAATGGTTTGCTTTTATGTGACATGTGTGAGTGAAGAGTCACACGCACACGTACCAAACTGCTCTGTTTTCAATGATATGTCATCAGGTTGTTGGATAACACAGTCTGTGCTCTAAAACACACCTGAACTTGATCTTCTGTCTCAGGATGTGCTCCATCCATGCCTCCATGAACGCTGTCATCGTTATACTCAATGCTTGGACTCGTGCATCGTCAGATAGAGGAGCCACACCCTCTAACACTTGACCAATCACAGTTTGAGCTGCCAGAGATGCATATTCACTGGGACTGTTGGGAAAACCTTTGGAAACACAGCGTAAAATAAAAAAGGCCATTTTAGGAGACACAGAGCAAATGAAGAGTCACGATGCAACTGAAATACAAACTTTTAGCTTCTGTGGAACTGAGAAATATTACAGCACTCCTTACATACAGTCATTTATTTTCAGTGTGGTTGGTATGAATATAAAAGCTTTCATAAGCAATGACACTAACTACACCCTGTGGCTGCTGCTTTACCAGGACAGCAACTCAAAGCACATACATGACAGCTGGTGCTCTGTTCATAATACGTGGATGGAGCAGTCACTGTGGAAGGAACAGACTGTATGACAAGTCCAACCTGCAGCTGTTAGTGACAAAGTTTTGAGTGCAAAACATGACAAAGACTGATCAGGAAGCGTTGGTGCTGGAGCAGTGAAGACAGACAGCAAAGAGCCAGGAGTGAGACTTGAACCTGCTGCACTCCAGCGGTGTGGCACATGGTCACCTGATCACCCACCTGAGTTTGTGGGTTGGTCTCGCACAGAAAAACTACATTTACTGTATTACAGTCACATAGTACTGAGTGTCTGAGTGTTAATCCTAATGAAAACATTAAAACACTTTAACATCCATGAAACTTACTCAGTCATGAGTAATTTCCTTTGTTATTCAAACCAAAGTCTTCTCTGGCTGAGGCTAAATGCACTGAGTAGGGCTGGGTATCGTTTCTATAACTGACTCAGAAATATTATAATGATGATCATGTATCTTGGATATGTACTGTTGAAAGAATTCTCTAAAGCTTGTAAATTAAAAATATTGAATTCCAAATTATTTGACTATTTATCTGCAATTACAAACTCAGTGTAACTATAACAACACTGTGACCTCATCAGAGGTGTGATCATCACAGCAGACGTCTTTGTGTAACTGAAGATAAAAACATGAAGGAGATGCTCCATGAATCAGCATGTGAACATGACCTGATGCTGCTGAGGTGAAGCAGAGCAAAGTCACAGAGGTTTGATTACAGACACAGCTGAGAGTTTGCCATTGGCATCATTTGTAAAAGTTTACATGATGTTTAACAGCAGAAATGAGGCTTTGTTGTTGGAGTGCTGAGTGATGAAAGCTGCAGCGTCAGAACCTGTGAGATGTCGACCTGCAGCCGCGGCGGCGTGTACGTGCTGTCGGGTGAGCGATCCACGCGCTGTGTTTATGTCTTCGTGCGGACTCTGTTACCTGCTCTCATTCACTGTTTTAGCTGTTTGGTGGTTGTTGAAATAGTTTTGTGAGCTTTAACCTGAGATCCTGGCGTTTCTGACAAAAATACATTTAAAAATGGATTCAGGATTTAATGAATCGATATCACTTTATTCAAACTAAAATCGACTTTTAAACCCAAGCCTGATGAGTTTAGCCTAATAAAATAAAACACTAAATAACTTCATTGAACAGCGTGTTTAGGGTTAGGGTAGTTTTTAAGTTCAGAATTCATAAAACCTACAAAACCATTTCACTTTGTAAGAGCCCATCAGACATCACTGGCTTTAAAGGCTGCTGTACTTAAACCATACCTTAAAGATCCACAGCTGATCACCTGATCAATGTGGTCTTTATTCAAATGTGTTTATAACTTCTCTGTCTTTTAGTTTGTGCCTTGTCCTCTCTGTAAGTTTTCCACTCCTCTGAAACTCTTCCTCTACTGGCTGGTATAACATTTATATAGTATATAGTTGTCCTCCACACTACTCTGTCAGCTTTCCTCTCACCCAAACCTTACAGCCACCTTTGAGCACTTAGTGGTGACAGTGTGAATACTAACTCCCTTTCACAGGAAACCATATAACCAGAACCAGAGTCATAAAAGGAGACCGTTTCTCACCTTACAACATAAATCCACATAAAACACTGAGGTAAACTGAATTCATACAGTCAGATACGAGCACCTGTCCTGCGGCTGGGCTTCCAGTGTACAGCAGGAGGCATGGTGTGCTCAAAGATCTCTCCTGACCTCTGCTTGCAGTCACTGGAGAATGTCCTCAGCATCACAGAAGAGAAGGTCTGAGGGACAGTGACGACATCAACATTTCTGGTTAGATGTGGTTAGGAAATCATCTGTGGCTCTGTATAGTCCTGCATATGATCCTCAGCAACACTACACACACTTCACCAGTCTGCACAGTAGCAGTGAAGCTTTCTGACCTGGTTGTCAGAAGAAAGCAGACAGCTCACCTGCAGAGCGGACCGAGCACGGTCGAGAGTTTCCAGCTGCTGCTGCAGGAGGAGCTGGCTGTGGGTATGTAGAGTAGACTGCTGGTCACTGTGTGAATTCATCACTAGTGATTTGGTCTGATGCACCAGCGCCTCTAATGACTCCCTCATCACCTGCAGACACAAAAAACACATTTAAACTGACACTGAGGCTTAAAGATGAACTGTATCCCAATGTTTTGGCACCACTGCTCAAACTAATTTTGTTTGTATTTGAAACATGAAATCCTTAATACATAAATAAAAACCAAAGTAAAATAAATGAAATGAACTTTGGGCCACAAATAAGTACAGAACCAAAGACAGTACATCATGCTTTACACTGTTTATACTCCAATGTTAGTACAAAGTGGTGTGAGTACTGTGCTGCATCATGTTTATGAAACAGCCCTTCCACTGATATCAGTCTCTGATCACCCAGCTCTACAGAACAAGTGTTCTGGTTGTAATATATGAGTAACCTACTGTGAGGTCCCCCTGTGTAATAAGCAGGAACTTATTGAGACTCCAGGAGGAGAGGAACTGGTGTGCCTTGGACATCACCCATACAGCAGACAGCTGCACGGAGGCCAGCACCAAACTAACAGTCTGCCTCTGCAGAGAACAGGGGAAGAGGCTGAAGGGACCTGTGGAGGGGAGACAGACAGAGGGGATCAAGTCAATTCAATTATTATTATTATTATTTTATATAGAAACTGTTTTTAAAAAAGAAAAACAGGTAAAGACTCTGCAATATTAAAGAGAGAGTCCCAACAATCTGATGATTCCCTGCAGACGTTCCTTTTATAATACAAAGAGTCTGTCAGCAGAGGACAGCCACACGCTGACGACACACCGCAGACAGAGAGGTTAACACAGCCTCACAGTTCCTGATGGACCTGTCTGTGTGGAGTCTGCATGTTCTCCCACGTTTCCATGGGCTCTCACTGCGCACCAGCTTCCTGCCAAACATGTGCACTTCGTAGGGTTAGGTGAACTGGCGATTCTAAACTGCCCATGAATGTGTTGGCCGTGTGTAAAGCAACCAATTCAGTGTACCCCGCCTCTCGCCCTATAGTAGCTGGGATAGACTCCACCCACAACCCTGAGTTAGAGAAGGGGAAGAGATGGATGGACTCTCTGGCAAAACACATAATATCACCCATCTTTCTTATGATGAGCAACATTATTTATGAAATTAGGATCCACCTGTGGAATGAGCGGATGAAATCACCTATAAAATACAGTGAAGGTAAAAGCATGCCTGGTTTCTAATCAGCCAAAATCAGCCAAATGACTGGACTGTGCTTCACAATACTGATGGACAATAAGCTAAAGTGTACCGAGAAAGCAAGTCAGGAGATTTTAAGGAAGACCTCCATGATAGGAAAACCTGCTGCAACATTCAACCTTTGAGATAAATGGGACGCAGCGACAGAGCTCACCATGGTGTGGTCTTTACACCAAATCTTTGTTTACTCTGGTCTAAATCTGTTGTTCAGTGTGTAAACTTTGTTTCATCTCACACAGAGTAAAGTCTAAGTCCAAGTGAGCCAAAAATGCATCGCAGCAAACATCAAACTGCACTTATTAGATACGTCTGCCCAAAGATCACATCCAGCTTTTTCAGTCTTGTGCCCTGCACACAGCGATTTCTGCAGATTCTATTTTGACATCTTAGCCTGTGTAAAAGTATGAGTTGATGTCATTTCCACTGGGTTTGGTTAGAGTGCTGCTGGTGGAACGTTTACCTGAGGCTCTGCTGTGTGACTGATGGCAGCGCAGAGACGACAGGAGAGGTGGCAGCAGCAGAAGGAAACGCTCCATTGTTGCTGACGTTGTCACATTTTCATCTTTTTTAGATGATCTCACAACAAACGAGCTTCTCTGATTTACCAAACATTTATCTGTCAGGGTTGAACCTAAAGTTCGGCACAATTCTGAGGAGAGACAACGAAACAGAAAGACAGCATGGGGCAGTGATTCAACTCAAAGTCAGTCTGCAGAAAATTATTATTTTTTATAGACGAGCGATTTCTGGTGTTATTTATTGCTGCTGAGGAATAAAAAAAAACAAAACACCATAAGATACTTTATATTTATCAACTGTTGGAAATTCTGCTGCTGTTAAAAATGAAGTAAAACATCTTAAAGCTCAGGTCAGTCAAATATGAAATCAAAGCTAATGACATCACAACATGTCTAAAACAAAAAAAAGACATATATGTAAAAACAGAATATGTAAGGTCAGAGCAGCAGACCGATGAGTGTGTGAGTCTAAGCGCACTAACCATAGTCCCACTGAGCATGTGCAGTAACCAGTAACACATACAGACTCAGGTCCTCCAGCATGACTTCACTCTCCTTTGGAACTTGACCTAAAAACACACAACATAACCCAGGAGTGTCACACACAACACAACTTCATATGCTCGGTTTTCCAGCCGCCTTCAGCTGCTCGCTGAGTTTTTGCTGACTTCATTTTTCTCTTCGTTAAATGAAAAAAGTGTTAACCTGAGTGCTGAGAAGCTTCCTACCAGCAACCATGTAAAAGTCCCCCCAGCTCCTTCTGACAGCACATGCTGTGATTATTACTGGTGAGAGGCTGTGGGATACAAACACTTCATGCACACTGCATCTCCCATCCATCAGGTCCAAATGTGTGCCAGAAGCAAACACAATGATCAGACACTCACTGAGATTGTGTGGATTAGTATCTGAGAGCCTTTCCCCAGAGTTTCATAAATCTTGTAGCTTTGCAGCAAAGCAAGGAAGATGTATTCACAGCACAGTTCTATCTTTGTGAAAAATTCTATGGATTATTCCGGAGACAGAGCAAGACCAGTCAGGTGACACCTCAGACCGGTGTGCTCTCAAACAGTCGTAGAGCTACAGTGCGCCAAGACAACATTTCACCCCACCAGGGGTTGTACTACAAAGCAAGTTTAACATAACTGATAACTGACAGATCTTCTGTGTACTGACTCTAAGTTTAGGCAAAGCAGCCACACGAAGGTGGTTATCAGCTCAGTCAGCTCAGGGTTTCCCAATCCATCAGTGAAAGGTGCGCCCCCACTTTCATGTGAATGTGCTCATCAATAGATTAATGTGACCAATCACAAACATGGATAAGACTACAGGCAGCAGAAATGTGTCCATTCCAAAGGAAGATAAAATATGAAGAGGTTACACACAACACAGACACAAAACAGCTGCTGCAGACAAAGCAGCAAAGTGAACATAACAAGGAAAGCAGTGTACAACATTGTAGCACTACATGCTCAGCCTGGACTATACTTTACACATCCACATGTCTGCTAGGGTCTGAATGACATCGTCAGACAGTGAGCACGGCGACTGCTGAGGCCATGTTCTTACCAGTGTCTGAAGCCTGACAGAGCCGGTGGATGAACTGGAAACCCCTGTGGTGCTCCTGGAGGTTGATGCTTCCTGCAGTGTGTCCTGCTACAGGGACTTGTAGTTGCAGCCACAGGGCTCTGCTGCAGAAAGCCCTCAGCAGGGTATGATACTGTTCAAGCAGATCAGCAAAAACCAGAGACTCACCCAGGTCTAACCACTGGACTGAGTGAGACCAGCAAACAAGGTCCGGCTCCAGTGTCTTCATCTCTGCTTCAAACATCTCCTCCTTCTCTGATCTGAAAGATACAAATCACCTCTTAATGTTTAACCATCCTCTGATAGAAACACTGTAGTAGCTTATAAACATGCACTCATTTCCATGAATCCTACACCATCTGAAGGTGTTTTTTTCATGCCTGAATGATCATTTTTTCAGAAACAGACCAGGTTTCTTGGCCCAAGTCTGCATTTTTAATGCATCGTTTTCAAGACTGTAGGAATCAGAATGAATGCACTGATATTATCAGATAGACATGCACAAACTAACTGTGTGTGACCGTCCTCCACCTGCAGTTGTCCAGCTTACTATAAATCATTAGTTTGGGAATGCCCCAACAGGGACAACATAAGAACTGGGAAGAACAACAAAACAACTTATGTCATGAGAAAACTGCTTTCAGTCTTTGTTTCATGGTTTACTTTGTCAATCTTAATTCAAAGCAAAAGAATTGCGCAATATTCATGCAAAACAGCACTAACTTCATTATTACTATTACATTATTATTATTACATGAACTTCAAAATATTCCCCGAATGAACCAAGATCGATCAGGATATAACAGCATACAGCACAGTGCACCTTATTTCATTAAGACACATGATCACAGGGGGTCCCAGGTTATTAAATATATCCTAATAACTGCTTGATCTGTTTATTAAAGTGTATTTATATGAATTCCCAGAACATCTGTGACGTAAATCCACGTTTATGTTTTAGGTATTTATGAAAATTTAACTGCCATGATTAAAAAAACTGAACTAATCCATGATGTCAGTTAGTGTCAAATATCTCAGATTTGATGTGATAAGTGTGAATACTGTGGCTCTTATCATCACATCAGTGAAGTCATGAAAAACATTGGCCTATTGGCCAGATGTGTCTGGAGCGTTAACAAGAACAGTAAATACAGGAAGAAGGCGCCGTGTTCTGGACTGTCAGAGAACATGGAGACTTTATGTTCATTTCACCGCTGGCTGCTAGCTCGTACTGACCCTCGCACATCTATAGAGCCTTCCTGCATCTCTGAATACACAGGACACGTGACTACTGGGAGTTTTTTAGCTGAAACGTGCAACGTACCCTTGGTAGCTGGTTTGGATCGAGGTTAAATCATGTTCAAACTAGAAACAAACTGCTCTGGAACCGTACCAAGACCACCTCCTCCAAAAGGCCTTTTTGCAGTTGTGTGATTACTGTGTTCACACCTGTACAAATGAAGCGCACCAAGGAGCAAAAAGAATCCAAGCTTGACTCAAACTGACTGAACACCTTAATAAAGGATACTGAACAGCTAATTAAGAAGCCTTTTCTGCATCAGTGTGTCTTAACGGGCCGCTATCTCTTATATTTTGCGGAACCTTTGGCGTAATGATCTATTTTTCTGAAGACCTATAGATCACAATAAAAAAACAACAACAAAGCTTTCTGCACTGTCTCCAATCAAAAATACAAACAAAAGCGGTCCAAGATCGCAAACCAGCAGTATTTACTTTTAAAGGAATAATATTGTTTTATATAAATAAAATATTTGTTTCAATAAACTTTCAGTGCAGTTAAAAAAAAGCTAGTATGACAGTAACTTTTGGTTACGCAAACACCATCTAGGAACAGATTACTGGTATTGATCTGTAAATAACTGGACAACAATAATTTGAGCTTATGTTTGACTACATTATATTTCTGACTAACGAGGCAGTTCATTCCATTTCTATTAACAACACTTTCTTTAAAATAACACATTCTGGGGTCAACTTGAAAGATGTGGCAGATATTAGACCTGAGTGTAAATGTGACATACTGGAAACTGTACAGTGATATTTAGAATCCCCATAAATCCAGATCATGTTTTCATTGTTGTTAATTTTATGAAAACTTTAAACTAATTAAAGTTGAACCTTATTGACCTTGAAGAAGACGTCAGAGGAACAAAGTAACGTGCTATTTAGAACCTGCCATGTATCATTCCCCATATATCATCAATACAAACAGGCGGTAAGAAACATCATTTTAAATAGTTCTATATAGCATTATTACTACTTTGATCTTTAGATCAATTTATTGACCTTGAAGAAGAGGTCAGAGATCAAATGTGACACATCTTCATACAGCACTTTCTATATGCTGACAATAAACACCACACTTGTACGATTCAAAGTTTTTAAGTTAGTCTGCTTTTAACCAATAAAGTAGGTAGAGGTCTGGCCCAACATGCAAGGCAGATATGAGTGGACTCAACATCCCTACAAAGTTCTGTCAGAATTCCTTCCAAACTTTGAGCCCTTTGTTTACAGACAGGCAGACCGACACGGACGCATGCAGAAACACTACCAACATCATTGGTAAGTGGTAACAATGATTTGACCATACCTGCTGGTGGGATCTGGCACAGTTATTTCCAGTTCAGCCCATTCCTGTTGAATTCTCTCCACATTTTGGTCTTTGTTCAGTTTTGAGCTCTCTCTATTTAATTCCACTGAATCAGGTGTATTTGTGACTCGAGCGCTCAAGATCGTTGAGTCAACCTTCCCATTTAACACGTCTGTTACTGGGGTTTGAAGCGGCTGTTCATTGAGTCTTTCTGGTGTGGGTGTATGTGAAACCAGTGGAGCCAGCAGATCACTGGACGAAACAAACACCTGAAAAAGCAGCTCTGCTGAGGAATGCTGAAGTCGGTAAATCCTCGACGGTGGCATGCCTTGGAGATGTTGGGAGCTCATTAACAAAGGTGAAGCTGTCTGCAGAAGTGCACCGCTTTCTAAACGTGTCTTTCTCTCCAGATCAGGTTGAGCCAAGTCCAAAGCTTCTACACCGGTCTGAGTAAAAGCAGAATGGGACATGCATTTTTGACACTGGTTACTTTGGTCTTTTTTAGAGTTCTCTTCTTTATGTTCTGTAGCTATGGGATTGGCTGAAACAGAGGGACGATTTTCCAAGGCTGGATTGTAAACAGGAGGTGTTGTACTGGTATTTTGGCAAGAGATCTGGGGGGTGGGACGACTTATGGAGAAAAGAGGAGAGGAAATTAGATATGTATAATGTAGCTGCTCCCAGGTCCACTCAGATCTGAATGTGGAAATCCCACAGCTGAGACTTGTGGAGTTATGAGCACACGTGCAAGTCTCATGGTTGCTGTGGATCTGACAGAAGTAACAGGGCGGCTCTGAAGCCCAGTGGTGCAGCTGCTTGGCTGCACTTTCTGCATGATAGCTTGCTAAAATCATCATTAACTCTTTGACTGAGAAAGGGGAAGGGTGATGGCTTTTGATCCTTGGAAGACTGGAATCCAATGTGGAAAAACGTGCCTGCTGTATTACTGCAGTCTTTAGCTTGGAGGCGCTGTGCTGGCCTCTCTGCTCATCAACAACATGGTTATAATGATAAGTTCCTGTTAAAATATCCTCCAAGACTTCTTTTGGTACAGAGTCTAAGTCAGTCTGGAATACAGAAGACAGGATCGCTTGGACATAGTGTTCCATCAAAACCAGAGCCTGCAGACCAAGTAAGTCCAGAGATTCCTTGATTTTTACAAGTAGCCTGGTATGTTGACCAACAGCACGTCTCAAGAAGTCGTCAGACTGGACTTTGGAAAACAGGCAAGACCAGTGAGTGAGATGAACCCTGAGTTCTTGACTCAGTGAACCCAGATTGAGCCTGCATGAAGACCAAGTTGATGGGGTCTGGAAAAGAGAGCAGAATGACTGTGACTGTGTGAACAGACACTGGTGGTGATAAAGAAATCTAAAACTCTGTGTTTATATCAAAGATGTCAAATGTTAGATGTTACAGAAGCATTCCTGCATCCATTTTTAACAATGATCCAACTAAGGGTTGTGGCAGACTGGAGTCTGTGATCTGTTACACAGACGTTTCATTACATCACCCAGTGAAGGTGCATGTGAAAAGCACAACTGGAGAGTTCCCTCTGGTAGCTCTGTGGCACAGTGTGATGTACAGCATGTGACTATATAACACAGTGCTCACTAAGCTTTAGACCACACGGAGTCATTTCAATAATCACAGTGCTGAGAGCTCGGCCTAACCTGCTGAGGTGCGAGGTGTGATTTCTTCAGCTGATGTTCCAACAGTCTGCTCACACTGGATATGTAAACCGCTGCTAGGCGAGCCCTCCTCGTGTACTCGTGTATAAAAATCAGCAGGGATCGCTGCTCCAGGAGTCTCCACTGAGCTCTGTATTTACCCTGCAGGGAGGATGAGGAGGGCAGGAGAAGAACCCCAGCTTCATCTGGCATTCCTTTAAAACAGGCCTGATTGGACGGGGGAGGAGGTGGGAGTGAGGAGAGGAGATTAGGAACTCAGCTATAACAAGGTTGATGTTTGTTCCAGCGGTCAATATTATGACCTCATCCCAAAAACGGCAATTAAAGAGTCAGAATTTTGAGGATATAATCTTTGAAGACATTAAGCTGTACTACAAGAGCTTTCATTCACTCGTGTTCTTCTCCTTTCACCTATCACAATCCAGTGACACTGCAATCTGTAGAAATTCACCTGAGAGGATGCCAGCTGTACACTGTCCACCAGCTGCCACTGAGGCGCCACAGAAAGAAGCGCCTGCTGCAGACGCAGCAGGCGCTCAGAAGAGCGGGACACCAGGTTGTGAGCCACCACAAAGTTCTTCTCTTCCTGATCTTGACTGTGACTCCGGAATAACCACTTCAGACTGGGGTTAAAGCTGCTCCTGATTAACCCCTCAGCTTGCTGCAAGGAACGAGACATAAACATCTGTAACCAGCAACCCAAACAGGTGTAAAATCCAACACTTTCATTTCATATGTTTGTGTATGTGTACACACGGTCAAAGGTTTTAGAACAGCCCAGTTTTTCCAGCTATTTATTGCAGTTCAAGTCCAATGAACAGCTTTAAATGGTACAAAGGTAAGTGTTGAACTACCAGATGTTTAAAACAAAGGTAAGGTTACCAAAACTGAAAAATAATGTACATTTCAGAATTCTACAAAAAGGCCTTTTTCAGGGAACACAACATGGGTTAACAATTTAAAATCTGTTCTGCAGCAACGGAGGCTGATCAAGCCGTGACAGCAGGTGCTGTTACTTCCACATGCACCTAGTTGGTCAGGGGTTCATCCTACAGCAGGATAAGGAGCCCAAACAGTCCAAGCTGTGCCAGAACTACCTCAGGAAAAAAGAACAAGATGGTGAGCTTGAAAACATGGAGTGTCCGGCACAGTCTGCAGACTTAAACCCCATCGAGCTGGTTTGGGATG
This sequence comes from Oreochromis aureus, assembly GCF_013358895.1. NCBI lineage: Eukaryota > Metazoa > Chordata > Actinopteri > Cichliformes > Cichlidae > Oreochromis > Oreochromis aureus. The sequence continues at coordinate 34,696,690 of NC_052943.1, forward strand.
ATCTGGACAGAAGAGTGAAAGCAAAGCAGCCTACAAGGTTCACATTTATGGGAACTTCTGCTACAGATATGGGAGAATATTTGGTTCCTATTGTAGACGGAAAGCCACGGCTGTGTTCAGCTGTTATATCTGCCAAAGGAGGCTACTCAGAAGGTCAGAATATATTTGGTCTATAAACTGATTCAGTGATTTCCTTTTCAACTCCAGTTGTTTATTTGTACTATGCTTTCATTTCACAGCGAAATGAAACATTAAACTGCATAATTTTCAATTAAAACCTGGAAAAATTGGTGTTCTAAAACTTTAGTGTGTTTATTTTACCTACTTTTAAATAAGAATAAAGGTGAATCATCAGAATATTTAAATGGGAAATAGGAACATGTGTCCAAGAAAAAGTTGTTTGTTTGTTATGTGTTATGTTTATTTTGTGAAAGAACACTTGTTCTTTCCTTCAGTTATGTGTGTTTTTTAGTCTGGAGTGATGCAGAGGTCAGTGTAGGGGCTTAGCATAAACAGTCCTCAGTAAAGGGTCAAGTACAGGCTAAAGCAGTCCAAAGAAAACCTTTGAAAAACTACAAGGTCTCACTCCAAACATAAAGAAATCAGGGTTGGCTTAAGGCTTTTTCACAGTGTTGTAATCAAAAGACTGCAATGGGAGGACCTATGTTCACATGGTGGTAAAGCATGGCCTTATGTGGTGGAGGAAACGGTGGTGGAGGATTAATGTTTATTAATCATTCAGCTTAGTAGAAACTGTGCAGTACTATTGGATAGAAAAACAATATGTTGTGCTGCTGTCACATATATAAATCATACCATTTGCACTCAGATGCTCTGTTTAGCATACAGGAAGTGAAACTCCTCTGAAAGACAAACAACAACAATGAATGATCAGTCGTAGCTCATCCTGCTCAGAATCCCTCACATTTCATTGGTTCATGTAATATGTTTAAGGTACAGTAAGTAACTGTTTGAGGTTATTTAATAGTAACTCATAAATATACTTTAGCTAGTGTGTTATCATGTCTTCCAATAAACCGATGCATTATCATGTACTTAGAATTATTCAATTTAAAATACATAGAAGTAGTCACCATTTCTTTGGAAGCTGTAACGTTGCCTTGACACCTTGAATACTGAGGCCGAGGTGTCACTGTTAGGCCTAATCAGGTTTTATGTAGCCACAGACTGGCCATGTAACAATTATAAGTTACTTCACACCCACTGCTGAACTAATAAGTTGGCTCACTTACAAAGAAATAAACAATCTCATTCATTTCATAAACCAACAAAAATGAATAATGTGTTACATAAAAGTGCTAAATAAACTTTTCATGTCATTGAGTGAAATAAGTATTTGATCCCCAAGCGAACGATGACTCAGTATTTGGTGGAGAAACCCTTGTTTGCAAGCACGGCGGTAAGACGTTCCTGGCCTTCTCCTCTTTACAGAAACTCTTTACAGGCTTTAAGTTTCTTGGCAACACAAAGCTTCAGCTTGCTCCACAGATCTTCTATAGGACTGAGGTCTGGAGACTGGCTGGACACCCCACGTCTCCACTAAGACTCCATAGCGTTCAAAATGTTGTAAGCATTCAACGACTGAATATCAGATGTAATCAGATTACAAATCAGTCTACAGCAGGGGTGGGCAATCTCAGTCCACGAGGGCCGGTGTCCCTGCAGGTTTTAGATGTGTCCTCGAACCAACACAGCTGATTTAAATGGCTAAATTAGCTCCTCAACATGTCCTGAAGTTCTCCAGAGGCCTGGTAACGAACTAATCATGTCATTCAGGTGTGTTGACCCAAGGTGAGATCTAAAACCTGCAGGGACACCGGCCCTCGTGGACTGAGATTGCCCACCCCTGACCTACACACTAGATTTAAAATGTTACTTTATAATACATTTACTCTTTCCTGTGTGGCGTTTGCATGTTTTCCCCATGTTCGCGAGGGTTCTCTCCGGGTACTCCAGCTTCCTCCCACAGTCCAAAGACATACAGTTAGTGGGGTTAGGTTAACTGGAAACACTAAATTGCCTATATATGTGGGAGTGAATGGGAGCATGAATGGTTGTCTGTCCCTGTGTGTTGGCCCTGCGACAGACTAGCGACCTGTCCAGCGTGTACCCCGCCTCTCGCCCTATGACAGCTGGGATGGGCTCCAACGCCGCCCGCGACCCTGATAAGTGGACGCAAATGGATGGATGTTTTAAAATCACTTTAGCATCATCTGCACTCAGATGTTTCCAATATGTCCACATCCTCACTGTGACCAATGACAAATGAAAGCTCACTGATTTGTGCAATCTGTGTCTAAAACCCTCTACAGAGAAGTCTGATGTGAACGGTGATTCTGCATTACTGTTCTCAGAATCAGATTTAATCCTGAGCTGATATTAAATGCTAAAGCTGGATGAGTGAATGACTGTAAAAGTGCTCATATTAAGCACACAGAATAGCAAACTAACAACTTACTGGCATTTCAGTGCTTATGAAAATCAAAACTGCATTAAAGTATTGAATAGTTCTGATAAATGCTAACCCGGATGGTGCACACGTTAACATTAGCCATTTAATTATTAGCAGTTATCCAACAGCCACATTAGCCATGTGTCATTAATGTGGCAGCTAATGATGAAATGCTGAGTGGATTACAGACACACAGCTGTGCAGACCAGTGGGGGAAACCACAGCTAAACGGAACAGAGAGGCCACAGTGTGGAGAATTAATCCAAGCAAATAAAAAGTGAACTGTGGAGCAGAGCAACTGAATCAGATGTGCTTCAGGCCCGAGGAGCAGAGCTAAGTCCTCTGCTGCACGCTGGAGGAGAGAGCGGCTGCAGGTAGATGTGCACATGATGAGAAACTTTTACAATAATTTATAAAAACGTGTTTCTTGTTTCGCTCAGCCAGCTGTGAGGTCAGATTTAAAATGCAGACAGTGACCGGTTCAAACTTTCACAGTGAGCCTTCTGTTTTGTTTTGAATGGTCTTTATTTTAGCATAACTAATACCACACAGTACACAAAGTTCATCTGGAACTTTTCCATAATGCTCTTTGTGCTCTCTGTTATTTGTTGTGCCCTTGGTTTCATATTAGGTTCTAAAATATATTTTATCTTCACAATCTGTAATGAGAGTCTATCCATCCATTTTTCCCCACTTATCCTCATCAGGGTTGTGGGCTGGAGCCTATCACAGCACATCTTGGACAGGTCACCAGTCATGTGTGTGTTTGTGTGTGTGTAGGCATGTATGTGTATTACCAATCAGGCCTCGCTCTACATCAGGATCTTTCAGTATCTCTGGGATGTTGTGATCCATACTAGACAAAGCTGTGAAAGGACAAAGCACAAACATGAATTCAAGGCACAAAAAGGTCCCATTTATTTCAGAATTCACTCACCAACATTTCTGTTGTCACAGAATGTCTATATTAGAAATCATTTGTCAGTGATGTGAATATGAACCCACGGTATGAACTCCACAATATTTTTATGAACAGCTGACATCTAAAAATGCTCCCTGCTATACTGTGTCAGCAATGCCAAGTGTGTCTTTGCTTCCTCTGTATCACACCATAGTTCAGCCACAACGCTCTCTTGTCCATTGTGTCTAAATGCCAAACTCTGTGACAGTGCTCACCCATGTTTGCTTCAGTGGGGACAGTCTGTGAACTTTCTGACAGATCGTCATATTTAAAGCCTTCAACAATAATGTAAACACAAACCAACAACAGAAGGTACATATTCCAATTTCATTTGTCTGACGGTGTAAAAGTGTATCCATGCACTGTTTTCTTGAGTCTGTGCTCTTCTTCTAGACATGGAAAACATGCTAACATCTTCCTGTTTCCAACATCGGCAATGATCTAATGGAGTCACCACAGTCAGCTCAACAAAGGCTAGTTAGGGCCAGCAGATGTTTTATTTCCAGCCACTGTACACTTACTCATCAAAACTGTGTCCAGGCGTCCATCTTTGGGGCATCTCGGCTCAACAGAAGAACTTCTCTGGGGAATACCGACTGACTTTTTCCCCGCAGAAGAAGAAACGCTTCATGTTAGCGTTGACACACCGCTGCTATCCGCACTTGACTATGGCTAACGTTTCCCCTCACTGGATGAGCCAGCCAACTATCTTATTATTGACTTACTCCTTTTCTAAAGACGTTCCCGTTAATCCACGAAGGAAGTGTTCAAAATAGCATCTGAATGGCAGAAGCCTGGGAAGACAGGATGTAGCTGCAACCAATCAGGAGAAAGCGTCGCCAGTTGTTATGGTAAACAAGAAGCGGCGAATTGGTGCCTCTTGCGCCTGCGTCACTTTTGCGGATACTTCCGCATTTTACAGACATAATTAAAATAATGGGCTGTTTACACTGTAACTACTGTATAAAAAAACAACGATCACATTAAACAGCATATTACCTCATTTATCCTGAAAACACAATCATGATGTAAACGATCCTTAAAAAAAGGAAAGAAAAAAATCACTGGTAAGTTATGTTCAGCAAAGTTAGTTAATTTACATAATGCATAAGATTAAAATATATAATATTTTAATTTGTATTCAAGATTTTTCCCCGTCATTTTTAATACAGTGGCCAAAATGGACATTGCCGGCCACATCTGCAGTAGGCCTTATAAGTTATTTACAATTTAAACATTAATGCTCATTAATGCTATACGTGACAATTTAACATTTGAAGATTTATAGATTTCATCATCGGTTTCTCATTCTGTTTTTTCCTCCTCCGTCTCTGCCCTCCCACCTCCTTCATTCTTCTTCTTCCTCACCTCAAGCCTCCTCGTTTTAATTGAAGTCAAGGCTCTAACACAGGAAAAACATGCATGAACATGCTTTTTATTCTCTGGACAGCTGACAACGTGACGGCTAAATAACAACAACAGGTAACATTATGTCAGCTAGCTGGCTCCTAAGCGTCACACTTTCCCTTTGATAAACAGTCCTGACTTCATATAAGAGTTTATTGACCGTTGAGGTAAATGGCGGACTGACAGCCTGGACTTACTGCAGATTTGATTGTCCTACAGCAGCCACCGTGCCTATGATTATGCAGTTGAGTCGTGATCGGTAAGAAAACAGGTGACGACAATCTGTGTTGTTCAGTGGTGCATTATGGGTAATCTCAGTCTCTCACTGAACGTGCTCCTGTGATGAGCCAGCACATCATGGAGTGGGTGGGAGGTATTATCCACCTCTCAGACACCACCCTAAGGGAGTCCAGCTCCGTCCCCACAACATTACTGGCCTTGTGGATCAGTTTATTGAGTCTGTTGGCATCTGTGACCCTCCACCTGCTGCCCCAGCATGGCACTGGCCACAACAGACTGGTAAAAAAGTCCTGAAAATTTAATACTCATTCATAGACCTGATGCAGTAGCACCGCTATCATGAAGATGATGGCCTCAGCAGGACACCGCACAATCAACTCCCGCCTCACTACCTCCAAATCAAACAAAAAAAACTTCTGTGGCAAGAAACTTCAGAGAAGTTGTCAGGCCAGTTTTCCCAAGCCTTTCTGCCCAGACAGAGTGTGCAGATGGAATACACTTGTTGATGTCTGCAAAGTTAAGGACAATAGTAAATCAAATGGAAAGGGAACAGTTCTTTTCCAGTTTTTTAGTGAAATGGACAGTCTCCTTGTGGCCAATACAACATTGCATTCCCTTTTATTTGAACCTCAAATGGTGTTGAGGTATGCAAACCAGAGGCTCTGGAACCCAGTATTGGTACAGAGCCCAGCCAGCACCACAAGCACATCCATGTAAACACCAGTACCTCCCAGGAAAAGGGGGGGGAGCTTACAAAAGCAATGTCTCCAGGAGGCTGAGTCAGCAGCGCTATGACAAAACTCTGTGACAAGCTGTGGTCAACAACACTGGGCTCTGTGGTTTTAAATGTTCCAAGCTACCATGGTTTGCAGACATTCACTGTAATGGTTTATAGTAGTGCAGACACCTGTGTGTTTTGGATCTGTCTTTTTTAGATACTATTTACATCAGTATTTCTGTGTGCTTATTTAACAGCTCATGTGCACATAAATAAAAACAATGTTGGGTTAAAAGAGTTTTTATTTCATTTCCAGTCTTACCTCAGAGTTGCTTGGATTTAGGGAAAGATTTATAGACATAATTAAGTTACTTAAAGGGAATGCATCTGAAGACTCCAGTTTGGTGCTGGCCACTTTCCAAAACTGCAGTAAAAGCTATAAACAAGGCTAATTTATATTTAGAAAAATGCACTACATTAGAAAAGCAATAATAAATAAAGAGTATAAATAGAGGAATGAAAGTCATTATTCTCGAGTGCATTAATGTTACCATTCAAATAAAATGGCTAATTTATTTAAAAAAAAACAGATAGCTTTATGTTTAATATCACTAACCGAATATTTAAGAAGCCGTGGGTCACGAGTTTTCTTCTAAGATGTGATTGTGACAGAAAAACACAAAGACTAATTTCATTCATAATTATTATACTGAAATTGTCTACAAGCAACTTCAGCCCTCATAATACACCACTGAGGAACAGTAGATATTAGGTATCTCCAAAAGTTGAATCTGTTCATCTGGACGTAGCGTTTTGTGGGAGAAACGTTTCGTCACTCATCCAAGTGACTTCTTCAGTCTCAGCTGACTGCAGGTTTCCCCAAATCTTATAAACACTACATTTGCATAATGACTGAAACCAGCCCACTGAGGGAACAATGGGCTGTGAGGTCAGTTCCTTAATCATAATTATGCAAATTCCCATGACCACTGATCAACAATCACTGACCAAAACCCACTGATCAAAGAACACTGATCAATGGCCATGAGTCCCATTCACAGAGAGTTGGGGAATGGCTGCAATCACAGCATTGTAAGATGGCGAAAGATGTACCCTTAGGCCCCCTCCTCGATTCAGAGATGGTCTTTCCCTTTTCACGTAGATATTAGGTATTTAGGAATATAGATTTATTGCTAAATAAACTGTCAGGAGAACAGAATATGGTCTACAGTGTTGGGAAGGTTACTTTTAAAATGTATTCCACTACAGAATACTGAATACATGCCCCAAAATGTATTCTGTAACGTATTCCGTTACGTTACTCAATGAGAGTAACGTATTCTGAATACTTTGGAATACTTAATATATTATCATGCTGTTTACAACTACATGAATGTCCTATTGCTGTGATTTATTACTGTTACTGAAGGTCCGCGGCTCAAACGTAGTAAAGGGACCTCTGGCTAATACGTCGGGTTCGTGTCGGGCTGGTAGCGAAAACTAGCTTTACTTTGTTGTCTGGGTCAACTTTGCTTTATGGGAGACAGAGAGAGGCGTTGAAAGGCTTCTCCAACGGAACTTATTTTTTTCCGGAGGAAAACACGAACACAGTGTACAGTTGAGTCTTAATAGCTTACTTACAAATGGGCTCGTCAGGCACTCTTCTTGGCTGCTGTGGTTATTATTATATTTACATGCTTCCAGCTCCCGTTTTTGCTCCGTGACAGCTCGGACTTTTCCTTTCTCTCCCTCCCTCGCTCACAGACACATAACGGGTATGGTAGTCCATTCTCCCTGCAGCACGGACTACACTGCCCATCAGGCTACATGCTTTAGAGCTATGCCTGTAGCATTCTGCCTTTTAGCTTAGCACAACAACAACAACAAAAAAGCGCTCTCTCACCCAGGAAACACGCAGAGAGAGAGCGCGTCACCCTGTAACCATGGCAACCGTAACGCTGCCGCCTGGAACAACAGAACGTAGCTGTCAAACAAACCCAAACAGTCCTGACCCGCGACAATATGAAACAGGGAAGTACCGCCGTGTATTCCATTTATTTCAACAAAGTAACTGTATTCTGAATACCACCTTTTTAAACGGTAACTGTAACGGAATACAGTTACTCATATTTTGTATTCTGAATACGTAACGGCGGTACATGTATTCCGTTACTCCCCAACACTGATGGTCTATAATGTACCTATTAAATGACACTGGTAACATAACACCTTACAGGACCTTCTGCTCCAAATCTGATCATCAGAATCAGGGACTGCAGGACCTTATTGTTCTAAGTCCTTTTCCTTATGGCACAAAATGTAAAGTGACAACTTCCTGAGATTCTGGTGAATGCACATCTAATTGCGGGATTAAATATTTCTAATGTCACAACTGAGAAAGCTTTTACCGGAATGATATCAGCAGAATGGAGTTCCACCGGATCACAGCACTTAAATATAAGACAATGTACTTCGTTTTATGGGCTATGGGGGAAACTATTGTGATGCAGTCTCTCTACAGCATTACGAACTCTTCCACCATATGAACATGATATCTCTGTGGAAGGCTGAGACATGGACTAAACTGTGCTGCCACGTGCTTTTTATAAATGGCACATTCCGACATGAATCTAACTGGGATTCACAAACACGTCACTTTGGTCGTCACAGATTCAGCACAGAGAGAGAACACCTTTGGAGGACTCTGAGCGAACCGCGTCAAAAAGAAAAAAAACGAAGGCGGAGCGCAGCACCTTAGACCCGCCCCTTCTCCGTCCACTGGCCGATCGAGCACATCCGCTCGGTCACAGTTAAACATCCTGGAGGAAGGTCAGAGAAGCTGTGTGTACCAGAGGTCACAAGAAAGCCGCACGACTATTGCCAGAGGGGATACATATGGCGTTATTGGCACAAAAATAACGCCATAGCTAAAGTGTGAGCACGCGCTTTTAGCCCAGCACATATTCGACAGCTGTGGGCTACCTGCGTTCCTACTTCCGGCCACGTGACCGAGTGGATTGTTTGAGGTCGCGCGTCTTTCAGAGTTGGCGCGTATCTTCAGACTGTGAGTGCTGTAAGTTCCCAGCTGAGCACCAAGAAGTCTTCTGCTACGCAGTCTTGTTTTTTAACCGAGAACATGTCTGACTGGACCAAAGAGCGGCGACGTGAGGATCACAGCATCGAGCACGAAAAGAGGTCTGTTTACATTCCCGCCTCAGTGTGTTATTCACAGCTAAACCTTTGTCTGTGCTCGTTAAATGGAAGCCACTGCGCCAGATTAGCTAAACCTTTGTGTGCAAAGATGATGTGGACATTTTGAAAGCTACAAAACATTTACTGTACCTGATGGACCTGCGTGACTCTAGTACACGCAGTGTTCTTGCTAGTATCTATGGTTACTTTCTTTTCTTTGAGCTCGTAGAAGCTAGCAGTCTGTAGCGAGTCTGTCGTGAACAGTGGACCTGACAGTCATGCTAGCTAACAGTGCGGGTAAAAAGGTGACGATAAGGCGTTAAACACAGACAGCTGCTAAAGCTAACGCTTGAATACGTTGTGAACTGAATGCTAAGTGTAACACACAAGTAAGTGGATGAAACGTGAAAGGTGGTTAACAGCTGTAGTTATAACGTGAATTAAAATATCTGATATTAGAATACGCGGTCCTAAGTGCCCTCCTCCAGGAAAAACAAGAGTCACAGATGGATGATGGTCCGAACAATCGGAAGAAGTTGGCGGGAGAAATTGTCTATTAAAGGAAATGTATGGCTCCAGTTTTACCCACTGTACTCAACTAATCATTTATTATTAAATAAAATTCACCTTCTCTAAACTTTAATCTGTCTAAGAAGGTTCAAAAGAAATCCCCGGAGCATTTTGAAGCAGTTAGTGCAGCTTTGCCATTGTGGAATACGGAGACGTGAAACCGTCATGAGTGTTTTCCTGTGTGGGACCGTGCGTCCCACCGTGTGTTTGCAGTCCTTGCACATATTTGCTGGTTTTGCATTTTTAACAGCCATGATTTTTTCCTAATTTGACACAGAAGAGAATGTTTTTGAGAATTGTTTGCAGAAATCTGATATCAAAACAAGAATGAATTGGCATGTTTAAATCTACACGTTTTTTTGTGTCTTCTTGTGTAGCTTTGGCCCATCTCGGTGGTCCCACTGCAGGAAGAGGGGCGTCAATGGGAGCCTGCGGAGCAACAGCGAGGCAGATGATATTGATAAAAGAAGGAACGGACACGCCGACTCCAGCTACAAACACCCTGATCGCAGACATGCTAGGTGAGAGTAAGCTCAGTTAATGTGGAAAGTGATAAATGTATATTAATGCAGGGAACTCATAACTGAAAAGCCATGAGGCGGCTGAAGCTTTGTGGATTTTTGGCATTTGTTGGGGAAATGTTTCAGTTTTAGTGTTTTAGACCCACACAGCTTTAATGGCCCTGTTCAAAGGTGCTTTGTCAAATGTAAACAGCGTGAGAATTTCATTGGTCTGTGTAGTTCACATCCAAACTCCAGTGTAGGCTCGAGAAGAAAAACAAGTTTGTTTGTTTGTTTTAAATTAAAATAAATAACACAGTGGTTGTAAAGTAATATTTGGTAAATTATTAGAATGATTTTAGTTTGAAGGGTAGTGTTTTAAAAAATCAAACTACATTATTACTGAGTGAAGCCAGCCAGTCTCTGCTCATGAACCACTTTAAAAAACAGCTTACTGACTCCATTACCAACATGTGGCCACAACATCTGCAGGAACTGTAGCAGTAACATCCCTGTGTGTGTGTGTAACCTGTGGTATTGTCCTCCTAGCTTTACTACTCCAGAGAGCACAGGTCCAGTGTCCCGCTGTGGTCAACAGGCTGACTGGGGCAGCCAGGTGGAGGACGATGAGATGAGGAGGGATGTGCACAGAGACATGCAGCGGTAATTAAACCGTTTCTACATTATTTCAGTTGTCTTTTTAAGCACCTGAAAGCAGAGACTGGCTTCCTGTTTTGGATTGCAGACTCACTGTTTGCACTGTGTTCAGTTACAGGAGGAGGATACTGGGGGCAGAATTCACCCAGAGGGAGAGAAGGGCCTCGTCTGGCTCTTCTGGAAGGTATCTCATTCTCTCACAGACCTTTCAACTCAGAATATTCATGAACTGATGGAACACTCACTTCTCAAACCATACATCCACCTGCAGCTATACAAGTGTGCAATTATTAACATTAAATAAGACGAGACAAAATGTATTCATCCCCAAAATGATGGAAACATGAAATAAAATCAACGCAGTATCACTGAACAAAGTGGCGAGTAAGGTAAAACTGATTGCACTAATGGAGCTCAGTTATATGGTAACAAAAGTAAAGTGCTCAGCATCAAAATATGATGTGATAAATATCATATCTGCTATGAGACGATGAGGGTTTTCTGTCCTTGTGACAGCGAGGCTGAAACACGACGACGTGTCAAATATGGCTTTAACTGCTGTTTCCCAAAATCCTGAACTGATCCAGTTTTGGTTTGTCAGAACTTTTCTAGTCTTACTGACATCTCAACACACTCCAGACTACTGTTACATAGTTACTGTTACGTAGTTACATTGTATTATATCATGTCATGGGCTTTGAACTCATTACTAATGTAAAAACTCAGAGTTTTGTCCATTAAACAGTAACACAGGTTTGTTTAACATGACAATAACCTTTTAATTTTTCAACAACTTTGTGTTTACAATCATTTTAGAATAAAATCATTATGAAGGAAGTCGGGCTCTTTTCGTGATGAATGTTAGTTGTGCCTCTATTTTTGTATTGTGTGCATGTGAATGTGGACTAAATGTGTCTGTGCTTCAGCTGTGACTCCAGAGAGGGAGATAACATGGAAACCGATGAAGCTGTGTTACTACGACGACAGAAACAGATCAACTATGGCAAGAACACGCTGGCCTACGACCGCTACATCAAAGAAGTTCCTAAGTAGGTCAACAGAAACGCATGCTGTGGAACATCCAGTGTAAAGCCTGCCCACTGCTTGTGTGTGTAATACACTGGTCAACGTTAACCCCCGCGTTTCTTGTTTTCAGACACATGCGTCAGCCAGGCGTTCATCCAAAAACTCCCAATAAGTTCAGGAAGTACAGTCGTCGCTCCTGGGACCAGCAGATCAAACTGTGGAAGGTCAAACTACATGCCTGGGACCCCCCTGCAGAGGAAGGCCAGGACAAGACCCTCGATGTCGTGTAAGACACTCGTACACATTCTGCACGTCGTCAGTCAGCTGAAAGCCGTCCTCATGTATGATGTGTATATTTCTCCTTGTCCCACCAGTGAGGAGCTCAACCTTGATGATGTAATGGACATTGAACTAGATTTCCCAACCATTACTGACTCCCAGAACAGCCAGTCCTCGCTGCCGATACACAGCCTGTCAGTGGAGGTGAGTGGAAGTCATTTAGGTGCTGCTGAAATGTTGAGGCCCACACGTGCTGACGACTGACGGACAAGTAACGATCGTAGAGTTTGTTTAAGAGGTTTTGACTAAATCTTTCTGGAACCTTGGTTTAAATATTTATTTGGTCCATTGTTTAGATGATCCATCAGTTTTTAAGAAAATAAAGATGATGATGATGATGATGCTGATGATGGTGGTGGGATTGCTTATAAACTTGGCACAAAAAGAAAGGAAACATGTGTTTGCTCAGCTTTCTCTTTACTCAACTCTGCTGTTTAACCCACGAATGGATTTTTTCTTTACAAATGTGGCCCATTTAAGGGGAAACAACCAGGCTGTCCAATGGGAAGAAACACAGGTCTCCTTACTTTTTGTGCAAAGTTTAATCAACAGATGAGAAAGCCACCCTTACAAACACTGTATTAAATGATGTTGTTTGTGTTGTGTTGCTCAGGATGAAGACTGCGGTACTCCGGTCAAAGTACAAAGGACAGCAGAGCCTAATATGTCATAGCTTGTTATTGAATGGTTGAGTCTTCCCCCCGACATCGACTTCACACAGTCCACTCAGAAAAACTGCTCCAGCTGTCAGCTAAGAGTCTGTGTGGACACAGCATCACTCTGCTGTGTCTTTGGCTGGTAGTCATTGATTATACTTTAATATTGAGTTTTGTTTTCACCATATGTTTCTCCATCCACAGTTTGGGCCATTTGTTGTAGTTTATCTGTTCAGAGTATTTTATGGCAAGATTTTACATTTTTAATCAAGCATGTTTCAGAATTTGGTATGTAAAAACCCCCACTTGCTGTACCAGTGAGAGGCATGTTGGAGTGTGCATCTAGTTTTGTGCAAATGTGAGCTTACATCTCTCATATTCTACCTGAGAAGATTCCAGATGCATAGAAACTGTCTGAACTCGGAGGGGTCGTCTTAATAGTTTAAAGGACGTGGGAAAATCGGAGACAATGATGAGTTATCCTTGAGAAATATTGGGCTGTGGCTTTTTGTTTTCTGTTCTGTTCTGTTTTGTTTTGTTTTGTTTTAATACAAATGTAATTGTTTCTTACTGCTGTATCTTTAATAGAACTTGAAATAAAAAAAACAAATAAAACAAACAAGAGCATGCCACAGATTTAAACAGTGACTTTGAAACCAGAGTTTCTCTCTGACACACTTCACACAGCTGATGTAGTAATTAATGGAAAATGTGTTGAATACTGTATGAACTCCCACATAAACCAGTGTTGTATGCTTGAGAGTATAGATAACCAGAACTGCTCGTCACTGGTGAGAATCTGTTTAGCTTAGTTTAGGAGAGCTGGGAAGAATAAGGATCATCTGTCTGACTTACGTCAGATGGAAGAATGACGCGAATGTAATTTAGCAACATCATAAGGGGGCGCTGTTGTGCACGCAAACGTTTAATCCACGCAAAGTACTGAGGAGAAGAAGGGTGCGCGAAAAGACGAAGAAGAGCAGCAAAGAAATAATCTGTTTCTGTGCAGGTCGATTTATTTACGAACTCAGAAACCAAAGTAGGAGAAGACCATGCTGAGAGCGTGTCTGAGAGGGGCTAATGCTACCGCCCGGGTAAGCCTTCTGTCTGCTCCCCAGCCGCGGGCTAACGTTAGCGTGTTGTCATTCAGTGACCCAGAGCCTGCCTCAAGGTGCCACAGTCAATTTTGTCGTAGACTAATTCGGGCTGTTAACTCTTCGGTGCTGTCGAGCGCTGTATTTGAAGCAATGCAGTTGGTTGTGGAAGCTGTCAAAGAGATCAGCGCAGCATGCTAATGTTAGCCGGTTTTCTTCCGGTGACAGATGGATAATGGCGTTTTAACCATAACCAAGCTAACGAGTTTGGCTAAGTTTGAGCGGAGAGGTCATCATGGCAAAAGCCAAAACTTGTCTGTTCATTCTGTTTGACCTTTTATCGGCCACAGGTTTGATAACAGCTAACCGGAGCAGTATTTTAAAATGCTACTAGCGGCACTAGCATTTAAAAACGCGTTTTCACGTAGACTTGGTGTTTATAATGAATAAATAAACGCTGCAGGTTGTCTTCGTAAAATCCCCAAATACTAACGCATGATGTGGATTCTCCAAAACTTTATGTTCTATTTCTGGGATTGAATGTGCAGCTAGACTTCTGTACAGTGACAGAAAGGTGGCTGTCACCTGTTAAAGTGGACTGGAATAAGTTTGACATCCCTGGTCTGCAGCGTCACACTGTTGCACAGATGTTTTATTACGAGGGAACCTCGGCTCTTCTTTTCACCTGACTAAACGCACAGTAACATATTCGTTTCTGCCGGACTGACCTTGGATTTGTTTGCCATGCACCTGAATCTGTATTTACAAAATAAGAGTTCAGTTTACTGCTCAGAAATCATGCTTTGTACTTCATTTGCTGATCTGTTTTAAATGGTAAGTCAACAGTTCTGTGCTTATTTTTGTTTTGATTTCATCACGATAATTTATGTATTTTTATGATTTAACAGCAAATGAAAAACCGCGCTGAGCTTATTACTTACTGGATTTTTTTCTTATGCTATAGTTAAATGGGCAAGCTCGTGTGTCACAAGAATATCATGAAATTTAAAACTGAAATCATCAAATGCTGATTACCTGGTTGTCATCGACATGTTGACGACCGACCTGTCAGTATAGTACTGCGCAAAAGTCTCGACACCCCCCCCCTCACCGCAGGCGTCTATCCTTCAAGCTCGGCTCCTCTGCCAGAGGCCTGATAGCTTGATGGTCCTGCGCAGTATCTTAGCTGTTCCTAGGACTGCGCTCTGCGCTGTTTCAGTCCACACCCCTGTCTGTTTCTCCTCCTAATCAGTGGTTTCTTGACTGCCACCTTCCCACTGAAAAATGTAATTGATGAAGCTGTTCTGAAACTAACCCGTGTCCATCCAAGCAGTGTGGCATCGTCTTGACAGAGGATGAAACCTCTGTTTCTGAAGACTATTTAATGTAATTACAAGAAAACATGGCTCAGAGTGTTCAGGCTGTTTTGAAGAGTAAAGGTGTTCAGACAAAGTACTGATTTTCAGGCTTGTTAGAATTGCACAAAGTCTGTTTTTACCTTTTGAACCGCATCTCTGCACCTAATTCCCCAACCCTTTTATCCAAGGATAATAAGGAATGATAAGGAAAACATTGTGTAGTCTGTTGCTTGCACTGGAATTTGTTGCTCTAAGGTGTCCTTGCTATAAATGTGTGTCCGTTCTGGATCTGTCTGACATGGATTTCTTTTCACTGTCACGCTTTCCTCACCACTTTCCAGAAGAACTACAGGAGAATCCCTCTTACCAGTCTGCAGCAGTGTCGGCACTACACAGCAGGAGAGAGCAGGTAACACACCAACACACACAGTACAGTATTCAACTGTCTTCTTAAGGGCCTCTCACATAGATGTGACATGTGCTGTGCTGACCACCAAATCTGTGTCCCGCTGGTCCCTGCGCGCTGGCTCCACGTCATTTCAAAACGTGGATCTCTCATCCTCAAGAGAAGATCTTTAGCGGTATCCGTAGCAGTGTCGGAGTGTGTCATTTCTACAACATTGTTTTCCTCCCGAGGTCACTATTTGGACCTAAAGTTGTGTCATAAAGTCAGCTGAACTAGGATACACACAGAATGCTGCGTCCCGTCTGAAAGGCCGTTAGCGAGACTGTCCTGTGGCATTCATTCATGTCTGCTTGTCCTTTTTCATTCCAGTAGTGCTTCCAAAGTGGTTGTTGCTGGCTTGTTGACAGTAAGTGGTGGCATTGGAGGGACCATACTCTATGCCAAATGGGACCACAAGTTCAGAGCAGCGGTTGAGAAGAACGTCCCGTACTCAGACTGGCTGCTGGGTTTGGCTTTGGGACCCCCTGCCCAAGATCCTGGCCTCCCCATAAAGAAACGGGTACGGTGCTGTCCCCAGCTCATCCTAATTATAGTTACAGGACACAAAGTTTGTTTGTATTTCACCATCAGTTAGTGGAAGAACAATCTAACATTTTTTTCTTTTACCGACTCTCCATTTGTGAGCAACTATCTGTTCTCTGATGGTTTACTGTATGTTAAAATGGCTGATCAGACTGCGTTGAAGCCCCCATACCTCCACCTCCATACCTCCACCTTTCCAGTGTGTGTCTGTTAAAATTTGACTCAGAATTGAAGATATCAGCAAATAAACTTCCATACAATATAAATATTTGTATAGAAAGAGTAAAAATATTTCTACAACCACACTGTAATAATGTATGCTCTGATTTAAATGGTTGCTGTTAAGGTGGAGTTGGCCCAGCCGCCCTCTATGATAGAAAAACAAGTGAAGAAGTCGGCGAAGAAGGAGGGAGCCGAGGGTCCAGTCAAAGACTCCAGCCCCGTCCCCAGTAAGCCTGCACAGAGCATAGAGGGTAAGTGTGGCACCCACTGTCATTATAACTCATGGCTTCATGTTACCATCTGCCTTTTATCGTGTGCTTTTTCAGCTTTATTTCTATTTCTGTTTTGTTAGATTTCTTTCACAGTAGTCGGGTGGAGCACCCACAGTTTCACTGTATCTGTGCAGTGACAGTAAGAGGCTGTTGTATTTGTACACAAACGTTGTGCCTGCGTACACCACCACAGTGGGTTTGAACTCAACCAAGATGAATACAGCACAGCTGCAATTCAAGGATTCTAACACTAGTATTGGATTATTTAGTTATTCATTATAGACACTTGTATATCTACTAAACCACTTTCAGAGACACATTTTGTAACTCCTCCAAATGACTCCATTACAAATTAAACTGATAAACTCCAGTTGGACTTGTATTTGGTTAGTTTTTCTGGAATTTGCAATAAGCGCTCCAAAGTGATGTTGGTACAGTGAGTGAGGCCAGCGTTAAGCTGAAAACCCAACATAGATCTATGAGAGAGCTGGCAACAACCGTAGGAGAGGCCAAGTCGCTAATCTGCTAAATTCTTGAAAAGAAGAAATGCACTTGCGACCTCAGCGACACTGAGAAGCCTGTAGGACAGAGTAAAGTGGGTAATTGCAAAAGTTCTTCCTTGGTTAGGGGACACCCTGTGCAACATTTAGCAAATTCAAGAACACCCTGGAAGAGGCAAACGTACCACTGTCAAAATGTTCAATCCAAAGACTAAGCTTTGTTAGTGGGAGAACATTTTACCCACTTTAACACACTGAAAATGCTGCGTCCACATGAACACAATCACCTTTCTGCCATTTCTTTACCTGGACGATTGAGCGTGCAAGAAAATCTTGAGACGACTCGCAGTGTATGTAAATGAATGTGCTATACGAGGTCACTAGTTTTTCCTGACATTGTAACTGCTGATTGAAGTAGCACCATGAATTCTGTGATATTATAAAGTTAGTCACCTGACTCTTGTAGAGCACACTTTCAGTTGCTGAAGACAAAAGCAAAGGTGGCGTTTTGTGACATCCATGGATTCTACCTTAAAGGCAGTGATGGGCTTGAAAGGATTTTCATCTTTTCTGAAAATGGGGAACTTGGTGTGAAATAGCTGTCAGTCATACAAAGTCGATGTAGGACTTGGATTCAAGCTAAAGTCTGCAGTTCAGTCTCATCTTGACAGTTTGATTTAAAATCCACTGTGATGGTGTTCAAACACACACACATGCAGTTGTTTCATGAAACTGTTCACATGCAGCACCAGAGTTAGCGTGATTATCAGCCATCTCGACTTTACAGTGCCATAACATCATTATTTAGATTATGAAGTTAACTTTATTTTAATTCAAGTCCATTCAAATCAGCCTCACCTGTAAATGTCTCTGGGACGAAACCAAGCCAACATTTAATATCTGCTAATGCAAACTCTCCACTCTGGGGGGGACAGTGTGCTTTGTTAGCTGCTAGCTCCACCCATTCTTCTTTGAGATGTTTGTAAATGTGCGCTCTGTTGTTTAGCCCCAGCAGGAGCCTCTCAGGGTAAGCCGTCTTCTCCTATACTGTCCTGTTGATGCTCTGCTCCTGTGTGTGCAATTACATTTTGGACTGCTGTTAGACTTCCTTAGTTTGTAGCAGCCATTGTATCTTTAATAGCTTTAAAGCCATTATGCTGCCATAAATACTACCTTACTGTAGTTGAGGCTGAAGTGATGATGAAACCAGTAGATGGATGGTCTTTACTATGCATATGAGTGGTTTTGTGCATGGTGACACACATGGAAGCTCGCGAACTGCTTTTGCCTTCTGTATTTGTGTCCCGTTTAGAGGCCTCAGCAGAGGCGACTCATATCATCTCAGCCATCAGTGAGGTCCCATCAGTCCCTGCTCCATGTGACACAGAGGCAGCAGCAGTCAAAGGTATCATCACTGAAAACAGGACCTTGCTGTGAGGCTACAGTGCTAACCACTGCACGTTCTGCTGTCCTTCTTCATTATGCAGTCACAAAGCAAAATTCTGGGTGGCAGCTTAGAAGAGCCAGTATCTAAACCACAGACAAATACACAGTGGGCACATGGCATATACGATAGAGAAACAGTTAAAAGCTCCTCTTCCTTTGGGTGGAGCTCTGACTTGGTGTTGGCGCTCTGTGCGGTAGAGTATCACTTCCTGTTCCTGTTACAAGCACAGCAGTGTTTTAGCTAATTGAATTCAATATTTATATATTATCTTTACATGCTTTATCCAAAGTGTGTAGCCAACTGACCTTTCTCTCCTGCAATTTCCTGCTCAGATGCTTAGTTGCTCCTCGGCTTCCTTTAGTAATAACGACTCTTGTAATACATGTAACCTGTAACTTTATCACAGTAGATGTCTTTCTGAAAGTGCTGTAACTAAGTTTAAGAATATAATCCACCCACTGTTATCATCTTCAATGCCCTGTACCAACATAGAGCAGAGCAGCTATCTGAACACTACTCCAACAGAGGTCGATTATCTTGTTAATAATTTTACCTCCTCACTACGTACGACTCTGGATACTGTAGCTCCTGTGAAAACTAAGGCCTCAAATCCGAAGTACCTGACTCCGTGGTATAATTCTCAAACACATAGCCTAAAGCAGATAACTCGTAAGCTGGAGAGGAAATGGCGTGTCACAAATTTAGAGGATCATCATTTAGCCTGGAGAAATAGTTTGCTGCTTTATAAGAAAGCCCTCCATAAAGCCAGAACATCTTACTATTCGTCACTGATTGAAGAAAATAAGAACAACCCCAGGTTTCTCTTCAGCACTGTAGCCAGGCTGACAAAAAGTCAGAGCTCTACTGAGCCAACCATCCCTTTAACGTTAACCAGTAATGGCCAATCTCCAACCTTCCTTTCATATCAAACATCCTTGAAAGAGTAGTTGTCAAACAGCTAACAGATCATCTGCAGAGGAATGGCTTATTTGAAGAGTTTCAGTCAGGTTTCAGAGCTCATCACAGCACAGTAGAACTTAATGATTAAATTCATAATGTTAAAACAAACAAACTAATAGTCATTGCAAAATGTAGCACATATGATTATTATGTTGGTCAGAATGATGGTAGTGATTACCCTTTTCACCTTACAGCCTCTAAGTAGTTATGGTAGTTTTCATTTGATGCCGGAGACAGAGTATGAAGCATGAAGCAAATCTGCACCAAAGTTGAAATGTTTTTAACGTGCAGCGTCACTGAGGCATCTACATTTGCAAAGATTTTGCAAAAACTTCATTTGTGGTGTGAACATACAATAATAGCACTTCATGTTCTTTCATGGCTGAAAGTCCAGCAGTCTCGAGGATTACTGGGGTTGTTTTAGGTGTGTGTTTGTGTGTTTTCTCTAGAAGAGTGCAAAGAGTGCCATGAACACAAGGAGGCGACAGCGGTCCATCCTGCACCCACAGAACCAATGAAAGAGCGTCCAGTAGAAGAAGTGGCTGCTAGACTTGCTCAACAAGAACAGGAGGAACAGGATATTTCAGCATGTAGGATGACAACAACAGCACACACAAACACACAAAGAGTGAAGTTGGTGCATACTGACCACTTGAATAATGACATAGTGCAGAGGTTCCCAAAGTGTGGGGCCCGCCCCCAGACCCATTGCAGGGGGGGCGCGGTATGAAAAGGAAAAAAAAAAGAAAGCTTGGACACTGCTAGCACAATTGACAGGTTTTTGACGGGGCTCCCACACAAACGCAAAGCAGGAGATGAAGCATCCCCAAATATGTTTCCAAACCAACTTCCTTCCAAGCCAAAGACTAGAAAATATGGTGAAGCATATCTTCCCTTTGGCTTCACCTGCACAAGTGCCAAGGTAGGTCTCCCCTGCAGAATTAGTTTCCCTGCGTCGGGAGCAGCGCTGGGCTCTCCAAATCATGGACAAACAGGATCCCACATTCTTGATTTTTAGTTCACAAACACTTCTTGTAATAACTAACTACTCCTGACATTTTGGACATGTTAGCTCTTTATGCAGTAAAGTTACAGTGGGATACAAATAATATCAGGCTGATCCTGCCGTAATTTGTTCCCCCGGTTCAAATCACGGACAAACAGGATCCCACAGCTGTTTTTGTTTTTGAACCCATTTTGCACAGAAAAGCATTTTTTGAAAAATGTATTGATAGCAATGTTGAAAATTATTACACAGGAAAAAACAACTACAGGTAAAATAATTACACAGTGACGCCTCTGCCTTTCTAAATGGAGGGACAGTAACTGTGTGTGTATATGTCAGCGTGTAAAACCTGCAGATGGTCAGATTAACAGTAACAGTATTTTGTCTCTATCTGCCATTCTGCAATTCATCTCATGTAAACAATAACGTGGCGCACAGCGTGACGTGAAAAGAGGCACATACCTTTGACGTGGCGTGACGAACTCTGTAATCCTCGTCCACACGTAAACGCAAAAAAGGAGTTTTAAATAATCTCAGTTTTCAGTGAATCGCAACGCCGTTTACGTGTTGACGAAAAGCCCAAACGCATAGAAACAGCTGAGTTTTCAAAAATACCCGTGTAGGTGTGGACGTAGCGTAAAAGAGTTAGTAGTTTATTTTATTACTACCTGTAATTTATTGCCGTTTACTTGTATTTGCTTAATTGTTTACTAAATGTTTGAGGTGTGAAATAAACCACAATGGAGCAAAATATGGGTGTGTGTGTTTGGAGGATGTGTTTGTGCGGGGGGGGGGGGTGTTAGGTGTGGGGGGCGCAAACATTTTTCTTGTAAAACAAAGGGGGGCCTGGCAAAAAAAGTTTGGGAACCACTGACATAGTGTAATTTTATACACAGTGAATGTATTGTTCATGTCCAATTATAGAGTCAGATGTCTTCCTGTGTGATTGCTTTACAGCGGTATCAGCCAGTCTTGAAGACTCACTGGCGAGCTCAGCCAAAGCTACTCTGCAGGCCATAGGAGCGCAAGAAGCAGCCCTGCAGGCTATCATACAGCACACAGACAAACTGAAGGAGGCTATGGAAGCAGAGGTAAGAGCAAGCACTTCATAAGGAAGGCATGTGCCAACTTTTATGTTTTAATACCCCCAGCATATGGGGACTGTGCTCAGCTGGTACTCCAAATGTAATATGAAGTACAAATCAGTGATTGTACTTTTGGAAAACCAAAACAGGCCACCATGCCCTTGAGGGCCTTTTTTACCCCTCAGCTCGAAGGCCATGTTGGATGCCGTAGGTCCATCTACTAAAAACCTGGGACAAGTTTGAGTCCTTGACCTTAGTCCAGTGTTCTCTGGTGAATGTGTTAACTCAAGAAGGAAGTCCCCTGGGTTTTCAAATTCATACAGTAGGTCAGTCTGCTGGGAGGCTGAGGGGAAGCATCCAGTTGTGATGGACTGAATCTGAGCCAAAGGCCGCAGGCTGGAGGGAGAGTGACACTGTGTTGGTATGGCTGAAAGAAGCCTGTGATGTTCAGTTCACATTGTTTTCAGTAGAGTACAGTAGAACCTCTGGGCACAGCTCTTTAGTGTTTCACAGCTCTGGTTTAGTTTGGTTTCTGTGTAACTCTTGTCGGGAGATATAACCTCTAACGAGGGACCACTTACACACTTCATGCTTCCTTTTCTGACGCACAGACGCCTGCACTCCTCCTGCCCACTTTAACCTCGGAGTATAAACTCTATAGATGACACCACTGAGCCTAAAGTAATGAATCTGTCTGTAAATTTAAGGAGTATAGAGCACAGATATGGGAAACATTTATAATAACTGCTAAATAGGAATCTCTGATGCTAGTAAAGTGTTGTTCAGTGTTACTACTACAGCTGATGGTGAGGGTGGAGCTAAGTGTCCGCCTGCCTGTGTGCAGGAGCCTGAGATGGATACTGTTGCAAATGAGTATCCTAATTCAATATGAATGTTTCTGTGTATTCATTTGACAACCCCAGCTCACACCTACAGAACGTTCCATCAAGGCTGATAATGAGCCAGGACTCCATCTTTACCTCAGCCCCTCATGTCCTTCAGACCACTGGACTGGGCTCGTCTGCATCCTCTCACAGCAGCGCTGTCACTAAAGACCTGCGTACCCTTGTTTTTAATCAGATTCATTGCTTGCTGTGGCCTGTGTGGTCCACCCACCACAACACTGTATTAGTAATGTTTAAGCCACGGCACGCTGAATGGGAAGCGTCACTGTTTTGCAGTAGAGTTATTGAAGTTCTTCTTAAACTTAGGTTCTACCTGAGGAGAAGTCAAACCAGTGGAAGGACCTCGAAGCTGCTCTTGCTGATAGAACCACGGCTTTGAACGATGCCAGAGCTGCTCTGTCGAAAGCCAAGTAACACAAACACACACACACAAACATACTAATTACAAACTTGAATATGTGTGAAGACGAATTCTCCTTCTTTTCCACTTAGCTTGAAAATCATAAAGGTTCTTTCTTTAAAGTGTGGTTTCTTCTGCTTAGAGCAGAAGTGTTTCTTTAATTCTGATGACAAATGTGGCACAAGGTTAATCTGAAAGATGTAATAATCACTCAGCTTTCAGGGCTGTGATGAGTGCAGTGTGCCGTGCACATCTCAGCCTACTTCAGTTTGGCAGTCTTGCTTATCAGCAAGGAAACGTTATAGATCAGTTACACTTTGCACATCTCTTTCCTTGCAGCGAGTCCTTGGACAGTCTCAGGTCAGCGATTGACAAATCCAAAGGGCTGAAGATATCCTCTGTTCGCCCGCTGGTTTTAGCAGCAGAGGAGAATCTCCATAACATGGTAGTGGACTTGGACAAAATGGTCATGAAGGTAAAGTTTGTTTTTTCTTTTTTGGTGCATTACGTACGACTACAGGAGATTACTCTTATAGTGTCCTGCTTGCTTCCTGTTTGTTGGCTGTTTGCCTCCTTTCTGAGGCTCAAGTTCACATTTGTACCTCTCAACTGTAAACTGTGTGAATGTGACAGCAGCATGTTAGCCTTCATTGGCCAGTACCAAACATAAGAGCTACCTTAACATCAAAGCACAGGACTTTGTAAAAT
Organism: Oreochromis aureus; assembly: GCF_013358895.1. Classification (NCBI taxonomy): domain Eukaryota; kingdom Metazoa; phylum Chordata; class Actinopteri; order Cichliformes; family Cichlidae; genus Oreochromis; species Oreochromis aureus. The sequence continues at coordinate 34,720,374 of NC_052943.1, forward strand.
AGGCAAGAAAACATCCTGAGGAGGTGAAACAACCTCGAGTAAACAAGTGACTCATTCAGTGTTATCTTCACCACCGCCATGATTATTAACTTGTCCTTTTCTATTCACACCTCTCTATTCTCCTGGTAATAAATGTTACCAACTAAAGGTTCAGTCTGCAGAGTCAGAGGCTAAGATCGTCTCCCAGTACAGTGAACTGGTTAACGAAGCCAAACGACAGTTTCAGAGGGAAGTCAGCAGTCTTACTCCAGAGATCCAGGCCAACTGGAAAGGGCTCAGTAAGAACATGCATACATACTCAAACACGTGTATTTACACACAGAAAGTTTCATTTGATGATTTGATTTGTTCAGCTAGACATTGTGTTTTCATTGGTCACTAATCGGAGTAACGATGGGCCTGAGGTCAGTTTCATAAGTGTTAATATGGAAACTGTCATGTGTAGTGATGAATGGCCATGAGTACGATTCACAGAGAGTTGGTTGAGTGGCTGCAGCCACTGCATTGTAAGATGGTGACAGATGTACCTTTAAGCACCTGCTCGATTCACAGATGGTTGATGTGCATGTGCAGCCTCAGTCCTCTAACCACAGATGTTACGTCATGAAGGTGTGAGGTGTAGCCTGCTAGCCCGATAGCAGGTGTCTGGGATGGATGACTAAAGCCAGGTCTCTAACATCAGCACAATGCATCTGTTCCTCCCAGTGTTATTAGTCGTGATCTGTAGCCTCAGTTCATCCATGTGATTTGTTAGGGAGCGGTTGTTTGTGTGGCTGAAGCTTTCCTTCATGCCGCCGCCTTCACCTTCTCCCAGCTGGTATGATAATAAACAGAGAGCGAGGCATGTCCTGAAGAACAGAATCGGCTCTCTGGGATTTACTTACACAGATTATTGAGCATGCATTAGGACACTTATTATGTTGCTGACATAGATGACAGTATAGTGAAAGAATGTGACATCTGACAAACGTTTCCACTCTGAGGAGCAAAAGTTGGTATTTAAGTTTCTATACTGATGCTGAGGTTTTAGAGCGATGTTCAGTGTCTGTGGCTACAGTAACATATGATTAGTGTTTCAGTACCAATAACATCAGCGATAACCTGTCTCATTCGTGACAGGCACGTCAAATGGAATCTAATCATAATCTAATATTATGTTTAAGCTCTGCGCGTCTTTTGTTGCTAATGCTTGGTGGCTCTAAATCCACCATCTGAGCATTCACAGGGTTTTTGAAATGTGCATTTAAAGTCAAAACCTCACGTTCTTCCATGTCACTGTAACTCTTAATTACTTTTATACATTCAAAACTATATGCTGATCAAGAAGTACGTTTTCAAGAATAACTTGTTTTTGTGTGTTAGCTGGTAAACTGTCCACAGACGACCTCAACGCCCTGATCGCCCACGCACATCGTCGCATTGACCAGTTGAACCGAGAGCTGGCTGAGCAAAAGGTCAGAGAGAAGATCCACATTGATGCAGCGTTGGAACAACAGAAACTTGAGGACCAGAAAGCTCTGGACAACGCTGTCAACACTGTCCTGCAGCACGTCAAAGAAGAGGCCCGACTGGAGCAGGAGAGGAAGGTACAGGAAACAAATATCTTTAGATTGTTCAGATTTTTCAGTTAATGTGAGCGTATCTAAAATGTGTTATGATTTCCTCTGTGTGTATGCAGCTGGCTGAGTTGAGAGAAGTGATGGAGGCAGAGATGAGGACTCAGCTTCGGCGGCAGGCAGCAGCTCACACAGACCACGTCCAAGATGTGCTGAAAGTCCAGGAGCACGAGCTGAAAGCTGAGGCTGAGCAGGTGATCTCTCTACCCCAGAGACTGCTTACACATCCAAAATAAATACTTACAGGACATTAATGGCTTTGGGTTTTGAGCACTGAGTGCCAGATTTGGCACAAAACACAAAATATATACTGAATAAAACATGGCCTGTTTGGTTTTGGTCTAGTTACTTAATCTATAAAACCAGATTGCACTGGTAACAGCTGTCTGAAAAACATCCTACAAAAGAGTAAAGTTTGGTGAAAGATGTTAACAGTGACACAAAATGCTAAAAGTAAAAACAGTCAAGATGATGTTTGAACTGTGCCTCAAAAACAGACTCAAAGTCTAAAAGTAAACCGGAGCTCTTTATGTCATTATTGCCATAAAATATTATCAATACAAAGAATCCAAACTGTTTCACCTTACATTTGAGTTGTAATGAATGTGTTTTGCTTGAACAGCCGCTCGCCCTCTTTCTTTCTCCTCACGTCCTCTCTTTCTCGCATCGTTCTTCATTTCTGAGTAAACTGATCTTTTCTCTTGTACCTTGAGCTCAGCTGGTTCTTTGTGTGACAAACTGCTGATAGTTGTTGAGCTGTTAGAAACATTGTAATGACATTTGAAAGGACTTGCCAGTTAAAAAAAGAGTTACTCCCTTCATGCTGCAACGCTACTATGACCACAGCTTACTGACATCTGGACCAGAGATGCTGTTCTGGATCATTTAGCTGATCACTTCTTTATTTTCAAACCTTTTGTCTTCAGTAAACGTGTTAAACTGTTTTGTGTTTACTCTGATGGCCTTTGCTTTGTTGGAGGTCTGTGATATAACGAAGTATAAAAGAAACACTAGAATGGAAAACTGTCTGATGCTGTATACTGGAAGCTGACAGCTTATGTTTTGTCATATCTTAAGCTTTTTTTTCCCACTAATATCCTGTAAGAAGAGGCGTGGCCAAGACGCCTGAGACGAGTCAGTCAGGGTGCTGCTGTAGCATACTCTGTTCCTGCGAGTTGCACGCTGTGTGCATCCTTCAGTCCTTCAGAGCTATGCTTTGGTTGTGTTCAGGTACTGAGCAGTAAGATGCTGGAACAGGAGACTCGCTACCGTCAGCTGACCCAGGAACAGCTCGACAACTTCACTTTGGACATGAACACAGCCTACGCAAGACTGAAGGGGGTGGAAGAAGCTATAGACAGTAAGAGATACACACATGTACCAAAAAAGCAAAGAAATAGCACTGAGTGATTAGTCGGGTAGGTACAGATGTAGGAATGATGATGTGTACTGTGTAGATGAATGTTGGTCATGTGACGTGTTGGGATAATTTTTTTCCTATAATATTAAAGTCAGGTTCTGGTGTGCAAAGGGAGTGGATGTTCCACGTGTATTCTACACAGACATGTTCCTTTCCACTCGGTCATGTAAATCACTTTCTGTCTTTTGAACACAGGCCACGTGGTAGCAGAGGAGGAGGCTCGTAAGGCCCACCAGCTGTGGCTCTCTGTGGAGGCTCTCAGTTACTCTCTAAAGACTGCTGAAGCTGACGTGCCCACTGTGCCTCTGGAGAATGCCGCTCAGGCCGTTCGCGACAGCTGCCGAGACAACGACTTTGCCTTGGCGCTGGCGTCGGCTCTTCCAGAGAAATCCCTGCAGCGAGGCGTGTACAGCGAGGCCTCTCTCCGTGCCCGTTTCAACTCCTTGCGATCGCTGGCCCGCCGTGTTGCTCTCATCGATGAATCTCGTAACTCCTTGTATCAGTATTTCTTGTCCTACCTTCAAGCTGCACTGCTGTTTGAGAAGAGTCAGGAAGCTCCACCTAGCCAGCTGAGCTCTGAGGATTTAGATCCATTCAAGCTTCTGTCATATGCTAGCTACTGCTTAGAGCACGGGGACCTGGAGTTAGCAGCTAAACTGGTGAACCAGCTGAGAGGAGAGGCCAGGAGAGTGGTGCAGGACTGGCTCATTGAAGCCAGACTCACACTGGAAACTAGGCAGGTAGTGAGTTTGCTGTCTGCTTACGCCAATGCTGTGGGTTTGGGTACCACACAGGCACCGTAGGTTGCCACAGTAACCCTCAACCGTTAAGGGAAAAAGGAAAAAAATCTGCTAAAAGTCTTTTTTTCCAAGAAGTATCAAAGTTTCCGAGTGTAGCTGGAGAAGTGGCTCAGGAGAAGCTTTGTGCTGGGAAGCATCAGCAGTCTGCAGCACAGAGAGATGGTTTCTTCCTTTTAAGTTTCCTGAACCACATAAATGTATTTCTCTGAAAGCACTAATTCACTATGGCCAATTATTTATAAGATACATTCAATGCACTTCTTAGCTTAGTCTTGTCAATTCAGACTGCAGGTTTGGCCCAGCTATTTATCTCCAGCCCATGTGTTATGGAACCGTGACCCTAGGAACTACAGTTGGATATTTGTGAATACTGCACATGTTAAATAAATCATGAAAAAGAAAAAAAACGCTGTATTTGTTTTTCTTCGTTGTTTTTCTTCTCTCTTCCATTACACTTATTTTCCTCCTCTTCTAAATTTCTGTGGAAGAGAGCCAGAGATTAAGATTAATGATTCAGCAGACAGATCTATAGTGAGTGAAGAAGAAGCACTCAGTGCATCATGGGAATCCCCCAGCAGCCTACACCTAGGGACTACGTTTAAAATGGGAGCTCTTATGAACACATTTGCATCACTGTAAGTGCAGGCCCCACACATGGACCCAGTTTACCTCTGTGCACCACCACAGTTTACATCTAATAATGAAGTCAAGACTTTGGTGGTGCATTTTCTACCTGAGCACTCGAAACACCTTTTTCCATGATTTTTCTACATAGGTGCTTTCTCTCTCCACACACAGTGTTCAGTGTTTTGCTCAAGGGTATTTGTCATGTAGATGGGAGCAGGGATCGAACCACCAACCTTCTGATTAGTAGAAGGCCGGCACTACCTGGGCTGTAATACTGTGCAATGAACATTCATTCTTTAATTTATTATTCATACTCTTTTTGCACTTTTTATCCACTTTAAAGTTTACTGTGTTGTGTTTTGTGATTAGTGCTGACGTGGGACAGTTTTCCAATTTTCTTGTACGAGGTATGAAGAGTTAACTTATCACAAAGGATTTCAGGTGTATCTACCAGGAGGATAAAGGGTACCATTGGGCGCCGCCTGTATTTTTCAGTATGACAAACATACTGCCAATGCCTACACAGAAAAAACACAGTCAAAACACTGTCGGCCTGGACAACATTATAGAAGCAGTTTGGGATCATTTTGACCAGATTGAAAAGCCAACATCCAAAGAGCAGCTTTCAAGCAAACTATTCCTGAAGATGACTTGGAGAAGCTACAAGAAAGCTTGACTAAAAGAGTTACTGAGTTGCTGAAGAAAGATGGTCATACCGTATAAAGAAGTCAAGGTGGTTCAAAACATTTACACAGTGTTCAAAAAGTACTGTTACAAAGTAACAGTTGTTTTGTGTGTGTCTATAACACAACCAGAGGTGTAGTGCTAGCAGAATGCTGCACCGTTCTGGGTTTTTTCTTGCTGTTTTTCTCCAAGACAGGATGTAAAATATTCACTTAGTGTGGGCTATTTTGTGCAAGAAGACAAAATGAATGCTCAGAGCGATCATCATGATATCTAGGGCCAGATTTAATAACAGTCTGCACCAAGACAAAACCCTCCTATGGCCTCAAAACGATACTAGCAGGTTATAGAAAAAGGCACAGACTCTGTTTCACTGCAGTCAAGACAGCCTCACTTATTGTGTTATGTGTGTATATGAAGTATTACATAAAGTGACAACTTCAAGCAAATGTTGTTCCAGTATTAAAACACACATTTAGTCCATCACTAATGATATGACTAACAAACTAGTTCATGCATTTCTTACTTCCAGGCTGGACTACTGTAATTCATTATTATCAGGATGTCCTAAAAACTCCCTGAAAAGCCTTCAGTTAATCCAAAATGCTGCAGCAAGAGTCCTGACAGGGACTAGAAAGAGAGAGCAGATTTCTCCTGTTTTGGCTTCCCTTCATTGGCTTCCTGTTAAATCCAGAATTCAAAATCCTGCTCCTCACATACAAGGTCTTAAATAATCAGGCCCCATCTTATCTTAATGACCTTGTAGTACCATATCACCCTATTAGAGCACTTCGCTCTCACACTGCAGGCCTACTTGTTGTTCCTAGAGTATTTAAAAGTAGAATGGGAGGCAGAGCCTTCAGTTTTCAGGCCCCTCTTCTGTGGAACCAGCTTCCAGTTTGGATTCAGGAGACAGACACTATCTCTACTTTCAAGATTAGGCTTCAAACTTTCCTTTTTGCTAAAGCATATAGTTAGGGCTGGGCCAGGTGACCCTGAATCCTCCCTTAGTTATGCTGCAATAGACGTAGGCTGCTGGGGATTCCCATGATGCATTGAGTTTTTCCCTTCCAGTCACCTTTCTCACTCACTATGTGCTAATAGACCTCTCTGCATCGAATCATATCTGTTATTAATCTCTGTCTCTCTTCCACAGAAATTTAAAAGAGAAGGAAAATAAGTGTAATGGATTTATTAAGAGGAAAAATCAGAGAGCAGTGATGCAGTTTCTTCTACAACGTGTGAGTTGGAGCGCAAGGTTGTCAAACATCAAGTCTAAAAATGGCAGCAAAGATTCAAACACAGCACTTCTATATCCTGGTAGCCACATTTTGCACTGAGCCACTCATGAGCTGAAGGTAAAAGGAAGATATTCCAAAATCCTGACAAAAACAATGAACCAAGAAAAGTTTCTTCATCATTTATAGATGGGAAGTAGCTAAACTTCACAGCAACACTCATTTTGAACCACCCAAAGATTACACACAGTGCAGGAGGCCAGTGTTTCATGAGAACATCCCATACCAGGGAGTGCCGAGTGTTTGGCCACACTTGGGGGTGGCTGTAGTTCAGGAGAGTTGGAGTTTGGTCCCTGTTGCTCCGGTCTACAGTTTGCAGATAAGCTGCTCTCTGATGAATGAGTGTGAATGTTAGATTACAGTTCTGTGTAGAAAAAAGTGTTTGTATGAGTGGGTGAATGTGGGATGTTGTGTGGAGAGCTTTGAGTGTAGAAAACTGCTGTGTAGGAATCAGTTCGTTTATTTAAGCTCTGTGGAAATTCCTATCATTGAAGATATTCGAATGTTTGAGAGGATAATGTCACCATGCTGAACTGTCAACCAACAATTGAAGAAAAATAAAAAATTAAAGAACTTTTAAAAAGTATTAAAAATACATGACTTCATTTTGGACTAAAATCGAGTTTTAATGAATCCGGGAGGATTCAGGAGGCCACAGTTTAACACGTGCAGTTGTTGGTTCTCATGTTTTTATCTTTTTGAGTTTTTAAAGGTGGATTTAGGATTTAAATGATAAATAAAGTCTGGCCAGCGAGTTGGAAATAACACAAAATTCCCTTAAGTGGCCTTTTGTTCGTTGCTCTCCACCACAGAAACTTTGGTGCTGCAAGAAAGAAATGTTACAAAAAACTGTTCAACCTGTGAATTAATGAGTTTCCTTTGGCAGTAATACAGTTAGTTTGTAATGTGACTGCTGCATATCAGAGCTTTGTTCTGTATGTTTGTTCCAGATCACTCAGTGCATTTAGCTCTGACACTGTCCATCAGTCTGAAGATTGAATCAAATCAGTTTGACTGTGTGATAAATCAATCAGCGGCTTTCCATCAGGATACCAAAGTAAACACTCTGTCCTTTACACTGCTGCCACCTAGTGGGTCCAAGCTCCTACTCCATTCATTTAAAGTATTGAAATGTTTTGGATCTTTTTATTTAATAGAAACAAGCTCCTAAAAATAATCTTTGATTATTGCAGGCCTCTTTGGACTCTTATTAGTGTTATTCATGTGCATTGTGTCTCTAAGCTCAGGAGCCCACAGTTTGAACAGACACCAAACATTTAAATGGTTTAGAAAAGGACCCTGATGCAGTATTATAGTATATTAACCGATTAACCTTGTGCTGTGGATGGATGATCACGGACGTGCTCTTGAGTGAAGTTTGGCCCATTGTCTCTGCCTATTTGTGACCCTCACAGTTTTATTAAGAGATGAAAATGTTAATGCTCGTCCTCCACCTTTGCTCTGCTAATGTGCTCATAGTATTATAACCATAACTCTGTAGCTAGTCACCAGTTTGCACTATTATATGCTCTCTGCTCTTTATCATCACCCACAACTAGTTGTGAAAGATGGACACTGCTCCCTGAGCTTGATTCGGTTGAAGGTTTCTTCCTGTTAAAGGGGAGCTTTACCCATCCCAGGGTCACCAGGTGCTTGTTCACTGCAGGTTGTGTGATTGTTTTGGTTTCTTTTACATATTGTAGGGTCTTGGGGCTTGTGCAGTCATGTCAAAGAGAGAAGAAACTCCAGTGCTGTGCATGAACAGGGATGGGTTACTGTTCTCAGCTTCTGTCAGCTGCACTAACCTCCAGTTTTTGTCCCACCCATGATTTGGAGCAGCTCACCATAACATAGCAGGTTGGCCCCAAACTCTGCCTGCAAGAGTCCTTTTTAAAAACCTGTGTGGGTGTAAAAAGAGAGAGGAGCTGAGGACTTAAATGTAGTTCGAGCAAAGGTCAACGAGGGAATGTGGAGAGAAAGGCATTCATGCTCAGGCCTAATATGTCCCAAATCCTACTTAGGTGTTTATCAGCCATTATTCCTGGTAAGTCAAACACACTGTTCCAGTTGTTCCACTAATCCTTGTTACTGGTTCCTGCTTTGGTGCATGCCTACCAATCTGTCAAACCAGCCTGTCAACCGTACATGAACCAGCTGCATGTCTCCTTCTCACATTCATCGTCACTCTTGCAGCAGGTAAACATCGTCAGCATGTTGCTGCTGCTGCCACCAGTGTGCTTTCCCACTCATGTACTATTGACGTGTTGGAATCCTGAGCTGAAGCCTTCACTTTCGACACAATCAAACACACAATCCTCTCGTGCTCTTCGTGCTTTGGTTTTCAAATTCGAACCAGCTCGGCATGTTTTTTATTCAAGTGGTTTCAATCGAGCTACTCTACTACAGATGATAGATTAGGTTTGACTAATTAAATATTTATAATGAGACCATAGACATATTTAAAAATGAGATGCGCATTTATTCACACAAAGCTTAACTCTATGAATAATAAGATAAACAATGTGTGATAAATCTAACACTTTAGAATATATAGAATAAATACATTTCAAGGGGAATGCGCCAGTTTAACCAAATTGCAGTTTACATTACAATCAATATACAGCCAATATTTACCAGTAGCGTGTTATAATATTTAAAAAAAAAAAAACAACCCTAAAACAAATACTAGTTAAGTGCAAAGATCAGACGTGCTAACCAGCAATCAGCAACGTTTGCCGTGGTTCACGTCTCTTCCACACACATCCAGACTGGGAGGAACCACTGGTGTAGTATGCATGCAGTATGTTGTGTGGTGTAGTATGGTGGAGTTTCCAAAGGAGAAGAGCCCAGTTTTGGTTTCATGTTTTATGAGCACAAACTGGGGAATTTTCAGTTGCACCAAACTTTAAATGTTCAAACTTTTAATGTCAGTGATGCTTTACACAGAGTGATTCATGACCAACTGTCATAACTTAGTCATCCTCCTCAATAACTCTAATTGTCATTCATTTATACATGAACATATCAAAAAAAGGAGTTAAAACAATTTAATTTATTCATTAGGATGAACTTCATGACTTGTCACTATATCTGGTAGTTTCAAGGTCAATTCAGGTGATCAGTGTATTTGAGACTGAGTTCACAGTTAATCTCACAGCGTTTGCTCTGGTCTTTAAACTGCGTCTCAGTTTGCAGCATCAGTCACTGTAGTATGGATAACACAAAATGAAGTATGAGCCCTTCACTTCAGTCTACACTGTTGAGCATTTTCACATCGTAATTCATATTCTGGGGAGGAAGTGTGTCATGGTCATTTTGGGTGTTACCCGGTTGCCTCTTTTGCTTTTGCCCATTTTACTGAGGCCAATGTACATGCCAGGGTACGCAGCTGACTCATAGGCGTTGTAGTTGTTGGCCAGGATATTCTCCTTGAACTTGCATTCATCGTTGTAGTGTCCCTGAGAGGAAGAGGAAGGTGAAACGTTAGAAACATGAAAGATTTTACATGTCAGCATTTAGTCTGTGTGCTTCTGTTTCTGTGCATTCATACTGATGTAGCAGCTCCCACAGGACCACCAGGCTGGATGTAAGAATTCCTCAGTGTCCGTGTACAGCTGAGGTTTCATTAAGGGCATCAATATCAGAGTGAGAGTAAATTATTCTTTTACAGGGAGGAACGACTGTACAGCATTCTATTTTGATGATTTTAAAAGACAAGAACAAGTTTGAACTGATTTTGGATTTTCACTACTTCACACGGGTCAAAATACTGACTCAACTGTATATATACATTCACTTAACTCTTTTAATAGGTTTCTACAGTGTCTTTTAATTTGACAACGCCAAAGCCTATTTACATCTCGTTAGTCATCACAACTGAGTAGAACTGGTAGTTTCTCAGTGGATTGGTCCCAAGGAACTCTGTGACGATCTAAGAACAGAATAATCCTTTAATTGTCCCACAAGGGGAAATTTGGGTGTAACAGCAGCAAGAAAGACACATATACAAACAAACAGTACACAAGACACAGAACAGGACACATACACAATTTTTACATATTTACATCAAGGACAATGGTTACCAAAAACAGAGTACTGTACCGTTATTACATTAAATAAAATTAAATACAGATAAGAGGCAAACCCTGGTTATAGTGTGAATCGGTAAGACATAGATTTGAAGATTTACACGAGTTGGGAAGAGCTTTTGGAGCCATTTCTAAACAGCTGTAGATTCCAAGATCATCAGCTCAAACAACTGTACATAATACAAGTTTGGATTTGCCAAGGAAGAAGACCCAAAGTCAGAATCAGAATCACTCCATAGTGTATCAAGGAGTCATTGATGATGTCACAAAAGTACTTAGAACAAGCTTGGGAGTTATTATGGCACAAACGCTTATTAGATTTGGAGGACAGTTTGTTTTTCACACATGACATCATTTTCCTTTAAGAAATGAAATAAAAAAATGTAAAAAGTATGAAATCAGGAGAGAGGCAAATGCTTTCCCACAGCTAGTTTGTAGTCAAGCAGTCTCACCATATCTTCTAACTATGGCCACACTATGGTGACAAATGTCTAAAACTGACCCTTCTACGTTGGATTTCAAAAATCAATCTGATGTGATAATGTCTACATGCACGCCTTCAGCATCGAACAAAAACAGTAAAGAATAGAAACATCCGTAAGACAAGTAAATAAAATATATTTGTGCATGTCCACCACAAACCCTGCAGAAACATGTCCCTGTGAACTGCTGTGTGTGTTTCCAGATCAGCTGCACCCCACGGTGTCCTGTTTCTGTCCTCTGGCATGTGTCAGGTTTCTGCTTCTGCACAGTGTGTGAGCACTGCAGTTTATTTCTTTATTTCTGATAGCAGCCTCACAGCTTATTTATTGACTGAAGCAGCTTTTTGGAGTATTATTTTCCTGTGTTTGGTTTGTTTTGAAAGTTCAGTCATATGCACATTGGGACATGACTGTTTAAAGCAATCTTTAGTTGTGCATGCAAGTCTGTATCTGTATAAATGTGTACATACAGGACAGCAGCTGATGATTAGGTGTGTTACTAACTAACTTTAATTTTAAGATTTTAGATTTAACTGAATTTGGTATTCCAGATAAATTATTAACCCTAAGAGCGACTATCACAACCACAGACCAACTTCAGCACAATTTAACACAAACTGCATTCTACAAACTTCAGTAAATCACAGTTTGCATCATTTGTTTGAATTTGTTTTTACTTTCCCCCAAAACTTTTTTGAAACTGCAACAAATACAAATGCAGATGTGTGTGTGTGTCTGTGTGTGTGTGTGTGTGTGTGTGTGTGTGTGTGTGTGTGTGTGTGTGTGTGTGTGTGTGTGTGTGTGTGTGTGTGTGTGTGTGTGTGTGTGTGTGTGTGTGTGTGTGTGTGTGTGTGTGTGTGTGTGTGTGTGTGTGTGTGTGTGTGTGTGTGTGTGTGTGTGTGTGTGTGTGTGTGTGTGTGTGTGTGTGTGTGTGTGTGTGTGTGTGTGTGTGTGTGTGTGTGTGTGTGTGTGTGTGTGTGTGTGTGTGTGTGTGTGTGTGTGTGTGTGTGTGTGTGTGTGTGTGTGTGTGTGTGTGTGTGTGTGTGTGTGTGTGTGTGTGTGTGTGTGTGTGTGTGTGTGTGTGTGTGTGTGTGTGTGTGTGTGTGTGTGTGTGTGTGTGTGTATGTCTGTGTGTGTGTGTGTGTGTGTGTGTGTGTGTGTGTGTGTGTGTGTGTGTGTGTGTGTGTGTGTGTGTGTGTGTGTGTGTGTGTGTGTGTGTGTGTGTGTGTGTCTGTGTGTGTGTGTGTGTGTGTGTGTGTGTGTGTGTGTATGTGTGTGTGTGTGTGTGTGTGTGTGTGTGTATGTGTGTGTGTGTGTGTGTGTGTGTGTGTGTGTGTGTGTGTGTATGTCTGTCTGTGTGTGTGTATGTCTGTGAGTGTGTGTGTCTGTGTGTGTGTGTGTGTGTGTGTGTATGTATGTGTGTGTGTGTATATGTCTGTGAGTGTGTGTGTGTGTGTGTGTCTGTGTGTGTGTGTGTGTATGTCTGTGAGTGTGTGTGTGTGTGTGTGTGTGTGTGTGTGTGTGTGTGTGTGTGTGTGTGTGTGTGTGTGTGTGTGTGTGTGTGTCTGTGTGTGTGTGTGTGTGTGTGTGTGTGTGTGTGTGTGTCTGTCTGTGTGTGTGTGTGTGTGTGTGTGTGTGTGTGTGTGTGTGTGTGTGTGTGTGTGTGTGTGTGTGTATGTCTGTGAGTGTGTGTGTGTGTGTGTGTGTGTGTGTGTGTGTCTGTCTGTGTGTGTGTGTCTGTGTGTGTGTGTGTGTGTGTGTGTGTGTGTGTGTGTGTGTGTGTGTCTGTGTGTGTGTGTGTGTGTATGTGTGTGTGTGTGTGTGTGTGTGTGTGTGTGTGTGTGTGAGTGTATGTCTGTGAGTGTGTGTGTGTGTGTGTGAGTGTATGTCTGTGAGTGTGTGTGTGTGTGTGTGTGTGTGTGTGTGGACGTATACCTCATTAGAAGTTGCTCATTTCAAGCTTCATATTTGTAGTGCTCTCACTGAGTGACACTGCTGACCACCATCACCATCCAGCAGTCATTTCGTTCTGCCACTTAAACCATAACTTAAGACTGAGAAAGTAAACTATTTATGCCCGTTTAAAGCTTAAAAGATAACATGAAGACTGTAGCATTTAGCATGATGCCACTCGTTTCAAAAATATTTCCCCTTATTAAATTTATTACAAATGTGAGTGAACAGTGGCTGGTGGAGGGTTACAGCATGAACATACGGGTGTAATAATAATAATGGATTGGATTTATATAGCGCTTTTCAAGGCACCCAAAGCGCTTTACAATGCCACTATTCATTCACGCTCACATTCATACACTGGTGGAGGCAAGCTGGGGCAGACTGACAGAGGCGAGGCTGCCATATCGCACCATCGGCCCCTCTGGCCAACACCAGTAGGCAGTAGGGTAAAGTAATGCTCTGGACCAGCTCACGGCATGCATCACAAGCCCCCGTGTGCAACAGCAATGACAGTAGTTAAAGGTTCTTACCGAGCCATAGAGCTTCCCTTTGTCATTCATAGCAACAAAGAGTCCGCTTCTCACCCCATAGAGAGTCACCACTCCTCTCTCCACTGGAGAAATTTCTAGCAGGGCTGGAGTGAAACATGAAAAAGACAAATTACTAATGCTTAGTAAAGTCATCAGGTGCTGCATATCTCCAGAAGTTTAGGACAGCTCCTGTATGTTTATGTTTATGTTTCTTAGTGAAATGGTTCATGTCATATAATGAAACTTGAAAAACCCATAGAACAACATAGAAAACAACTACCATACTTTAATACAATCTTTCTGTTTTCGGGTTGGAGCCTGGCACGTTGCCTGCCTTCTTTTGAAAGTTTGTGTTTGTGACAAATAGGCAGATTGACTAATGGAGTTAAACCAGACACACGTACACTAAAGGCCCATTCTTATTAAAATATTTCTCCATTTCCACGACACAAAAACAGATATGCACTTTATTATTTTGATTTGAATCTTGATGATCTGATTTCAGTTTGTTCACATAAACAGCATCAGCGCTGAAGGCCTGTGTTAGCTAAGTGTGGAGTACTCTATCACCTCTGCAGCGTCAGCCTCCATAGCAGCTCCAGAGACTCCCAGTGCTATGGAAAATGATGTGGCTGGTCCCAGTGCCTAAGAAGAACCATCCAGGGGCACTAAATGACTGCAGGCCTGTAGCACTGGCCTCTCGCATCATGAAGGCTAAGGAGACACTTCTCCATAAACTCCATCTCGTGCATGTGTTTGTATACAGGGAGTGCAGAATTATTAGGCAAATGAGTATTTTGTCCACATCATCCTCTTCATGCATGTTGTCTTACTCCAAGCTGTATAGGCTCGAAAGCCTACTACCAATTAAGCATATTAGGTGATGTGCATCTCTGTAATGAGAAGGGGTGTGGTCTAATGACATCAACACCCTATATCAGGTGTGCATAATTATTAGGCAACTTCCTTTCCTTTGGCAAAATGGGTCAAAAGAAGGACTTGACAGGCTCAGAAAAGTCAAAAATAGTGAGATATCTTGCAGAGGGATGCAGCAGTCTTAAAATTGCAAAGCTTCTGAAGCGTGATCATCGAACAATCAAGCGTTTCATTCAAAATAGTCAACAGAGTCGCAAGAAGCGTGTGGAAAAACCAAGGCGCAAAATAACTGTCCATGAACTGAGAAAAGTCAAGCGTGCAGCTGCCAAGATGCCACTTGCCACCAGTTTGGCCATATTTCAGAGCTGCAACATCACTGAGTGCCCAAAAGCACAAGGTGTGCAATACTCAGAGACATGGCCAAGGTAAGAAAAGGCTGAAAGACGACCACCACTGAACAAGACACACAAGCTGAAACGTGAAGACTGGGCCAAGAAATATCTCAAGACTGATTTTTCTAAGGTTTTATGGACTGATGAAATGAGAGTGAGTCTTGATGGGCCAGATGGATGGGCCCGTGGCTGGATTGGTAAAGGGCAGAGAGCTCCAGTCCCACTCAGACGCCAGCAAGGTGGAGGTGGAGTACTGGTTTGGGCTGGTATCATCAAAGATGAGCTTGTGGGGCCTTTTCGGGTTGAGGATGGAGTCAAGCTCAACTCCCAGTCCTACTGCCAGTTTCTGGAAGACACCTTCTTCAAGCAGTGGTACAGGAAGAAGTCTGCATCCTTCAAGAAAAACATGATTTTCATGCAGGACAATGCTCCATCACACGCCGTCCAAGTACTCCACAGCGTGGCTGGCAAGAAAGGGTATAAAAGAAGAAAAACTAATGACATGGCCTCCTTGTTCACCTGATCTGAACCCCATTGAGAACCTGTGGTCCATCATCAAATGTGAGATTTACAAGGAGGGAAAACAGTACACCTCTCTGAACAGTGTCTGGGAGGCTGTGGTTGCTGCTGCACGCAATGTTGATGGTGAACAGATCAAAACACTGACAGAATCCATGGATGGCAGGCTTTTGAGTGTCCTTGCAAAGAAAGGTGGCTATATTGGTCGCTGATTTGTTTTGTTTTGTTTTGAATGTCAGAAATGTATATTTGTGAATGTGGAGATGTTATATTGGTTTCACTGGTAAGAATAAATAATTGAAATGGGTATATATTTGTTTTTGTTGTTGCCTAATAATTATGCACAGTAATAGTCACCTGCACACACAGATATCCCCTAAAATAGCTAAAACTAAACACAAACTAAAAACTACTTCCAAAAACATTCAGCTTTGATATTAATGAGTTTTTTGGGTTCATTGAGAACATGGTTGTTGTTCAATAATAAAATTATTCCTCAAAAATACAACTTGCCTAATAATTCTGCACTCCCTGTATGTGTCAACCTGTAACTGTGTTCCAAACAGCAGCGCCAACCTAGCAGGAAAATCACTTTGCATTTGAGATAAGATCAAGTTTTATAAACATCTATTTACACACAGTTTACTGCAAAGATATCTGAATTCAAAACTAATTATAAGCCTGGTTTATAAATGGGGCTCCGGGATGATATAAGTGGAGACTGGGCTAAAGGTTCTGCTCTGTTCTGTAGAACAGGACCAGATATTAGTCCAAACAACCCGTGAGACAACATCTGGAGGCGAGTGCACAAACTGCTTATAAAGAACTTTTCTACTTTAACTGAGAACTCAGAGTGCTTTTCAGTGCAAGCTACACTCGCCCAATAACACAGGCATTAATGTACACACACAGATTCATTTTAGGGTTCAGTATTTTGTTAACAGTAAGTGTGACAGTAACTCAGTCACACTAAAGTGTTCTGGGACCATTTGTACATGAAATCACATCGACTTCTGGGTTCGTTTCATATTCCTTTAGCCGATGTGCTGATCTGACTGACAGACTGAGAAACAATTTCCTTCTTATTGGAGAATAATTTACAAACATTTATTAAATAACACGTGTCAGTGATTCCGATGATATTTATAGACAACATAATTAGACTTCTTGCAGAAAAGTCGCCCCCTGCTGGCCATTAAAATTGTTTTCGAGTTTACGGCAAACCTGACTTTTCTGAGTCTCAGCAGGAATTCTTTTTAGCTATTTATTAACATCATGCAACTGCATGATTTCTTATCTTTTGATGTAGATACACAAAACAGAAGAATATTGCAGAAAGAAAAATCAAACAGGATGTATATTTGCATGCAACATGCGACATGCAGTCTCCTCATTCCACAAAGAAATCACTCGACCAAGCTTTGACTTTTGAGATAGTTGGGTCTTTATGGTTGTTCTTTTCTTAGCAAAAAAATGATAAAGTTGATGAATCAGGGAAAGGAAAAATTACTTACTGTATCTGTTTTCATTGTGCACGCCTGTGATCTTCCCATTGGGTAAGACCTGAATGTGGAAACCAATGCCCACGTTACAGTAAAGCCTTCTCAGTCTCTTTATGCCCAGCAGGTATTCTCCGTCTTTCGCTGTCACTTCCCTCTTGTCCCAGACGTTGCTGCTGGGTGAAACCAGTGATCCAGCACTTCGTACCGTTTGTCTCGTCCGGCTGATAACTGGAAGCGGAGCGGAGGAGCTGCACAGGAGGATCCCATACAGAAGAAGCGGGAGCTTGGACCTTGGTGATGACATACTCTATCTACCAGTCATAGAAGTACACAACTATTGTGTTGTGCTTATCCAACTGAATGTTTAGTTACTATGAATAAAAACTGGTTATAAAATCTTCAGTAATCACAGATTTGTCATAAAGACAATACCTGAGTTGCTGCACTCTCTAAAGCTGGGTAAACATTTTCAGTATGCATATTTAGACATCTTGAAACACCTCAAAACCCAGCGGGGGTCCAGTTTGCAAGTTACGTGTTTCCTTATTTTGCTTTGTCCTCAGGTAGAGTCAGCAGACAGAGAACACACTTATATGTGCCCCATATTACATCACGCACCACCTGCTGTCATATTTGCCTGTGAGTCATAGATGCCGTAGAAGAACACAAACTGGGATATCAATAAAATACATTGTGACAGAAAACAAAGAGGAACACGCAAGCACACAGAAACACAGTAAATAATAAACAAAGACATCTGATAGACACATTCAGACTTCTGAGCCACACTGGGCACTGATGTTCCTGTATACTACGGCTCTAACCGCCTTAAAAATATTCAGCAGCAGCTCAAAAACTGAAGAAAACCATGAATCATCATCTGAACATGACCTGATGCTGCTGAAGTGAAGCAGAGCAAAGTCACAGAGGTTTGATTACAGACACAGCTGAGAGTTTGTCATTTGGCATCATTTTAAAAAGTTAAGATTTTAATTTCTTTGGTATTGAACAGCAGAAATGAGGCTTTCTTGTCAGAGGCCATTTTTGAAAAAACCAAAAAACCAAAACAGAGGCTGACAGTGCTGAGACAGCAGTAGACTGGTGCGTAATGAGCAAGATAATAATGCAGGAAACAGAGATTTGAGATGAGAAACTGTTCTTAAAGCACACACAGAGACAGAGAGCTGTGCAGGAAGTGTGATTTTATTGTGGTTGAAGCAAAACTACCAAAGTCGGAGGGATTTCATCACGATGTTTATAAAACTTTGCCTTCTTTTGCTGCTGGTTCAGTCAATTTTGGTCAGAGAGTGATGAAACCTGCAGCTTCAGAATCTGTGAGATGTCGGCTTTCGGTCCCAACAACGTGTCCGTGTACGTGCTGTGGGGTGAACGATCCACGCTTTATGTTTACATCATTGTGTGGAATCCGTTTACCTGCTCTCATTTGCTGTTTTAGTTGTTTGTCGGTTGTTGAAACAGTTTTTTGAGCTTTAACCTGAGTTTCTGGCGTTTCTGGCAAAATACATTTATATTTAAAAATTGATTCAGGATTTAATAAATCGCTTTATTCAAGTTAAAATCGATTTTAATCGGAAAATCGATTTTTTAGACCCACCCCTGCTGTATACTATGCCAAGGACTTTGGCTCAGCGTTCCATGTATGCCCTGCCTGCTAGCATCTTACACCCTGCTGTTATGTGCTGGATTGTCTCAGGGGCATCTTTGCACAGCATGCACCTGGGGTCTTTCCTGGTAGCCTCTATCAGTTAGCTTGTCCGTGTGCTGCCATGATTAATGCCTGTGCTGTCTTTCAGTGCAGCTTTGTGTAGCCATTGGTGCAACTTTTAAAAATAAGCCACTTCTTTTATCTGCCAGTGGTGCATGCTGTGTGGGGCCTGTCCTTTCATGATGGCTCCTTTTCTTGCTCTTCTTCTTCTGTCTCAGATTTCCAACCCATCATGGCAGATGGCCCCGCCCCTCCCTGAGCCTGGTTCTTCTAGAGGCTTGTTCCTATTAAAAGGGAGTTTTTGCTTCCCATTGTAGATAGGGGATCATGACTGTTTTCTCTGTATTATTGTAGAGGTCTTTATCTTACCATATAAAGTACCTTGAAGCAAATGCTTTTGTGATGTTATGCTATATAAATCAAACTGAATTGAACTAAACTGAATATGTAACTAATAGTTGTTATGGTATATGTAAATGTTTAGATATTATACTATATTATACTCGATACCGTTGACCATAATATCCTATTAGAGCGATTAGAACATGCTGTAGGTATTACAGGTACTGCACTGCAGTGGTTTGTATCATATCTATCTAATAGACTCCAATTTGTACATGTAAATGGAGAGTCCTCTTCACACACTAAGGTCAATTATGGTGTTCCACAGGGTTCAGCTAGGACCAATTCTGTTTACATTATACATGCTTCCTTAGGCAGCATCATTAGAAGACATAGCATAAATTTTCACTGCTATGCAGATGACACGCAGCTCTATCTATCCATGAAGCCAGGTAACACACACCAATTAGTTAAACTGCAGGAATGTCTTAAAGACATAAAGACCTGGATGGCCGCTAACTTTCTGCTTCTTAATTCAGATCAAACTGAGGTTATTGTACTCGGCCCTGAAAATCTTAGAAATATGGTATCTAAGCAGATTCTTACTGTGGATGGCATTACCTTGGCCTCCAGTAACACTGTGAGAAACCTTGGAGTCATTTTTGACCAGGACATGTCCTTCAACGCACATATTAAACAAATATGTAAGACTGCTTTCTTCCATTTGTGCAACATCTCTAAAGTTAGAAATATTTAAATATTTAAATACATTGTTCTGGAGTTTTTGGTTATTGTCCTATCTGTCACTGTCGAAACAAACCTACCACTGAAATTATAGACGGATCATTTCTTTGTTAGTGGGCAAACGCACGACATCAGCTGGGGTTCAGATCATTGTTTGTCCCCTGACTGTAACTCCAGCTTTGTTTCTTTTTGACTTATCCAGTTAGCATGGTCACGCAGAAGCACTGCTCCTGAATGAAGCAGTAATGTTTTGAAACTTTGCAGATACATAGAAATATGATGTGTATAAATAAAACTGAATAAAACTGAATTGACTTTTTAACCTTATTTTGGGGGAATGGTGCCTAACCTTTGAAGCAGTTTTTATCAGATTGGACTGATTATTATGTACTTGCAGTATTTTGTCTTTGTGACCTCTGACATAAATGCTGACACTCTCTTGCACATCCTTTTAGCCCCCAATAACAAAACACATGCACACAAACGTGTCTGTGTGCATGGATAATATGAAACTTTCTTCAGTCTATGCTTGTGCTGGTAACATTGTCACTGTTAGTGAACAATACATCAGTGGAGGCTTGATATCATGCGACATGTGGTGCGTCAGAACACTGCTCATGTAGGGCTTATTGCAGGGCTCGGAAAGATAAAGCAGACAGAGCCAGTGATAGATCGTCTGTGTACCCATGCAAAGGAATAGTCAGCCCACTGGGAGAAAACCCATAGTAGTTGTGACGTAGGTAACTATTCATCAACATTTGCTCTGACATCTAACGTCATCAAAAGAGTTCCCCCAAGCCATGAGAGAGAAACTGTGATACTGACAGGCTCGGAAAATCCTAATAATCCAATTCTTTTTCCGCTTCCATGGGTGTAAGTCTAATCCCATTTGGCATCTGGGCCCCTAACCCTCACTACTGGTTAAGCAAGGTTGGCCAAACAATTATTTATTATATGTACATTTTGCTTCATAAATGTTTAGTTAACAAGTATTTGAGATTTGGAAAAAATTATACTTGACAAATACCGACCTACACAAAACCGAAGCAGCTGATCTTCCAATAATGGACAAATCTAAAGTATTAACATCAGAACACATCATTACCAGGCTCAGATTTAAAGAAGCTGACAAGCTGTTGTTGCCATTGCACTATGTAATTATAACATTTGCTTTACTAATGTTTACCTAGATGATTAATGTTAGTTGGGTAATAGGAGAAGAAGGGTCACAAATCCACATACATTGACAAAGCAGAACTCCATCTTTGACAATGTTACATTTCTATATTTTGACAAAAGTAACATGATTGTAGTAAAAGTATGTAACCAGAAAGATGACAAAGGACAAAAGCAGCAGGAAGTGTTTACGACACCACACATTGGGAATGAAAGGCTGTTATATTTCTCTTCTTTCTCAAACACTGACTGATTTCCACTGAGAAATATGGTGTAAGCTGTGTTGTGGATCATCACAGTATTGTGAGATCTCAAGCGCACTGTCCACGGGAACAGTCTCAACCTCTTTCCCACTAATACCTGCTTGACTCGACTCTACTTGGTTTTGGTTGTTTTTGATTTCACTAGCTGGGCCCACGTCCTCATTTTAGGTTTGACAGCGTTTTAGTAGGTAAAGGTGAATGCTTGGACATGAACTGAGCTGCGGTTTGGGGAAGGCCTCGAAGGGGACTGACGACGGCTCCCGGGCCTGGCAGATCCCCACGTACTAAATAGGAGTGAAGAAGTTAAAGAATGGAGAACAAGGAGGGAGGGTGGGGCATGTAAACGAGAATGACCAGCTTGCAGAACTGGGGGGACCTATATAGATGACAGCCGGAGGGAGCGTGTTTGGAGGTGTGGTCCCGCTCCTGAAATTCTGATACATAATCTCCAATACAATTGAGTACCACCTCAATGTGCATGGGGTCGCTATGGTAATAAGTCCGAAAGTCTGTGACATCATTTGTATGACGCACAAAGAAAATACAACAATGGTCTGCTGCTTTGTCTACGGCTTTCTTTCAGACTCGGGGACCATAGTGTTTGTGTTTGTGTTTGTGTGCAGCACTTGCTTTCGAGCTTCAAAAATGACGGTTTTGATTTTTGTGAGGGAGTTGCTTTTATGACTAATTAAGTGACGCCAACAACTGGTCAATCCTAAAAATTAAGTTGAGTCAAGCTGAGTTGAGGAGATAGTAGCGAAAAAGAGATAAGAGAGGTCAGAAACAGGAGGGGTGCCACCTGTACCAGGAAAAGACCCGTTTGTACCTGATTCACTAACAGAGAAGGCTTTGAGTACAGGAGAGGCGTTCATCAACCCATGGACATGGAGCTGGACGAGCCTTCAAAAATGTTCTTAACCATGTTTTTTAACCAGGGTACTATGGCTACTATTATTCTAGCCCCAGGCAATGTGGACTTCTAGTTCCCCTTTTCAATTCCATATCAATGCAGAAAAGTTACAAAGTTTTTCCTAAAAACCCCCAAACATGCCTGTTTGGATCTGTAACTGGTCGGTCCATGTCTGTGGGGTGTTCATTATGTGCTTTCAGTACCATTAGATGGCTCCCTTCTGACCACTGCACATGTCCAGTGCAATTGCAGAGGACTGTATTGATGACAAGAATTAGCCTGTATAAACCAGGGTCGTAGACTTCATCTATCCAAAAGACAAAAGTTACTGGAAGATTACTTAATAGGAGTACACTATATTGCCAAAAGTATTGGTTTTGGTCCTCCGCCTCTCTACCACCTGGAGCCTCTGATGTCAGCGACTTGCACCCAGCCTGCCTGCCCCCTCTCCACCTGCTTTCTGTTGACATCCACCTGCTGGCCCAGTACCCAGTACAGTGCAGTATAGTGCAGAGAGAAAAAAAGCTGCTGCTGAGGTTGTGTGTGTGTGTGTGTGTGTGTGTGTGTGTGTGTGTGTGTGTGTGTGTGTGTGTGTGTGTGTGTGTGTGTGTGTGTGTGTGTGTGTGTGTGTGTGTGTGCATCACCTTGGTCACGTTTGTGTTGTAGATATTAACATTGATTTCAGAGACACTTTAGTGACCGTCAGTGTGTACAACCAATACGAACAAAAATAGTTTTACTTAGGAATGAGTTTTAAATCTTTTCCTTCCTAAATGGAGTCACACTGCTACATCAAAGCACTCAATGTAACACGTTAAAGACTTTAAGAATGGCTGAACTCATCATCCTGTCTCTGAATGAAAGCCCAGGCACTCTGTAGAGGAAGCCCATTTGCTGCTTATATCTGCAATCTCAGTCTTTTGCTTACTAGATGTCAACAGGTGAGGGTGTGAATGTGGATGAAGACGTGATCACAAAGCTACCACAGTTGAAACCTTCTGCTGCTTGGCTACACTTTGAAACACACTCTGCACAAGTTATGAACAGAATTGGTGACAAGCCCAAGCAGGATCAAGCTCCGTATCAGTGCTAGAAATGTATACAGACAAAAAGTCAAAGGGATGGAACATCATTATAGAGATCCTTATCCTCGTCCACTTCCAGAGCATGAACAGTAACTCAGTTTGGTGTTTAAGAATCTGCAGTATCTGTTTAAACACTGAATGTCGTCAGCTGCATGAAGAGGAAATGATATTTTCTCTGACAGCATTAAATAATGGTAAATGGCCTGTATTTGTATAGCGCTTTACACTACATTCAGTCATCCACACATTGGTGATGGCAAGCTACGTTGTAGCCACAGCCACCCTGGTGCGCACTGACAGAGACGAGGCTGCCGGACACTGGCGCCACCGGGTCCTCTGACCACCACCAGTAGGCAACTGGTGAAGTGCCTTGCCCAAGGACAAAACGACTGTCGGAGCCGGGGCTCGAACCGGCAACCTTCCGATTACAAGACAAACTGCCAACTCTTGAGCCACGATCACCCCGTAAATAACGATCAAAAGTCTTCACTTGTATGTTGAACTAAAAAATTTATCTTGAATTCTTTCACACTGATTTTTGCTAACAGCGCAGATTATTTTCCATAAAGTAATTCAGAGTCATTCATACCAGAGAAACCAGAGAAAGTAATTTATATTTTCATGATATAACCTTCTGTAGGAGTGAATATACCATCATTATGTAAAAGTTCAGAGGATGATACTTCTAACATTACAGAAAACAAAGGTTGCTATCACACTGAAGTACTGGGTTTTCCATCGTCTGGGGCGGCCTACAGAGGAGGTCTGAAGATTTCCCTCTGAGAGGCTGCTGGGGAAGACTGAGTCCTGCGTGATCCCAGGAATGAGCTTCATTCCTTCTGACGTTTCTGTCATGATGTTAGCCTCTGTGGGTCAACAGAACATCTGCCAGAGGACAGCTGTGATAAACGCAGGAAATCAACGCGTTGATCCAGGAATCCAGACCCAGCCTCAACCTTATGGTCTGCCTCACCTGTTTCCCCAGGGTGAGTGTAGCTGTTAAAAATAATGTGGACTCTGAGTCCTGTTGTTAAGTGAAAAGAACAAATTACATTCTAGTGCACTATAAAAAATCTTTGTCAAATTAACAGTAAAATTGTGTAAACTCTTGACGGCAAAAAAAGCGTAAAAAGAAAACTATAAAGCAATGTCCCTTGTCTTAATATGTGGAGAGAATGACCTTAAAGAATTTGGAGGTGCAAGGTTTTTATCAAAAATGTAAGAAGATTTAAAAGATTTGGAGGAAAATGGTGATGAATCAGTCAAAGCAACTTTGTGTTGTATTGCTCGATTATCTTGTTAATAATTTTACCTCCTCACTACGTACGACTCTGGATACTGTAGCTCCTGTGAAAACTAAGGCCTCAAATCCGAAGTACCTGACTCCGTGGTATAATTCTCAAACACGTAGCCTAAAGCAGATAACTCGTAAGCTGGAGAGGAAATGGCGTGTCACAAATTTAGAGGATCATCATTTAGCCTGGAGAAATAGTTTGCTGCTTTATAAGAAAGCCCCTCCAAAAAGCCAGAACATCTTACTATTCGTCACTGATTGAAGAAAATAAGAACAACCCCAGGTTTCTCTTCAGCACTGTAGCCAGGCTGACAAACAGTCAGAGCTCTACTGAGCCAACCATCCCTTTAACGTTAACTAGTAATGACTTCATGAACTTCTTCACAAATAAAATTTTTATCATTAGAAAAAAATTACCAATAATCATCCCACAGATGTAATATTATCTACAGCTACTTTTAGTACCATTGATGTTAAGTTAAACTCTTTTTCTCCAATTGATCTTTCTGAGTTAACTTCAATAATTAATTCCTCCAAACCATCAATGTGTCTTTTAGACCCCATTCCTACAAAACTGCTCAAAGAAGTCCTGCCATTAATTAATGCTTCACTCTTAAATATGATCAACCTATCTCTAATAATCGGCTATGTACCACAGGCCTTCAAGGTGGCTGTAGTTAAACCTTTACTTAAAAAGCATCTCTAGACCCAGCTGTCTTAGCTAATTATAGGCCAATCTCCAACCTTCCTTTCATATCAAAACATCCTTGAAAGAGTAGTTGTCAAACAGCTAACAGATCATCTGCAGAGGAATGGCTTATTTGAAGAGTTTCAGTCAGGTTTCAGAGCTCATCACAGCACAGAAACAGCTTTAGTGAAGGTTACAAATGATCTTCTTATGGCCTCTGACAGTGGACTCATCTCTGTGCTTGTCCTGCTAGACCTCAGTGCTGCATTCGATACTGTTGACCATAATATCCTATTAGAGCGATTAGAACATGCTGTAGGTATTACAGGTACTGCACTGCAGTGGTTTGTATCATATCTATCTAATAGACTCCAATTTGTACATGTAAATGGAGAGTCCTCTTCAGACACTAAGGTCAATTATGGTGTTCCACAGGGTTCAGTGCTAGGACCAATTCTGTTTACATTATACATGCTTCCTTAGGCAGCATCATTATAAGACATAGCATAAATTTTCACTGCTATGCAGATGACACGCAGCTCTATCTATCCATGAAGCCAGGTAACACACACCAATTAGTTAAATTGCAGGAATGTCTTAAAGACATAAAGACCTGGATGGCCGCTAACTTTCTGCTTCTTAATTCAGATCAAACTGAGGTTATTGTACTCGGCCCTGAAAATCTTAGAAATATGGTATCTAACCAGATTCTTACTCTGGATGGCATTACCTTGGCCTCCAGTAACACTGTGAGGAACCTTGAGTCATTTTTGACCAGGACATGTCCTTCAATGCACATATTAAACAAATATGTAAGACTGCTTTCTTCCATTTGTGCAACATCTCTAAAATTAGAAATATCCTGTCTCAGAGTGACGCTGAAAAACTAGTTCATGCATTTATTACTTCCAGGCTGGACTACTGTAATTCACTATTATCAGGATGTCCTAAAACTCACTGAAAAGCCTTCAGCTAATCCAAAATGCTGCAGCAAGAGTCCTGACAGGGACTAGAAAGAGAGAGCAGATTTCTCCTGTTTTGGCTTCCTTCATTGGCTTCCTGTTAAATCCAGAATTCAAAATCCTGCTCCTCACATACAAGGTCTTAAATAATCAGGCCCCATCTTATCTTAATGACCTTGTAGTACCATATCACCCTATTAGAGCACTTCGCCTCACACTGCAGGCCTACTTGTTGTTCCTAGAGTATTTAAAAGTAGAATGGGAGGCAGAGCCTTCAGTTTTCAGGCCCCTCTTCTGTGGAACCAGCTTCCAGTTTGGATTCAGGAGACAGACACTATCTCTACTTTCAAGATTAGGCTTCAAACTTTCCTTTTGCTAAAGCATATAGTTAGGGCTGGACCAGGTGACGCTGAATCCTCCCTTAGTTATGCTGCAATAGATGTAGGCTGCCGGGGATTCCCATGATGCATTGAGTTTTTCCCTTCCAGTCACCTTTCTCACTCACTATGTGTTAATAGACCTCTCTGCATCGAATCATATCTGTTATTAATCTCTGTCTCTCTTCCACAGCATGTCTTTATCCTGTCTTCCTTCTCTCACCCCAACCGGTCGCAGCAGATGGCCCCGCCCCTCCCTGAGCCTGGTTCTGCCGGAAGTTTCTTCCTGTTAAAAGGGAGTTTTTCCTTCCCACTGTCGCCAAACTGCTTGCTCATAGAGCTTCGGTCACTCTGAACCCTTCTGCAGATACTGTGGAATCACATGAAGTCAGTTTCAGAGTAATGATTCAAATGGATGCGGTCCACAGGTAAAAGCAATAATTCTGTCGTGGGCTCTACAAGCTGAAGAAATCAAAGGGATAAACTCTGTCTTTAAAACGTTTCATGTTTGCCAGCCTTGTTTTGCACCTTGTGTAGGCCACGACATATCTGAAGGTGTCTTAGTCTATGATAGTGCCCTGTACTTGAAGTGTTTCATTAAGAAATGGCTTACATGTGCACTTTTGAACCGACACATTAAACAGTTCAAGTACAAAGGAGCTGATGTGCTAACAAAGCCGTGTGCTGTCAACCCAGATTTAACCGAGCCTTCAGCCATTCAGCAACTTAAGGTTGCTGCCTGTTATAGTTGGTGATGAAGTCCAAAATCCAAAGGATGATGTGTGGCAGTTAATGCTCCAGCTCAAAGACATTGTTGAAGTGATTTGTGCACAAAAGGAAGAGTTTATTTCCTGAGAATCTACTAAAAACCAAACACCATTTCTTTACGGCACTATCGAGCACTTATTTTGAAAAGCTTTAATAACATCTGCCAAACATTATCCGAAAGACATCAGATGTTTCAGGCGTATCTCTCACAGGGACAGGATGCAGTTAGTTTCCAGACGTGAAAGGTTGAACTTTTTACCTGTGCAGTGAGAGTTTAGCTTTACAGAAACATCATACTAGTGTTTGCACACACACACAGTATAAAAAGGGGAATTTCCTTGTGTCACAAAATGAGGAGTTGACTGAGTTTGGAGAGGTCATTTTAATAAAAAAATGATGCAGCTGTGTATCTTGTGTATCTTTCTGAATACAAGTGTACTCAGTGACAAAAGACAGTACAAGGTTAAAATGTCTCAACGTGACTGACTTGGTAGATTTTGTCATTGCTGTTATACTTTGTCACAGTAAGTATAACCAAGCCATCAGGTCACTCCTCTTAAACACAGTGTGTTGTTAGAATAAGCATTTTGGTGTAGCCACCGTGGAGGGGAAACCATTTTAATGCAAGTGTGTGTCTGTGTGTGCGCGCGCGTGTGCAAG
The DNA here is from genome assembly GCF_013358895.1 of Oreochromis aureus. Lineage (NCBI taxonomy): Eukaryota > Metazoa > Chordata > Actinopteri > Cichliformes > Cichlidae > Oreochromis > Oreochromis aureus. The sequence continues at coordinate 34,748,159 of NC_052943.1, forward strand.
CACTAGTATGGGGTGGCTGTGGCTCAGGTGGTAGAGCAGATCAGCTACTGATTGGAAGGTTGTTGGTTGTTGTGGAAGTTTTCCACTTAAATAAAGCCTGCAGATGAGTGGTGAGCGGTAGCCAACATTCTTTAATCAAAACACACAGAACAGAAAACCAAGCTTGGTGGAGAGCCTGCATGACCACGGGGCAGGGTCAGCAGAGTCTCACTGAGAGTAGTGTGGCTCTCAGTTAAATACTTTCTCCATGAACAAAAGGCAGTACACAGATGTTTCACACCTTAAGATTCACCACTCCCTGGAAGAGACAAAAGACTCTTCCTGTGGAGTTGTCTGCTTCCCCCAACTTCCTAACTAGACCCCCACCATTTGTCTTACAGTATGGGTGTCAGACATGTTAAAATCCAGTGGCACCAAGGCATTACAATAAAATAATGTGATTAATACATAAGTGAAAGAAATTCCTTTACAATCCCACTCTTTGATTCTCAAATCAAGAATCACATTAAAACCAGAATTTCTTTCCCAACATTCTGTATATTACATCAACATTATTTTACACTTAAAGGAGTTTCACACTGTGTATCCTCACTGCACTGTTCTCCCACCACCCTTTGTTCATCTTTAATCTTCCCCCCAATCTAAGCTCTCACATGCAAATGGCAACAACAATGATACAGAGGAAAGGTCTTCTCCAGAGTGTCAAAGTACTTTGCATGGCAAAGTGAAAAAGCATTAGATGGTCATTCCCAGTCCCATTTACATTTACAGAGTCATAATTCCAACGCTGATCTCCCTCTGTGCTGTCACTTTTGGAGCTTGGCATGCTCTCTCCATCCCTCGATTTCCGTTCCAATGTGGCTGTAGATTTAAGGCAGAGCACGTCGTACACCTTAGTTGTCTTCCTCAACGTCAACGGCGAAACTCTTTCATTTTATTTTAAGATTTTGCTGTTCAAAATCTCCTCGTGACAATCCTTTGGAAGCCCAGTGGTGCAGCCCACTGTTGTTTGTCTGCTGTCCTGCAGATGGTCCTTGCTTCTCGCTGGTCCTGTTGAAGCGTTCTCTCCCGGTCGTGGTCTGTATCTGCGTCAATCCTTCCATATCCCTCATGTCACGGTCTCTGCAATTTAAAAATGAAAGCTTCCACGGAAAACCCTCTTTTGCCCTATGTCAGCTTATCACAATTAGACATGCACAATGAAGTTGTGCATTGTCTCTGAAAAAATTCAGGATTCTCCCTGGAGTAGCTTCACTCCAGGCCCTGTCTTAAGAAAAGGTAAAACATTAGCCAGCGGTGTGTCCTGCTGTAAATCATGTGATTAGATCATATGATTAACCCTCTGCTGTGGAAAAATAGATGTTAGCGCAGCGCATCTGTATGCACACTTTCTCACAGTGACCTCTGCACTGTAAACAATACAAGGCCATGAATAACACCGCTGGTAAATTCAAAGACACAGAAAGTGACAATTAAAAAGGTTAAAGTCAGCACAGCCCAAAGGTCATTCAACCTGTTGCTGTCACCTTTCTGCTCCTGTAAAAGAAACATACATACATACATCCACCCTTTTGTCACTGTCTGGGTGGAGGTGCAATCTTGCATACTGGTGTCAAGTCAGTAAAAGCTTTTGTCAGTCCAGTCAGTCCCCATTTTTATTTGCTGACAGTAGAACCTCTCGTGACGCAATAAGTTTCTACTGCCAGCAACGACGTCATTTCAAAAAAAGAAAAAAGAATTTAGACTGGATTACCTCGCTGAATCCTTTTTGACAGGGACTTGTTTTCTGATTGTCCCAAATAAGTGGCTTTCTCCCGAGCCCATTCTAATTTTTGGAGAAACTCACTTGCGATTGTTCAACATGTTGTGTAGCGCTTTCGATCCCGATATTGCAGGCCTGCTTCAAAAGAGAAAATTGCCAAACAAAAAAATATCTCAGTGCACTGTTAAAAATCAAAACAATATGAAGGCCTCTTTTTAGAAGTTGTCTAAGCATATTCTTAGAATGATAGATCAAAACAAAACTAATTGGCAGTTTCAAAGTGGTACCAAAGGAAAATGCAAAATCCCCAAAACTTTCATCCACCAGTCACACAACAATATTCTATTAGATAACGAGTTTTTGTTTTCCCCCATGTAACCAGATGTGTGTCATGATAAGACCTCCCCCACACATCAGAAACAAGAAACTCAATAATCTATTAGTCTCCACTCATCTGACCCCCCTGCAGCATTCTGTTCACCCCTGCAATGATTCAATCATCTTTCTCCAAAAATAATACTAGTTCACTAGTCTATGTATCACTTCTTAACCCACTAAGTGAACCAGACAAGATGATGGTAACAGAAATGCATGCTTAAAATGCTATTTGGTCTTCATGAGCTTCATTGTGTGTGTTTGTGTTAGTAGGATTAATGCATTTTTCTGTTTGTGTAATTTTTGTGTACCTCTCCTCTTTGCGGTGCTCCAGACACTTTTCAATTCTCCACACAAGGCAGTCGTTTTTCTTCCCAGTTTCCTAAACCCAAATTTCATTTCCCACACTAAAACAGCCATGTTCTCCATGTCCTCCCCTGCTCCTTCCACTGTGGTCTCATCTCTTCTCTCCCCCCTTGCAGCAGTCCAGTGAGTCAGTTGTCTTTCAGCTTCGTCCTGTGTTTTCCACTGTCTCATTTTGCCATTTTCCTCCAAAAGTGGCAGATGTTCAGCTCAGGCAGTCTTTTCAAAGGTCCATTCGCACACAGTGAAGTTGCAGCTCGTTGGAAATGCACATCCATCCATCCAGTCATGATGATGCCATTTTTCTCCTTGCTGTCGCTGTCTTGCACAGCTGCTGCTGCAACTTTTCTTCACTGCTCAGGACCCTGCTGTGAGCTCTTGATATCCATCTCGTTGTTCTGGAACTGCATTTCTTGTCTTCAGGGAGAGATTCTTGGAGCTTGTTTTCTCAGGGTGACAAACACATGGAAGTTAAGCTGTAAAACAATTCAGCCAAAACTTGGCTTGAGTGTTTCTAATGATGTTAACCTATAATTTCTTGCGACTGCTGCACGTGAAAAATTGATCAGGGTCTGCTCTTCACCTGCAAGTGACACACTGAGACATTTTGATCATTCTTATCACTGCTTAAAACAACACATCTCCCCTCTCTGGTTCTGAAGTCCCCTTTCTTAAAAACCCAGAGAGATTGTAGTTGTTCTACATTGAAAAATCACAAACCCTCTTCCTATTTTTACTTATTTTCATCAACAATTCTGCTAAAAGAAATTTTTGTGTGTCCACACTAGGGGAGCTGGTGGCCTGCAGTACCACCGTCTCGCGCTAGTTGGAAACAACTTTTACGCACATTTCTACACTCCTCTCTCTTTTTTTTTTTCTTTTTTTCTTGTTTTTGTTCCCTATTTTCAACATTTTGAACCCCATTTTTCACTGGGTTTTTTTTACACACACATCAACTTTTCCCACACAACCATTCTCTGCAATCTTACACACCACACATTTACTCAGTTCTTACCATACAGTCAAACATTGAGTTTTGTCTCTGGCCGCCTGGTGGAAGGCCTGCCGCTCTACTGGATCTAGATCCCATTTTACTACACGAGGCGTCCCCCGTGAGGCCCTTGCCTTCTACGGACCAAGGAACGAACACCGCCACTCCGTGCACTATAGTATGCAGAAATGGACTCCGACAGTGTACCCGAACCGCTGTTCCTGTGACGTACTTGGACTGACCACAGGTCTGGGCCGGCTTCTCCCCAACAGCGCATTCGAGCCAATGTCCTTGTGATGGACCGTACCCAACACAAGCCTGGGGCCTCAAACCACCAGGATTTCCTCCCGGAGACTCGAACTCCGGGGGCGGCCAGCGTTCCCCCCCTCGGCCAGACAAAAAACTCTCCATGACTGTATACAAGTTAGCTACAACTCACCCATCTGCAGGAGTCCCCTCAAAGTTGATGGTCTCGGTGGTGACTGAAACACACGGCTCCGTGACTCCTCCATTTGCTTTGCTTCAACAGCTGGTAGGACAAAGGTACCTTTTCCCTCAGGGGTGATCAGCCCGTCCACGGAACCGTTGTTCAGCGACCACACGGACCACCCTGCTCACAGCGCCATTCTGTTGTGGAAGTTTTCCACTTAAATAAAGCCTGCAGATGAGTGGTGAGCGGTAGCCAACATTCTTTAATCAAAACACACAGAACAGAAAACCAAGCTTGGTGGAGAGCCTGCATGACCACGGGGCAGGGTCAGCAGAGTCTCACTGAGAGTAGTGTGGCTCTCAGTTAAATACTTTCTCCATGAACAAAAGGCAGTACACAGATGTTTCACACCTTAAGATTCACCACTCCCTGGAAGAGACAAAAGACTCTTCCTGTGGAGTTGTCTGCTTCCCCCAACTTCCTAACTAGACCCCCACCATTTGTCTTACAGTATGGGTGTCAGACATGTTAAAATCCAGTGGCACCAAGGCATTACAATAAAATAATGTGATTAATACATAAGTGAAAGAAATTCCTTTACATGGTTCAATCCTTGGCTTCCCCAGTCTGCAAGATATTAACCCCAGGTTGCCCTCTGATGCGTTCATCGGCGTGTGAATGTAGATTAGTTTGCACTTGTGTTTAGAAGTGCTTTTGTGAATGAGGCATGTTGTTTACAGCGCTTTGAGTACTCCGGAGAGTAGAAAAGCTCTATATAAGAATCAGGCCATTTACCATTTACTAAAAAGAAAATATTATAATTGTGTCCTTTTCCTTTCGCATACACAGAAATAAAAGGTGTAAATTACTCATGTTATACTCTGAAAGCAGAAAATATATATATATATATATATATATATATATATATATATATATATATATATATATATATATATATATATATATATATATATATATATATATATATATATATATATATATTCATGGGGTTACTTGACTAAATATAAAATTACTTTTATCTTTTTTCTTCTGATTTGAACCAATATTTCTATGAACTGCAATCATCAGGTCCTGCCCTTCACTGTGACAAAGGAGATTCTTGAAGAAACCTTACAATCACTTGGGGCAGAGACAAATGATTTTTAGCTCATTGAGGAATCTGATTTGCACTTTGAGGCCAGTTCAAGCCTGAAAAGCCATCGCTGCTCGGAAACTGAGATGTAAGTCAAGTATTGCAAACATACTAGAAGTTGCCTGCATAAATTGAACCCTTTGTGTGTGTGTTTGCTTGTAGATCATACTCCTGAAGACAGCAGCTCATCAGTTGGTGCCTTGCCACAGCCTCGTCCAGCAGCAGTCCTTGTGCAGCCAGGGCAGAACAAGTTTTCCCAGGAACTGTTGCAGTTACTGGGAAAAAGAACACAGCCAGGTCCACACATGAGAAGGGAGACAGTCTGGATGGTGGTTTGTGACATGAAGAAAAAAAGCTCTTGGATAAGTAAAAGGAAGTGACCAGAGTATAAAAGCTAGATCCTGCAGTCTCTTCGGTCTTCACTCTCTCTTTGGGAGGCTGCTTGCCAACCTCAGTAATGTTGTTTGTTACGGGCGTCTCTTTACAGTGTGCTGTACATATGTTTCCAGTTTCCAGGTATCATTACTCAGGCCATCGTTACTGAGTTCTTTGTTAATAAAACTGAGCAAGTTAAGCTGTGTCTGTGGAGTCTCCTCTTTTGTTGCCCATGTCGAGCCAAGTTGGTAACAGTAGCTTTACAATAAATAATAATATTAATAATAATAAATAATTGGAATAATGAATTATTATTGTATACATTATATACTATTATTAATGTGAAGTTCTTATCAATAAAATTAATAATGTCATTGTGCCCTTTCTGTTTGCCAAGATGGTTTTTCTCCATCAGCCCAGAGAAGAGCACTAAAGGTGAGAAGACCAACACATTCATGTGACTAAAGACACTAAAGTTATGGGATGTGATGAAGAGCCACACTCACAGCATGAGGGTTTATTTCAGCTCTTTATCAGGTCAGCTTGTTTTACAGAGTTTGTATGTGATTGCTGCCAAGGTGTTACTGCGCTTGTACTTCCTCATTTGCATTTCTTTCCCTCAAAACTCTGAAGAACTTATTTTATATCAGTACATTTGTTCTATTTTGAGAAGACATTACAGTAATTCTTAAAGGCTGTTTAAAATCCTGATATTTTTTCTGTAAACTTGGTGTAAATCTTAGAGAAAAAACATGTTTAACAGCAGTTGGGTCATGCTAATTCAACAGGAAGGGGTTGTTGGGTTTACAGGTTTACAGGACTGAACTGCATTGTTTACAGCTTTTTGAGTTCTCTTGTTTCCGGTTCAGTTTTTCTACAGAGTTATTCTGTCAGTCACTGCTTTGTTTTATAAAATCAACAGGATTCTTTTTTTAAACTCTGTGTGTGTTTTCTAATCTACATTTTATTTAAAGTTTCCATGTTGCACTAAAACCATCAGCAGAGATCATTAAAACTGGAGCTGTAAAAAGTGCAGGGGAGTGTGTTCATGGTCATGTCCAGCAGGTGTGTGGGTGGGAGTTCAGCACGGCGCCTCCACCTCTGACCACCGCTGCACTGACTCTGGTTCCAAAAATGCAACACGGTAGCCCCCACGTACGTGAAACTTTAGCTTCATATTTGTACAGTGGGAGTTAGTGGAGCCACGTCATCCATCTTTTATACAGTCACTTGTAATGACACATGAACTGTGTTGCACACATATTGATGTCAAAGTTTGTAGTGACTGAATCAGAGACAGATGTACCAACTGTTTTCAACACTGCAGTGCAATGAAACTGCAAAGGGAAGTTGGAGAAGCAGGCAAGAAGAGGCTCATGAACACAAACAGAAGACTTCATATAGACTAGAGAACTACAGCGACGCAGATTACAGCAGTGTAGTGTTGATGGTTTACCTGCAGAGGACAGTAGAGCTCTGTAAAACAAGGGAGCATCCTAAGGATCCCAGTAAAAAAACACTGAACAGCAACATGTGAAGGAACTAATTCATTTGAAAGGAAACTAAAAAGGAAAGGTAGAATCCTCATGAGGTTAAAGGGAAAACAACAAAAGAATGCAGTGTGTATACGGACTTGTGTTTACTGCTTTTCATAAAACAAAGAACACGTATGACTGTCTAACGTACCGAAAACCAAACTGGTAAATATGTGCCCTTTACCACAAACTATTCTGGTTTTTGGACAGACTGTCTGTGTGAAATGCACTGCAGACAGTCACAGCTTATAGTGTCACATTTTAATGTGTGAGACTATGTCGAGAATTATTTTGGCTGCGGTCTGGTTTTCATTACTCTGACAGAAACAAGGCACAGCTACAACTCATTTGTTAGGTCGCATCTCTACCAGCTGATTGCTGCAGGTCATTGAAGTATGCATCAGTCAGAACTAAAGTCAGGTATCATAGTTAAGGTGGAATGGGAGAACCCTTCACTAATATGTGCACACAGTAGTGGAGCACCCACTATTCATATCAGTGAAAGCAGCGATGTCTTTCCAGAGCTCCAGTTCGGTGACATCTACATGTAGCTTGTAGAGAACCCCTTACTTTAAAGCAGTTACACTGCAGCAAGGAAACAAAAAGCTTTCAAAGTAGATCACCTGTGTGGGAGGTGAAGAACAAGAAATTGGAAAAGGTAAGTGCTAAATAGCTAGCTTGCTGTCATGGTCCTGAGTCTGTGTTTTGTGTCTTTGAATTATTAATAGTCTTTGATTTCATTGTTATTTACAGTTTCTAGTCTCTGGTTGCTGTCTCTGTGCCTCCCCTCGGTTCTTGTTTTCATGTCTGTTCTTTCCCAGTTCCAGTGTCGAGTCCACGTCTCAGTCGGTGTCTCATGTTTCCTGTTTTATTTTGATAGTTCGCTGTCTTGTGTGTAGTGTGTTCACTTTTGCTTCCCCCGGTCTCGTTGTGTGTGATTGCTCCCAGCTGTGCTCTCCTCCTGTGTCTCATTCCCTCATTTTCCTTTTGTGTATTTAATCCCTGTGTTTTCCTCTGCTCGTTGTCGGGTCGTCCCTCGTCGCTGTGTTTCTCGCGCTCCTCAGCTTCCTAGTTTTGTCCAAAGTCTGTTTCTAGTTTTAGTTATGTTTTTCTTGTTCAGAGTTTTGCACAGCCATTAAAGCTTTCAGCTAAACCTTTTATTTCAAGTCCTGCATTTGGGTCCTCATCCTGCCTGCCACAGGACTAGACATAACAGAAAGATGCAACCACAAAATGGACCCAGCGGGCTCGGTGAGAGAGAGGCATCTTGCCGTCAGTGTGTTTCTGAGAGAGAGGAGGAGCCACGTAGAGACTGAAACTCTCCCAGAGGCTGAGCCTGTGGTCTCAGCCACCTCTGGACATCCGGAGGTTTTTGCAACCAGCACAGCCTGTTTCACCTGGGAGCTCCGGCGAGCTTATCCAGCGAGCTACAGACTCCACATTGCTGCTTCCTGACATGACTAAACATGACATAAACAACCTAACACATGTAAATCTTACATTTTGTTGACTTGGTGTCTGAAAGTGTAGGGCCAGAGAAGTTCCAGTAGGGTTAGGGGAGGTGTGTTCACATGCTGGTGCTATACTCTACGCCCCTCTGGCAGCTGTAAATAAACGCTCATTAGTGCATCTGATAGTTACTGTGCTATCTGGCATTTAGTTAAATGATGTGTAATAGTTTATCTGTGTTAATTCCAGTCTCCTCGACATATTCAATTAATCAAAATAATATAATATTTAATAATTATAATTTCTCCAGCCTAGGGTAGGACACTAGCCAATGAACTGAAAAATGTTTAAAAATACTAATGAAGAAATGGAAACCAATGTGAACAGATGGAAGAGGTGAAGCAATGGAGCAGTGGACATAGAGCATTGCATAGGCAGATGGTAGAAGATGCAGACAGATAAATAGACCCAGAGAATGGGAAAGGTATGGATGCTTCATTAGTTCCTAGTCAGTCTCCCTGGTTGGGTTGTTAACCTCTCTGCTCCAGTGCTGAAACACCCAAATAGCTTGCATGTATACTGTACAGTGCCAAGATGCTAATAATCCAGTTTCATGCTTGACAGTCTCACAGTGTCCAGAATTAGCATGCTTCAGTGCTCCTTTCAGTGGCTCTGTGAGGCAAACTCAGACACAAGACGTCTCTTGAGTTGGGGAAGCAAACACAGGGGACTGATCTTAGCTTTCTGCCTATTAAAATGAATTAGCTGTGTAAAGTTTATCCAGTAAGTGAATTTTAAAACCTGTTATTAACAAATGAGAGAGCCAAGAATCCTCTCACATGGTCACATGTAGGAGGACTGAATCAGCCAATAAAGATGTGAGAGTCACTTTGGTATGATAGCAAGGAGACATCATTGAAACACTGCAGGGTTTTTTATTAGAAGCAAGAACATATTTAATGTAAAGGCCACACAAGACTTATGCCTCCGTTTTTGTTTTACATTAGCTCCATAATAATAACAATGACAGCAAAGGTAACAATAACAATAATATTATTAGTAAATAATGATAATAAAAATAATTAGTCAAAAATAATACAAAATAAAAGTAGACAATGACTAAAAAATAATATACAACAGAAATAAAGTAACTTAGAAACATCATCAAAGCAGGTAGATACATAAACACACATTTTCTGTTGGTCTTCCTTGGTCTCTTGTGTTCTGGGGGCCTCTGGATGTCTGGAGCCTGGATCTCCTCCATACCTGCTTCATGCCCTGGAGGACGGGGCTGTGGCCCCCCCACACCCTCTAGCAGATCATTACATGAAGGAACCTTTAAAATACAAGTGCGTTCATGCTCACAGGTGTACACACGGGTGCTCACACACACAAACTACACCCTTTTTGGCTCCTACCTCAAAGCACACTGTGCGCTGTCGAGCTTACGTGCTGCACAATAATGTTTAATATTTAGTATTTACTGTTATATTCACATAGATCATCGTGATGTTGTTTATTCTTTTGCTCTCGTTTTCTTCTGCTTGTTTTCTTTTTTCCTTCTCAACAGGTGATCCAGGTGATCGATATATGGATTTTTTGTCTGCTTATTTTGTTGGTTTTTGTTTTTTGCCCTTTATCCCCGTCCCTCTTCTCCGCTGTTTTTCTTTCCCTCTTTCTTTCCCCCAATCAAGTCTGTCCCGTATCTAGCAAGTGAAAATAAAATAAAATTTAAAAAAAAAGAAAGAAAAGATACATGAACACACATCATCTGATTGTGATGCAAGGTCATTACAATCAGAACGATAGAAATTGTGCTCATATTGCAGAAGGTGTCCAGCTAGATGTCATCTGGCACAGAGGCCCCATGTTGCATCTCCCACTCTTCTTGAACTGAAACAGTAGAGTGGCTGCTAACCTCCTGTAGGGAACTATAGAATAGATTCTCTGTTCAGGACCTCGGCATTCATTCTGGCAGCTGTCTAGCGTGGCAGGCTTGGCCCTCTCAAATCGCGGCAAAAGTAACTGCACGTAATTTCATAGTTGGCGGTATCTGAAAAAATTACTGTTTGGTAATCCAAGTTTATCTGGTAATTGTCGAAATGACATGAAAGTATCAATTGAATGCAAGTCTTTAACTTTACAAATACCCAGTTCTCGCCCCATCAGCACAGGATGGAGAAAAAAGAGGGGTTAGACAGGGAGAAGTATCATCCTAAATCCCATACTCACAGCATGTAGGGTCTGGTCACCTATCTTATTAGCAACTGGACAAACTTTAAAATAAGCATCCATCCATCCATCCATCCATCCATTCATTTTCTTTTGTTTATCTGGGGCTGGGTCATGAGGCGGCAGCCTAAGCGGAGACACCCAGACCTCCCTCTCCCCAGGTGCTCCAAGATCAGCCAGGAGATATAATCTCTCCAGTGTGTCCTGGGTCTGCCCCGGGGCCTCCTCCAGGTGAGACATGCCTGGAACACCTCACCTAGGAGGCATCCTTGTCAGATGCCCAAACCACGTCATCTGACTCGTTTTAATGTGGAGGAGCAGCAGCTCTACTCTGAGCCCCTTCTGGATGCCCGGACTCTAAGGGAGAGGCCAACCACCATTTGGAAAACGCTTATTTCCATCGCTTGTATCCACAATGCCGTTCTTTCGGTTACTACCCAAAGCTTGTGACCATACGTGAGGGTAGGGACATAGATCGGCTGGTAAATCGAGAACTTTGACTTTACGCTCAGCTCTCTCTTCACTATGACGGACCGGTACAGCGACCGCATCACTGCAGCCGCAGCACCAATCCGTCTGTCGAGATCTCGCTCCCATCACTCGTGAACTAGACCCTGAGATACTTAAACTCCTCCACTTGGGGCAGGAACTCATCCCTGACCCAGATTGAGTACTCCACCCTTTTCCAGCTGAGGACCATGGCCTCAGATTTGGAGGTGCTGATTCTCCTTCCTGCTGCTTCGCACTTGGCTGCAAAATGATCCAGTATGAGCTGGAGGCCACCACCTGATGAAGCCAACAGAACCACATCATCTACAAAAAGCAGAGATGCAATTCTGAGACTGCACAAGTGGAAGTTTCCACCACTTGGCTATGCCTAGAAATTCTCTCCATAAAAGAGCAGCCCAGGCGGTGTCCAAAAGCCACTGGGAACAAGTCCGACTTACACAACTGTTTCAAGAGTTTGGTCCATGTAGCCGTCAATAAGGACTGAATGGCTCATAGCAACGAGCGAGACACCCCATACCCCTGAAGCACCTCCCACAGAACACTTCATGATGATGATGAGATGAGATAGCCTTTATTTGTCAGTTGCAGGTCTTTTGCCCACAACCGAGATGACAGACCTTGCCGACCGTACATACAATACACAAACATCACATTGGGGAGACAAGTCAGGCCAGGTAGCGAGGAAAAAAACATCAAAATGTGTAACACAAAAGGATAATACAGGAATGCACAGATATCAACACACCATAGCACAATAAACACAGACAAGCAACATGGGAAAGTGACACAAGGGACACAAATGGTTTCTCCAAGTCAACAAAACACATGTAGACTGGTTGGACAAGCTCCCATGCATCCTCAAGTATCCTGGAGAGGGTAAAGAGCTGGTCCAGTGTTCAGAGACCGGGACAAACTTAGATTAACTTAGACGTTTTATGTAGACCCATGGTGTAGAAGTATATTGTGTATTATATATTGTATGTGCCACTATTTTATTTCATTTCTCTATTCATAAGATTAAGCTTAAAACTTCCCTTTGTGACAAAGCTCATAGTCAGGGCAGGCTCAGGTGTCCCTTGGCCACACTGTAGTAGGCCTATGCTGCTGGAGCCTTCCTGTGACGCACCGAGGTCTTCTTCTTCTTCACTCACTGAAGTGTGTTGGCGTGGCTGTAGCTTAGCTGGACGAGCAGGTTCGATTCCTGTCTGCTCTGGTCTGCATGCCAAATATCCTCGGGGAAGACACAAACCATCGGCGTGTGAATGCATGTGAATGTTGGATAGTAAAGCACTTACATAGAGAGAGCATAGAAAAAGTGCATGTGTGAATGGATGAATGAGGCAAGTGGTGTAAAGCATGTTGAGTGCTCAGAGTACAAAAACGCTACATATGAACCAGTCCATTTACCATTTATCATGTGTTTATGCACCACTCTGCATTTAATCATTAGTTATTATTAATCTCTCACTCTATTCCAAAGTTCCAGATGTCTTCTGTCCCCCAGCCATTGTTTCTGACCATACTTCCAGAAGTGCATTTGTGAGCTCAGACACCGATGTTGAACAAGAAGACCTCGCACGTAAGCAGGTTTGGGAATAATCAACAATTATTCCATACTGTTTCAAAGAGAGTTTCTGTATTTATATTCATATAAAAAAGTCACAACAGAAGCAGACAAAGTTTATTTAATATAAAACAAGTCTGAAGGATCCTACCGTGAGCATCTATTTCTACATGTTAGCGCTTTTATATTTTTGCTTTGTGAGTGTCTCTTACCCCAAACCTAAAAAATGCGTTTCATCTATGATGCGACATTGCAGCAGTGGTGAATTTGATTTCTTTGTGTTTTCCCCGTGCACACATTATACTCCTGCAGTCCAGTTAAAGCAGTGCTTCCCAACCTTTTCTATAATTAAGTGTAAACTTATTTCTAATTCACATTAAATTCTTCTGTAACTTTTGTTATGAAAATACATAAACTTTCACTTCAAACAACTATTTGTGACATTTATCGCTAGAAATGATTCTGAAACTAAACATTAGTTCTACATTACATTTTCACCAGGTAGGTTGCCCCCACCTGTCACCTGGCGTGAGTCACACACTGTGAGAATCACTGAGTTGGTGTAACTGTTGATTTGAATTTGACTTTAGGTGTTAATGTACTCATGAATAGTTTCTGTGTGTATACAGGATGAGTGGCCTGTGCATCACGGACATATTTCTAACACATGGTGTAATATTTTTTAAAAAACATTCTGGCAGTGAAGTAATGGATGAAATAACAAGTGTTCAGCGTTGGATGGAGCTTCCTCAGCTAAGTCACAAATCATATCTCTCTACATTCCTTCACTTCTACCTTTCCTCATCTCGCTTTGTGAGGACTGGAAGTTGTCACTTCATTATGTGCTTCCTAATACTGCAGGTAGTTAATTTCTCACTGGAAACTAAACGGTTGCAGAGCCATGTGAGGCACAGAGAGAGCACACTGACACTGTCTTCAACATTTTAATATATGCTAATAGAAAATACATTTATCTGCATAGTTTTACATAAGAAAGGAGCCATCTGTCTAGGGTTTTTAATAATTTCTTCTAAAAAATGTCAGAGAGAGTCATAACTTAGCTGTTACACAGAATAACATTTGCACTCTTATCTTCAGTGGCAGTTAAAAAAATATAATTAGAGTTAGAAAAAAAGGTACAGGGAGGTGGAGGTGAGCTCTATTAGAATAATTTCATGCTACCAGTGAAACATTGGAGCGCTGTTATTTATAGCTGTTGCTTATATCCATTTATCATTGTCAGATGAACTATAGTATCTTGATGCAGTTAAATTACACAGATGAGATGATGGTGAACATCGTTGGTAGAATACTGCACAGATGATATTTTTAGTGAAAATATTTCCAACACTAGACCAAACTTTCTGTATTCAGAAGCTAAGAATGTTTAAATCAGCTAAACACACGTTACTGTCTTTATCTCACTCCATCCTTTATGATCTCTGTTTGCATGCATGCATTTTGTCATCCTCACCCAGGAGGTGTCCTGGTGTTCCCCAAACACCTCTACGGGCTCCTTTTGGTGTGGAAGAGTTGTAGCTCTAATCTAAGCCCCTCTCTTCACCCGAGTGTCCAGAACATATGGCCTCAGATCTGATGACATGATTAAAGAGTCGATCATTGTCCTGCAGCCTCGGGTGCCCTGGTGCCACTTGTGGACAACCTTATGCTCAAACATGGTGTTTGTTATGGAAGAAGTCCAGTAACAGAACGCTGCTCAGGTTCTGATGCTGCAGGCTCCAGGTCTGGCTTTCGTTTCTCACATGAGCTTTGAAGTCTTCCAGTAGGACGACAGAGTCCCTGAGTGGAGGACCTTCAAGCTTCCCACCCAGGGAGTCCAAGAAGGCCGGTGTAATCTAAACACCACCTTAAGTAGTGGCTGGAGGCGTCGGGATAACAAGGAGCAGGATTAGTTGCAGGTGCATGGGCCAAAGGCAGGAACCCATAATGAGTTCTGCCCAGGTGGTGAGGAACGAGAGAGAGAGAGAACAATAACAACAATCCCAGCTGAGATCACCCAGGACACACAGAGGACCACGTTGGATGTTTTTCCTCTTAAAAATAAACACCTTCATTTATAATCTGTATTTTGTGTTTACTTGTGTTATCTTTTTCTAAGATTTAAAGTTGTTTGATAATCTGGAACATTTAAGTGTGACAAACATATAAAAATAGGAAATCGGGAAGGGGGCAAACACTTTTTCATACCAATGTAATTAGATGTTGCAAATAAGTTTGTCTAAGGAAAACTTTTTGAATCATGCCTTCTGTGGTCTTCTTAAAGTGTTCTGAGCTGGACCTGTTCATTCTTTCTTTTTAATAATATACCAAAATGGTAATTTGGCCAAAAATTGTTAGTCAACTGTCCAATTACTTTTGAGCTTAAAAATGGGTGCTGTCAAAACGGCTTTAATTTCTAAACCAGCTAAATCATTTTGTTAGACCCCTTACACTGAAACTGAAAGGCTGCATTTCTGTTGCATTTCATTGATAATGTTATTTAAAATCCACAGTGATGGTGTCCAGAGGCAACATTAACAAAAACAATCTTATTGTCCAAGGAATGAAAGAACTGCAGCACTGGCTATAGGAAAATGCTGATATTGTTCCAACTAACGGAGGGAAATAACAGAAACCAGAATTGATAAATAACTGGGATTTCATTTGGTTCAATGGCCTGATGACAGGTGAGCAGGAACCAATCACCATCTGCCACCGTCAAAGCCAGCTTCCTTCTTCCATTGCCAGTAATCCCACTAAGATAGAGAAAAGCATGTATTTTTAATTTTTCAAGTTGGAGGACAGCCCTCTGTTTTACCTTAAGCACCTGGGGCATCCTTGGCCTGAGCTCAGGTTGAAATTAGAGAAAGAAGAACCAAAGCTTAACTCTTAATATAAAAGAAAAAAATTATTAATAAGATTAGTATACCTTCTTCCATTGCACCAGTCCAGTTTCTCATCAGTTTTCACAATTTATTTCAGCAGTTCATAACAGAAATAACGACTTTTGTATCAAAGATAACATTTTCATGCCATATATACCATAAGGTCTCACACGACGGCCTTTGGAGTGTCCTCGGTATTGAAAATAGCACATCCTGATTTGGGTGTGCAGGTATGCAGGACCCATAATAATTTAGCAGAAGTACACATGATGAAAATTAAATTCCCTGTGACGGGAGGCATGCCACTGTCCATTTGACCTTTGACCTGTGGTAAAATAACAGATAGCCAGTGTGAATGAGGCATCTGTTGGGATATTTTACATTTCCTAGAATTCCAGCTATAGTCCCATCTATGCCTGATATCCAGGTCAAGTCAGACACAGAGACATTCTCGGGTTTTTCACTTGTCTGGTGTAAATCGAAACTCCTCCTCTCTGCACGTTCGTTCGGAGTGGCTCCCATGGTTTCACCTCTGAAGTTGTGAAAGACACAGTTGTAACTTGTGAATACTCATTAGAATTCAGACAGATGGACTTTCTGCTCCCCGTTCTCTTGTTTCCTTTTTTCTCTCCTCACTTTGACATTTAGTTGTGTGTTTGAGGCTGTGGGTCAGGAGGTGTTGGCTTCAGAGCACAGAACAAAGAAAAGACCATATGCTTAAAAATATATTTTAATGTCTTATGCACATTTAAAAAGGTTATTTGAAAGTCATGATAGTCTTGAAAGCTTGAAAAAGAAGGCACCTGGGAAAGAATCTCAAGACTGAACAACCACCTGTGTTCAACAATGGTCACTAACAGTGAACAAGGTTAAAAATGTATGGACAAGGCACAATGAAAGACAACTTGAGTCATTCTAAACACTGCAAGCAAAGACATACTATTACTGCTACTGACCTGCTGAGGAACAAACTGGTTATTACCAGTTCTATACTGGGAAATGTGAAGTTTGATACATTAGAAATTTTTTTTCACCTGTTGAGAAAGAAAAAGGAAAACAAGCAGAAGAAAAAAAAAGGGCAACATAATAAACAACATCACGATGATCTATGGGAATATAACAGTAAATACTAAATATTAAACATTATTGTGCAGCACGTAAGATCGACAGCGCACAGTGTGCTTTGAGGTAGGAGCCAAAAAGGGTGTAGTTTGTGTGTGTGAGCACCCGTGTGTACACCTGTGAGCGTGAATTCAATTCAATTCAATTCAATTTTATTTATATAGCGCCAAATCACAACAAAAGTCGCCTCAAGGCGCTTTATATTGTACAGTAGATAGCACAATAATAAATACAGAGAAAACCCAACAATCATATGACCCCCTATGAGCAAGCACTTTGGCGACAGTGGGAAGGAAAAACTCCCTTTTAACAGGAAGAAACCTCCGGCAGAACCAGGCTCAGGGAGGGGCGGGGCCATCTGCTGTGATTGGTTGGGGTGAGAGAAGGAAGAAAGTATAAAGACATGCTGTGGAAGAGAGACAGAGATTAATAACAGATATGATTCGATGCAGAGAGGTCTATTAACACATAGTGAGTGAGAAAGGTGACTGGAAAGGAAAAACTCAATGCATCATGGGAATCCCCGGCAGCCACGTCTATTGCAGCATAACTAAGGGAGGATTCAGGGTCACCTGGTCCAGCCCTAACTATATGCTTTAGCAAAAGGAAAGTTTGAAGCCTAATCTTAAAAGTAGAGATAGTGTCTGTCTCCTGAATCCAAACTGGAAGCTGGTTCCACAGAAGAGGGGCCTGAAAACTGAAGGCTCTGCCTCCCATTCTACTTTTAAATACTCTAGGAACAACAAGTAGGCCTGCAGTGAGAGTGAAGTGCTCTAATAGGGTGATATGGTACTACAAGGTCATTAAGATAAGATGGGGCCTGATTATTTAAGACCTTGTATGTGAGGAGCAGGATTTTGAATTCAATTCTGGATTTAACAGATACCCTACCCCTTTAACAGATGGCGTCTGATACCCAACCTGACATATAGACACAGACATACAGGCACACACAGATACAAACATCCATCATGCTCTAAATATGCAATTACTCAACACTCACCCAACGTGGAGACAGACATAAATAGACACTGTACACACAATCACACTCCCGAAGCGTACTCTAAGCCCCAGGTCTAGGTACCCTTGCCCCTAGAGGGGGAAACTGCACCCAGATCTAGGTAGTGTTACCCTTTTCCCTGGGGTGGAGAGAAGCAGACCGCCCCGACTCCGCATGCATGTGTGTTCTAAGGTGCATTTAAAACCCAGGAGGGCATGGAGCTACCTGCCAGAGAGCAGCAGGTAAGCGCATAGCCCCTCCTGCTAGCCCTCAATGTCTACGTGTATTTAAAATTGAGAGGTGGGCAACGAAGCCAGGGGTGAGGTGTACAGCTTGATGGTCTTTTGGATTCCGTGTAGCGTGCCCACCCCCAAGATCCTATATGTATGTGTAATGAGAGTGTGAGTAATGTGAATGTCTAAGTTGTGAGATAAAATTGAGGCACAGGCAGCCAGAAGGGGACAGAGGGGGGGGGGATGCCTCCTCTGCACCCTGGTGACACACCTTTACTCCAAGGCCCTGCATGTGTGGGTGATTGTGGTGGAGCTGGAAGAGGGAGGCAGCTGGAGATGGGGAAACATTAGAAATTAACTGCTGACTACAGATAAATATACATATTTGTAAAATTATAATTCACACTGGCATTAAAGACACTGTGTTAAATCAATCAGAGCTCAATAAAATTAATATTTAACCACTCCCCTCCCCAATCAGAGCAGGAGTGACATGTTTTGCTCTTTAAATTTCTGGCTGTCTGAGTGGTATTCAAAAACACACAATGTGGGTTTTATAGATAACTGGGAAACTTGCTTGGAAAAATCAGCCAGAGACAGCATACATCCCACTTTGGATGGAGCAGCTGTCATTTCTGGAAATCTAACCAAATGCATTGAACCTCCCCAGGAAGCAGAGCTGCAGTTTTGGGCTGTTTTCATGCTCGCCGTGTCGTGTGACGTGCAGCTTCTCTCCTCCTGTTATTCCCACTAAACTCCATCTCCACAGAAGTTCTGCTCCCACACCGTCACACAACAAACCAAAAATGGGCAAAAAACTATTTAAGAATAGAAAAAAAGAAAGGAATACAGCGTCCTCAGCAGCACCAACGAATAAAAAATTATAATGTGTGGATTATTAAAGATCAACTGTTAGTAAATGTTTTAATAATTGATCAGCATACTATTTGTTCTGCCTGCCACTGCCTACTCATCCTTCTGATTACTGAAGGATCAGTTTACATAGTCTGCATGAGTCCAGCACCCCCAGGTGTGTTTGACTGTCCACCTCGCCCTCATTCAGAGTGTCTTTCTTATTTCTTGCACTTTTTTTTCTGGTTTAATACTCAGTCGAGATAAAATAATTGCTGTGAGGGATTTTAACATCCATGGAGATGCTGAAAATGAAAGCCTCAACTCTGCATTCAGTCAATCATTAGATTTATAAACCGGCTCTCTCAAAATGTAAAAGAGCCCATCCAAGACTTTAGCGCAGTCCTGGGAACAGCTAAGATACTGCGCAGGACCCTCAAGCTCCCAGGCCTCTGGTAGAGGACCCGAGCTTGAAGGATAAACCGCCCGTAGGGGCGTGCTGGGTGTTTATATATATATGTGTGTGTGTGTGTGTGTGTGTGTGTGTGTGTGTGTGTGTGTGTGTGTGTGTGTGTGTGTGTGTGTGTGTGTGTGTGTGTGTGTGTGTGTGTGTGTGTGTGTGTGTGTGTGTGTGTGTGAATTATACTGAACTGGAGTAAGAGGTTGTTTGTATCCCTGGAAACAGGCATTTTTCATATTATTTTGGGCACTTATTTGCTGGACTTTCTTTGAGAGGGCCCGTAGAGTGTGGGCTCACTTTTTAATACACAGTCTTGTGAGGACAAGCCTTGTAATCATCTAATTTAGAGAGTCAGTTGGTGTTAGCTGGGTTAATGGAGTATGTGTTTGTGTTCTCCTGAATCGAGGTGGGGGATTGACCCAGTAGTTCCTTTGTCAGAGAACCCTCTAGCTGGCACCCCAAAAATAAAAATAAAAAAAGCTGGAGAGTATTATGGTAGTCTTCGAGTCAGTGACATCATCGGTGCACTTGCTGATGTAGCTGGTCACAGATGATGTGTACTCCTCCAAGTTGGTGTGGTCAACATTTGTTGCAGCCTCCCTGAACATGTCACAGTCAGTGTGCTCAATGCAGTCCTGAAGAGCAGAGAGAGCTCCTGCAGGCCAGGTTCTCTCCTGTCTCAGAACTGGTTTACAGGGTCTGTATGCTGGAATTAGCATAACAGACAAGTGGTCTGAGTATCCAAGGTGGGGGCGGGGCCTCACTCTGTACATGCTGGCAATGTTTGTGTAAACAAGTGATGCAAAGTCCACATGTTGATGGAATTTTGGAAGCACTGACTTGAGATTTGTGTGGTTGAAATCTCCGGCAATAATAAACAGTCCATCGGGGTGTGAGTTCTGCAGCTCGCTGATCGCGTCCTTGGAGTTAGCGCTGGGTGGGATGTACACTGTAATGAGCACAGCAGTGAATTCCCAAGGTAGATAAAAAGGTGTGCATCGAACGGTGATAAACTCTGCCAGCAATGAGCAGTAATTAGAAACTAGCACAGAGTTCTTGCACTATTCCATGTTGATGTACACACACACAAGCCACCACCGCGAGTCTTACCGCACAGTAACGGCTTAACTACTGTCAGCTTAAAGGTCTGTGGTACATTCAGAAAAATCAAATGTTTTGTGCATGAAACGGGAATTAAAATGTGGCAGAGCCAGGTGCAGATGTGTCACAAGTTAATCTGGCTGTAAGCTATGGCTCTTGGCCACAGGTGGCGCTAGTTGAGTCTACTCTATTTGAATGCACACAAAGTAAACTGCACACTTCAGTTGTGAGGCGAAAACGCTGAAATCAGAGTAATAAAACGTACGAGTGGAACAATAATGATGTCAAGTTTCTCCAGATCGTTGACTTTTGACATCCTTTGAACAGCATCAGTGTGGTGACGTTTATTTGTTTGCTGTTTTTGCGGTCACATGATGCATGGGAATATCACCAGGTAGACTACATCACCAGGTCAAATGGTGCGCCCTGCTGCTTCAGGCTGCACCATCTGACCATCAGTTTTCATCACTTGTTCAGAAGCTTCAGGGGAAACTCTTCCATGGAGTAAATTACCAGAGCTGAAGGGATCTCCCGTGAAGGCCCGCCATTTCCAGCGTTGGGCGACTTTGCATTGCCACCAAGCGCAGCACCTTGCATGCCCCTTACAGCCGTCAACGCACTTCCATGCATTGCTCCAACAACCTACTTAACCCTGTACAAGCTGTTCCCAAAATCATGGAGAGCTTTCACCTCATTACTGATGTCTTTACTTGCAATGCCTATTACCTGCCCTCTTAATTTCTATGGAAGACGTAAGGCTGGAGTTTGTTACTCACACTCACTCGTTTTTATTAAACTACATTTTTGATGTTATTGATCAAACAGTCACTCATTGATTATGCTGAAGTTTTCTGTAGCACCGTTAAATTCAAAACAGCATGTATATTCACTTTGATTCAGTTTTACTTATATGTGCTAAATCACAATAAGAGGAGGTGGCTGCTATCATCTGGGGTGATAAACGTGAGTAATGATAAGGCTGATTCAAAACAGGTGGTGACTAAAAAAGTCTGTACTTCAAGCAACACCCACAGTTCTTAATTATTAGTTCTTAATTAGTTTAATTATTCTACTTTTTCTTAGTTTGACTTGCAAGCAAAATAAATGCTCCACAAAACCAAAACTTTCTGCATGTGCAGCTACAACCACAGGCAACATTAATTTAACTTTGTATTTTTGGGTGACCATAAATGTGAACGTCACACAAAATAGGGAAGTTAAAAATGAATATAGAAAGATAATAATGCTACAGTGTGTGTGTGTGTGTGTGTGTGTGTGTGTGTGTGTGTGTGTGTGTGTGTGTGTGTGTGTGTGTGTGTGCGTGTCTCTGATCTACATCCTCTCCCAGTGTTGTTTTCACAGCATGACAGTGTGACCTTAATGAATAAAAGACCAGAGCTATAAGAGGGAAGGAGAATGGTTGCTCTTTACCTCCCATGTCTGTCCATCCACCTCTCCACGCTCTGTCCTGGCCTTAAATATTAAACCTCTCTCATTTCTCTCTGACCTTTCTCTGAGAGCGCTCTCTCACTTTCATTAACAATCTCACCAACCTCTCCCAGACAAGCAAGCCAATTATTTCCACTTTACACCCATAAAGAACAGCAGGGTGCAGCCACGGTCACACAAGGGCACCAAGGACATACGGTGCTGAGCTGCCTTTGTGTGTGCATTTTCACTGAATGCCACAATTAGTGTCCTACCGTCTGCCCAAGGGACTGCAGCTGTTTCTAGATATATCACCCTCCCCCCCTTCTAAAAACAAACAAACAAATATACAAAAAACTCCACTCTACACTGCAAAGTGTCAGCAGTATCTTCACTTGTTGAAACGAATTAGAGTTCTTAAATCCATTCGTCTGTCTGTCAGGGTTCCTGGGTCGGTGACCCAGTGTTTTCAGTTTTGTCACGTTTAGGTTATGTTGCCACATCAATGTTCTCACGTCCTGCTTTTCCTGTGTCAGCTCGTCTCTTGTGTTATTAGCCAGATTATGTTCAGCTGTGTACTGACCGGTCTCTCATTATCATCCTCATCAGTCTGTGTATTTAAGTCCTCTGCTTCCACTCGTTCACTGTCGTGTCATTGATGTTATGTTGTCGTTCCCGTTAGTGCTCAGTTATTCAGCCAGCCCCTCAGTCTTTCAGTCAGCTAGTCAGTCCTGCCGTTCCTGCTTTGTTCATTCACCCGCTCCAATAAATCCTCATCATTATCAATAAAATATCTCAAAGCTGTGATCTATGGACCCGCCATGTCTCATTCACACCACATTAACTTTTGTTTTCGTTTTCACAATAATAATAATAATAATAATAATAATTACAATAATGATCCCTCCACGTTTACACTATTTTTTTGCATATATCTACATTAACTTTATTCTGTGCAGCTACTTCAAATGTCACTAGATCTCGTTAATCCTCAGTGAATGTGGAACAGGACAAAGTACATTAACCTCTGTCATCGTGTTCATAGCATGGTTTGAATACACAGACATGCATATTTTTAATTGATATTTAAAACAAAATGCACTGAGATGTCTGCTGAAACAGCATTAATGCCACGATACATCATTACTCTGGAATAATGAAATAACCTTTTTTTAAAAGTCAGCATCATTAAGGTTACACCAGTAAACATGACAGTAGATTTATTTTACTAGGTTTTAGTGCTGGAATACATTCTTGAGTTCACATGTGTGTAGAAACCTGACATATTTTACTGGGATTATGACTTTGAGAGCATCCCCCTGTAACCATGGTTACTTAGCGTGTACACCGTTTGAGAGGACAAGAGGCCACGACATCACTCTGATGCTGCATGATTTCATGTTTCAGCGTCACTGGTCTGTGAATTCTCGCTGTCCCCCTGATGTTGCTAATAACTTTGTAACAAGGGATTGATTTGTTTTTCCATTCGGCCAACACGAGAAAACAGACGTTTGACAGAGTGTGAGAATCAGTGTGTCAGAAACAGCAGCAGTAACATTAAACACCGTACAAGCACTGAGAGTTAGTGATGTGTGACAGCAGGGATTTCCTTTCTGATCTGATACCAAGTAACATTCAGCCTGTTTTCTATGTTTTCTATGGCCAGTGTCCTGCAGGCCAGTGTCTGCCTGGAGTTCCCCACTTCTGGTTTAAAGTATGAAGGGCCTTGAGGCCACTGTTGTTATGATTTGGTGTGACATAAATAAAATGAAATTGAATTGTATGTGTGAGTAAAAGAAAACATAATTAGAATACAATGTGCTTAAGTTTGCTTAGATGATGGGGTCCAGCTGTAGATCAGAGGAATAGGAAAGGATTTGTGAATGTCTGTGTGTTTCAGGTTGCTTTAGCTGTAGGCCTGAGTGTGGGTGTAATTGTGTAGAGGGAGAGGGATTTATTGACAATGGGGGTCTGCCTGTCATAAAAGGAGACAGGAAGCTACAGTTGGGGGATGCTAGGACTGTATGGAACAGATAGGAAAGAGAGGAGATGTCACGGCTCGGGGCAGCGGCCGTGTGAGGTGAGGAAGGAGGACTCAAATGGAGCACTTATTCAGATGTGAGGGTGCTTTATTAAGAATACTGAACATAAAGTGGGGATGGCAAAACAGAACCAAGGATGAACTAAACTGGGAGAAACTAAACCAAAGAGTAGCAAACCTGAAACACGAGAGGAGAACAGCAGGGAGAGCACATAGAGGAGACACAGAGTAATGCAGAGTACGCAGGGTAACACGGAGGATGAACACAGACGACGCGACGAGGAACTGAGGCAAACACACACTATAAATACACAGAGGGACACTGGGAAATCACACACAGGTGGGAGACACAGCTGGACCTGATTAACCTGACGAGACAGGGGAACACTAACACCAGGGACCAACAGAGGGAGCACAAACCCAGAAACCCAGTATCTAAAATCCCAAAACACAAACCATCCCAAAACAGCCCACAAATAATAATGAAAATAATAACAATAAATACACAAACACAAAATCACTGAGTCATGGACTCAGGATCATGACAGGAGAAGTCTGTTACCCTGAATGTAATAAAGGCTCATAACTGTCACAACTTAGAAGTAGGTTTGCAGGAGACCCTCCACATGCTTAGCTGTAAAAGTAAGACAACAAGAGGCCAATGGCCCAGTGGAAACTGCCAAATGGATGTAGAGTAGGGGTCTCAGTGCTTGTGACCTTATAACCATGTTTTGTAGAGGAATTTGGTGTAGCTTGGGTGAGGGGAGGTGGACTTTTATAACCGACAGAAGGTCACACATGCACAGGCACACACACACACACACACACACACACACACACACACACACACACACACACACACACACACACACACACACACACACACACACACACACACACATAATATATATAAAACTGGTGGAAACAAACAAAGAAGCGGAGCTCTGCAGAGGGACACCAGCCCTGTACATCTCCCCTTTTGGAAGGTGCAGGCGTAACTGAAGATGAATAAAGGTTTTGTGAAATAGCTACTGAGTCCGGTGTCGTCTCTGGAGGCCTAAGGAATGAAAAGAACCGGGGTGAAACTGCTTTACGTAACATATGTTACATACAATTTGTTCCTCTGTGGTGGGAGAGGGTTTAAGGTTTCACTTTTCTGTATAATGATGGCGAGATGACATTTCATGAAGCACTGAAGCTTTCCATGCACTTGGTGCACTCACGGGCCAAAGCTTCAATTGCTTCATTTGCTCTACTGTGCCATCAAGTGCATGCTAAATGTAAAAGAGGCAGAGTGATTACAATGACATGGCTTTGGTGTGTGAGGCTTTAAATTGACTAAATGAATGAATAATGTTTGTGATAGCAATATGGAGGCCCTGAACTTGTTAACATGGTCTTATTCTGTCTTTATGATACAATGGCAGAGTCAAAAGAAAGTGGAAACAAACATGGGAGAGGGCTGTGATGTAAATGTGCTTGTGTTACTAGGGAAAACATTTTATTTATTTCTATTTAAAAATAATTTAAAGTTCAACTGGTTAACAATAGTTGAATCTGAATATCAGACTGCTGGAATAAAAACTACCTCTTGCTGAGTCGATGAGAATTTAGGATTATTCTAAGGTTCTGTATAATCAGGGTTCATTTGCTTTTGCAGGGATACATTTTTACTGCAATGCTGTTCATAAGTGATTGATACAGGGAAATTTATTTCAGTCACAGAAATCCTAAACAGGGAAGGGGAAAGGGATTACATTGGATCACAACAGTAAAATAACAGAAAATAAGATGTGGGGCTTCAACGACTCATTAAGTAATTTGAATAATTTCATTAGAAATTATTCTGCAATTATTCCGAATTTCCCGTTATTACCGAATTTCCCAGAGGAACCCACCCGAGGGATTAATAAAGTTTTATCTTATCTCTTATCTTATCTTAGAAAAAATTCTTGACAAAACTTATTTGCTTGGGAGAGTCGTTTAACGCACGGTTCTGTAGCAGATCATTATCACCATGGAAACGCAAGCCCACATTTGTTACTAAAAACAGACCTGCAACACAAACGTATTTAGAGCAGGGTTTGTTGATCACGTGCTTTGCTCTGTTGGCTTAATTTTTTAAAACTTCGACATGAAGAAAAACTAATTTTGTAGCTGCTCTATCCACCGCTGTTTGTTTTACAAAGAAAAAAATCCAGTAAGTAAGACCTCACACCGAGCACATCTACTGCGGGTGGGTTGCCTGTTATCGGACCGGAGTTAGCAACATCCCCCAAAAACCCGAAGAGTAGAGTCCTGGCCCCTAGCCCTGCCAGTGTAGCAGAAATGATGACGGATGATGATGGCAGCAGCAGCCATTCTCCTCTGCGTGAGTAGCTTCATGTTGTTCGTGTGTAATCATGTTGAGTAGGCTAACCACATTATTAAATTAATGCACGTAAGGTGAACTAGCAAACACCGTCGTAGTTACATGCGGCTGTCTTCTTGTTTGATGGCAGATACTCCCTTCACCCTGGCCAAAAAGGCTAAAATGACCAAAGAAAAAGTGGAAAACAGTTAAACATGAGAAGTTTTTGGACAAAGTTTGTGTTTTTTCTATTGATTAAGCACTGCTTCCAGCCCAGAGTGATACCATACAGTTGTGGTCAAAAGTTTACATACACTTGTAAAGAATATAATATAATGGCTCCTCCGAGTGTCCCGTTATTTCTAAAACTCTGATTTTTCTCTGATAGAGTGATTGGAACAGATACTTCTTTGTCACAACAAATGAAGTTTGGTTCTTTTATGACTTTATTATGGGTTAACAGAAAAAAGTGATCACATCTGTTGGGTCAAAAATATACATACAGCAGTGCTAATATTTGGTTACATGTCCCTTAGCCATTTTCACTTCAATTAGGCGCTTTTGGTAGCCATCCACAAGCTTCTGGTTGAATCTTTGACCACTCCTCTTGACAGAATTGGTGCAGTTGAGTTAAATTTGATGGCTTTCTGACATGGACTTGTTTCCTCAGCATTGTCCACATGTTTTCAATGAGGTTTAAGTCAGGACTTTGGGAAGGCCATTCTAAAACCCTTATTCTAGCCTGATTTAGCCATTCCTTTACCACTTTTGATGTGTGTTTGGGTACATCACCCCCTAACCCTCCTGTTGGAACACCCAACTGCGCCCAAGACCCAACCTTCGTGCTGATGATTTTAGATTATGTTGAAGAATGTGAAGGTAATCCTCCTTCTTCATTGTCCCATTTACTCTCTGTAAAGCACCAGTTCCATTGGCAGCAAAACAGCCCCACAGCATAATACTCCCACCACCATGCTTGATGGTAGGCATGGTGTTCTTGGGGTTAAAGGCCTCACCTTTTCTCCTCCAAACATATTGCTGGGCATTGTGGCCAAAAAGCTCAATTTTTGTTTCATCTGACCACAGAACTTTCCTCCAGAAGGTCTTATCTTTGTCCATGCGATCAGCAGCAAACTTCAGTCGAGCCTTAAGGTGCCGCTTTTGGAGCAAGGGCTTCCTTCTTGCACGGCGGCCCCTCAGTCCATGGAGATGCAAAACACGTTTGACTGTGGACAATGACACCTGTGTCCCAGCAGCTTCTAATTCATGGCAGATCTGCTTTTTGGTGATTCTTGGTTGACTCTTCACTCTCCTGACCAATTTTCTCTCAGCAGCAGGTGATAGCTTGCGTTTTCATCCTGATCTTGGCAGTGACGAAACAGTGCCATGCACTTTATACTTACAAACAATTGTTTGCACTGTTGCTCTTGGGACATGCAGCTGCTTTGAAATGGCCCCAAGTGACTTTCCTGACTTGTTCAAGTCAATAATTTGCCTTTTCCAATCCATGCTGAGCTCCTTTGACTTTCCCATTGTAGCGTTTGTGGGCGTCTGTATCCAATGAGCCCTATTTAACTGGCCTAAGAGAAGTCACCAGCTGTAGTCACTCATAATCACTCACAAGAAGTTAAGAGGCCATGCTATGAAGCTCATTTCACTGACAACACACCAAAATTGCTAATTCATGTTGCTCTATGTATATTTTTGACCCAGCAGATGTGATCACTTTTTTCTGTTAACCCATAATAAAGTCATAAAAGAGCCAAACTTCATGAATGTTTTTTGTGACAAAGAAGTATCTGTTCCAATCACTCTATCAGAGTAAAATCAGAGTTTTAGAAATAACGGGACACTCAGAGGAGCCATTATATTATATTCTTTACAAGTGTATGTAAACTTCTGACCACAACTGTATGTGCCCTATAGCTGCAGAAAAGGCTAACATTGTTATCTTTTTACAAAAAAAACAGCTGAACATGAGAGGTTTTTGGACAAAGTGTGTGTTCTCCATTCTTTAAGCACCGGTTCGAGTACCGTTTAAGCACCAGCACCGTTTCAAAAGTACCGGTTTGGTACTGGTATCGGATAAAACCTAAACGATACCCATCCCTACCTATGACAGAGTGTCTGTAGGAGAACATGAGTGTGGTTGGCTGAGAGTGCATGGGGGGTGGGAGTTATGGCCAGTGTGTGTGTGTGTGTGTGCGTGCGTGCGTGTGTGCGCGCGTGCGCGCGAAAAAAGGAGCGAATTTGAATTTGGCTACATCCCACAGTAACTTGTGTTACTGTTTCTAATAAACCGCCAGTAAGCAGAATACCGACCGAATCTGTCTGCTACAACTGGTGTCAAAAGTAAACATAAAACCTGTCACGGCTGCCGAGGCGAGCCGTGTGGTGTTGGAGGGAGAAAGGACCCAAAATGCAGGCAGTCGATGATAATGCTAGTGATGTTTATTGACACGGTGGAGTAGTGGCAAAACAGGCAATGAGGGAAGACAAAACTAAAGAAACCTAAACTGGGAAAGCTAAATAACAAACCTGAGATGATACCAAACGGTGTGAGAGGCAGAGAGACGCAGACGAGGAACAGGACACCGTGGAACACAGACGAACCGGCAACAGGCAGGAGAACACACAGGGCTTAAATATACACAGCAGTAATCAGGGGATGAGAGACAGGAGGGCAACACACTGGGAGAAATCAGAGCTGACGGGACAGGGGAAACGTAAACTGAACACACTCACATGAGACGGGGACCTTCAGAATAAAACAGGAAACTCACAGACACAAAGAACCAGACAAGACACTGAACTAAACAGACAGTGTGACACCATAGACAGACAGAACACAGAAGTGGGACCAGGGCAGGAAACCTAACAAATGGCAAATCGTAACAGAATACATACTCAGAATAAACAAAAGCATAAAGAAACACAAAACACTTAGTCGGCAGACTCAGGACCATGACAAAATCTTTGTCTCTGGAATTAACCGTGTTCGTGCTGCCCTGACTCACTGTATCAGCTGTAGACTTCATTGACTGTCCCCGCAGGACATTACAGGATGCTTCCAGCAGAGCACTCCAAGATTAAGCAGGAACCTGCCACGGACACAAGTACTCTGCTGGAGACCAGAGAGCGGGTGAAGCAAATGACCGTGAACATGACCAATGAAGCTGGCTTTGCATCCTCTCACCATTCAGGTGGCTGACATACCTCTTTTGGGACTCCCACAGTGGCTGGGAGTGTGGAGATAGACACCCTCTGTGGTTCCATGAAGATCGCCAGGTATGATGGCAAGGCTGGCTGGGAAGCTTTTCATGCATAATTTGAGCTGCTGGCTAGGGTGGGTGGTCTGCTGAAGAGAATGCCCTACAGTATCCAGACACTGTTAGCTCATCCTCCCTTCAGTCCCTTCAGGAGGCCCTGGAGCTGGCTACAGAAAAGGAGTTGCTGTGTGCTGCTACTGCTAAACCCCTAACTGAGCTAGATGGGCCACTACATACAGGGGCTAGAGGTGGGACTGGACCAGGCACTGCTGAACCTGCATGGGCAGAGGGATTGTTCCCCACGCAGCGTGACAGCTCTCACCAACTGGGTCAAAAACCAAAAGAGAGGCTGAGGGTCTGCTGGGGATGCGGACGGCCAGGCCATCTAGCCCGAGACTGTCCCCACGCCCACATGGATCAGGGAAATGACATGGGGTCTGCATAACTGGGATGATGCGGGACCCTGGAACTGTGTGCTGATCCCCCTTGTGCGGAGGAACAACTCAGCTTGGGGACCATGGAGGTAGGCAGTGCCCCAGTAGAGCTGTGGTTGGGTGGAGTGGTTTGTTTTGTTGGGCAGGACTTGGGTCAGGAACTGCTGGTATGCCCCAGTAGTCGTGAATGGACTGTGCTGCTCAGCCCTGGTGGATACCGGGTCCTCAGAGACATTTTTAAGACCTGATGTTGTGGGGAGTGGGAAAACCATCCTCCCTACCATGATGAAGCTTCAGACTGTCACGGGAGAGCGAGCCCCCATGCTAAGGGAAGCGTTGCTTACCCTAAGTGTGGGGAGGAAATCAGTCCACCGCTTGGTATGCGTTGCAAAACTGGAGGACTGTGTACTGGGACTGGATGTCCTTGGGGCACTGGATGACTGACCAGGACGCGAGAGTTTCAGCTGTGATGGAGATGTGGGAGAAGAACTGTGATGGACTGACGGCTAGTGAACAAGGCTTTCTCTGGCAGCTTCTGCTGGACTTTAAGGACTGCTTCTCCTTCTCAGAGGATGATATGGGTCGGACTGACCTCATTCAACATGATATTAACACTGGAGATGCACAGCCCACTCGGATGAGGCCTAGACGCCTCCCCCTGGCCAGAGAGGCTGCAGTAGACAAGGCACTGCAAGAATGCAATGGGCTGGGCTCATTGAACTTGGTTGTTATGGTCCCAAAGAAATCGAAGGATGACTGGTGGTTCTGCGTAGATTTCTGGCCCCTCAATAAACTGACAAAAAAGACCCATATCCTCTCCCACGTATTGATGAGACTCTTGACATGGTGGCGGGATCCTCGTGGTTCTCCACCCTGGACCTGCGTAGTGGGTACTGGCAGGTACCCCTCACACCAGAGGCCAGACCAAAGACTGCATGCATTACCAGCGAGGGCTTATGGCAATTTAAAGTTCTAACTTTCAGCCTCTGCAATGCCCCTGCCACATTTGAGAGACTCATGGACAAGGTGTTCACTAGAGTTCCCCACAGAGAATGTGCGGTGTACCTGGACAACATCTTGGATTATGCTGATGCTTTCCGCGCCACCCTTGGGCATTGGCAGCAGGGTTAAAACTCAACCCACAGAAGTGCTGCTTCATCAATTGTGAGGTCACGTGTATGTCCCTGGGCCACAGATTGGGGGCCGGTGGGTGAATAATGAATAACCAAGCACATCTGCTTAATCTTCTCCAACACCTTGAAGGACAGCGGGGAGAATTTGGATGCTTTCCAAGATTACATCGACCGGAGCTTCAACGACATAGTTATGAAGAAGGCCCAGAGTGCATCTTCCCCGCCGTCCTCTAAAAGAAGTCGCCTGTCAGACTACCTGGGCATCACATCGCTGGCCGGTAAAGACTTTACCGACATCCTGGAGTCAATTGCTAAACGACTGTCCAGCTTTGATGTGAGGTTGTCCCTAGTGGAGATTTTACACTGGGAAATTAATCCCTGAAGGAATTTCTGGAATTCAGTCAGGATCAGGTGGAAACACTCCCTGCTTACCCATCTCAATATAGAAAAACAAGAGACTGTCATTGATCTGCAGGCCTGTAGCATGAGAGATAAAGCTTGTGTTTTCGGGTGCAGAAGCAACAGTTAAAAGCTTAATTGAAACCCACCTGAAGCTTCCGGAGGACACCTTGAAGAACATCAGCTTTGATCAAGTGCATCATCTTGGAACCAAAAGGCCAGATCCCCGGAGTCCTATTGTGGCGAAACTGAGCCATTTCAAGCAGAAGGAAGAGATGAAGAGTCGCGCCAGGGAGCTGAAAGGGACGGACTTCAGTGTGAACGACCAGTTCCCTATAGAGATCCTGGAACGACGCAAGGTCCTGTTCCCATTCTGACGCACCTTAATTCAGGCTCCCGTGCTGTCACCAGCGTGGACCAGCTCTGTGTCAATGGACAGCTTTACCACGACCCCAGCACCACTCCCTGGTTATATTAACATCACTCCAGATAAGAATCCGCTACATTTTTTTTCTTTCTCCTTCTCTTGCATAAAACACGATCATTCTTCGTTAATGAGTTGATTGCAATGTTCTCTTTTTCTTGTTCTCTTTCATCCCTCCCTCTCACCCTATTCCTTGGTTTTCTTCCTTCTCCTTTCTTTCACTGCATCGATCACCTGTTTGCCTACACCGTCACAACAACACCCTCTATTTTTACACATCTGCACAGTACGAGCTCACACACATGCTCAGTGTAGCACATCCACTGTGGCCTCACAGCGCACACACACACACACACACACACACACACACACACACACACACACACACACACACAGCCCACAACCGCTTGCTCATAGAAATGAATATGTACACACATAATCAGACTTATGGAGCCTTGCACCACGCATTTTTTCTTTTTTTTACACTCAACTGATTTCCTTTTTCCTCACTCATTTTCAGCATCACACCCAGCATGTAACATTAGTTACGCACACATAACTATGGGCACACTAACATGGGATATGCATGGAGCTGGCTCCAGAGAAAGAAGTTAAAGATATTTAACCAGCTTAAAAAACTACAGGCACACCTGTCACAGCTACAGATTAACTTAAAACACCTGAGTTTCCTAATGTGTTCTCAGCCTGCTATAACTCTAAGCAACTCTAGCAATTGTAGCAATTTTAATGCATAAAAATATTAATTTCACAGTAGTCATCACATTCATAGATCCAGAGAGTAGATAATAATAACCATTAAATTATCTATACTTAACAAAAGTTTTGTATTTGAAGTGCATATGACCCAAATTTTGATGACCCCTCATTCTTCCACGTTTTTTTTGTGCACTCTGTGAACACTTACATTGCACACTTGCTCTCAGGGAGCAACCTCAACTGTGGACTAAACGAAGAAATGGACAGGCTCAGTACAGCAGGATCTCAGTGCAATTGGCAGTCCATAAATATAATCAAACAGTACATGAGCGATTTCAGGACTTGTGATGCATGGAGTTCTCTCTGACCCAACCGTAAGGACTTTACTTTCCATCACTCATGTCCATAACTCTTACTCTTGTCTGGATTATTCCCTAGTCAGCAGCTGAGTAACATTTCAAACACAGAGATTCACCCTACGGCTGTCAGTGATCATGCTCTGTGTCTTTAATCCTAATAAATAAGGTCATTTCACCAAGTAACTGGAGATTGTCGGTAGAATTTTCTAACAGAGCATATTGAACTAAACTTCACCAGATGATCCTTACACAAATACTGCAACATCTAGAAACCTTAATATAACATAAGATAACAAATAACTTCAAACAATTACCACATAAATCTAGAAACTCTAATATAACATAAGTCAACACATAACAAGACAAGCATTGCTTGTAAATATACCTGTTTGTTCACACCTGTGTACAAACAGGTTGGCTGCTACGTTGTCAGTCTTGTGTGCTGCTCAGTAACATTCAATATTTGTTATTAATTGTTACTGT
Organism: Oreochromis aureus; assembly: GCF_013358895.1. Lineage (NCBI taxonomy): Eukaryota > Metazoa > Chordata > Actinopteri > Cichliformes > Cichlidae > Oreochromis > Oreochromis aureus. Next base: position 34,781,588 of record NC_052943.1, read on the forward strand.
TGCTTATGTTGGTTGTTGCTGTGGTTTCCCTACTGCGTTGTTCTCTTTTTGCTTGTTTTTTTTCAGCAGGTGATCAAACAGATTTAGTGTCTTTCCTCTCTGACTCTCTTCTCCTCTGTTTTTCTTTCCCTCTCCTTCTGTTGAGTCTCTTCCCAACTTCTCTTTTCTTCATCTTTCTCTTTCCCATCCCCGGTCCTGTCCGTCCTGATTGTAATAACTTAAAAGTAAAATAAATACTAAATAATAAAGATAGAATAAACTATGACAATCAAGTAGACCAGTATGGCAAAAGCTGTGATGATCTAGTTGGGAAAATATATCTGTTGGGCTTTTGTCTTGGCCTTCAGACAATAATTCCGATGGCTACAGTGCTGAAGAGGACAGGCAACGAAAACCCAACAAAACCAAAAAACAAACAAAAAAATATGCAATAAATCACCAGATTAATTATTTTAATTAATCAAGTAATCATTAATCATCTGTTTTCCTTTTTACCTGATTAAAGAGTAGTCTTTTACCATATAAATATTGAACTATTCAGTATGTATCCATTGCTGCACTTACAGGTCCAACAACACAATGACTTTGTCAGGCACTAACCTCTGACACTGTGACAGTGTCGCACACAGCAGGAGGTTGTCCTTTTCTGTGTGTTTGGTTTAGATGAGGGATGAATAAAGCAGGACAGACTGGATCCTGTTCCATGTTTGGCTGTTATTTTCTCGTCTTTTTTTTTAAATTTGAAATGATGTTGTTGCTGTAGTACCAATTAAAGCTCCAATGTTTTTACCAGGTGTCTGCACCCACCTAAAAGGTATGGTCTGAGAAAAATAACAGCAGAGACTTTGTATCTTGATGCGTGCTCAATCATCCAGGTAAGTAAATCCCAAAAGGTTGATTCCCTCATCTGGATGTTTTCAGTGGGAGAAACGTTTCGTCACTCATCCAGGTGACTTCTTCAGTCTCAGCTGACTGCAGGTTTCCCCAATCTTATAAACAGGACATTTGCACAATGACTGAAACCACCAGGAGGCTGCATTTGCAGACCGATTACATCACAGCAACGTGACGAAGGCTGTCCAAATTCTTAGACTCCTCCGAATGCAGCGGACAAATGCATCCTCCTTTCCCCCGAATTTGAAGGATGGGTCAGGTGTGTCCTTCGTGGCCCACCATATCCCAGAAATCATAGCGCAGCCCAGCCAATTCCAGTTTCCAACAATGGCGGCCGCTACTAAGTTTTAATATTACTCTTATTACGCTTTCTGGGTCACAAAATAAACTTTTAAGATATTTTCAGGTGAGAATGTAGCTGTGTAAACTTCAAATATCTGCTCAGTTTATCAAGACATCGCATATTTGCAAAAGTGCTTCGATGTTTTCAGAGACGTCTGTTATCCACCAGCTCGATAGCTAGACGGGAGCTCGCGGGTCACTAGAGCCGGCGAGAACGGCACAACTCCCGGCACATCATTTTTGGATTGCCGCGGTCTTTCGCTACTCAGGTGATATATAAGCCACTTAGATCACTTAAAAATGTTATTGTTTGGCTTTTTCCAGTGTTTTATTTGTTTGTGAGTAAATTGGTTTGGCTGAGATTAAAGTTATTAGATTAGATAAAATAAAACTTTATTAATCCCTCGGGTGGGTTCCTCCAGCTGAATAAACGTCAAACAGAAAACTGATTAAACAGAAGTGTGAGATGGTTGAGAATTTACACCAGTGTCCTGTTATATTTTAGATAGCAAGGAGCAGACGGCTGAGTTTATTAAATTCCACCGAGACAGCGGTGACGCAAATCTGAAGGCTAGACCGTCCAATTTCACAGCTGTTTACTTCCAGCCTACCCGACCTTCTGAGGTCACGTAGACTGCCAAGGACGGGCCCTCAGGAGGATGCAGCCTATGAATTTGGACACCCACATGGTCTTTCCCTTTTCACGTAAATGGCCTCCTTGACTCCGCGCTCAAACCAGCGTTCCTCCCTGTCCAGGATGCGTACATCCTCATCACTGAAAGAGTGTCCACTGGCCTGTAGGTGTGAATAGACTGCAGAGTCCTGGCCTGACGAGGTGGCTCTTCTGTGTGGTGTCATCCACTTAAGCATCAGGGAAACCAAATAACCTCTGGCTAAATCATGGCAGTCCTGCTGGTGTACACTATATTACTCTGTTTGTGCCCAGAGAGAAGGAAATTTGTACATTTATTTTACAAGTAAAAGTATTTTATCTACGCATCTAGATGCAGTTTAATTTGTATCAAAGTAATACACACTATGTGAAGACTCTTTGTGCATTTTGCAAGACAAAATTTGAATTTGAAAAGTAACTTAAGTAAAGCATTCATAGCCAGAGAAAGGGACAAACCTCCATGTAAAACATGGGTTAGAAGTATCATCAAAAATCAGAAACATTAAACGTTTCCAGGTGACAAAAAATTGGTAGTTAAAGCAGTCTGAGAGGGTCTTTTAAGAACTGCAAGTGTTTTTAAAATGAGTGAGATGTATGCAGAGCAAAAGCAATTAAGAGCCCCAAGTGGCTGCATTTTGAATTAAACTGTTCAATTCTCAAGTGAAACAATATTTATACATTTTTGTTAACCCATCTATCTTTTCTCTTCCACTTATCTATTCAGGGTCCCATATTAGGAGTCAGCTCTACACAGCATGAATGTCCCCATAGCTGCTCCCAACATCAACCTTGGGTCACTGTGGATTCTCTGGACAATTACCATGCTCTCACATGGACTTTTTAAATATTATGCACACATTGTACTATGCAGCTGGCAGGGTTATTAACCACTCTGCTGATTCTGAGATTTACAGGCTCAGTTCATTTGGTTAACGTCTAGAGTTCAGAGCTACAGTGTATGTGTGAAAACAGCTAAAATCAGCACAGCTATGAAAAAGAATCAATGAAAAATGTCACACGTCCTGAAACACAGGATATTATACAAACCCACTATGTATTATAAAGCATATCACCAGTGTGTCTAAGAATAAATCTAATTCATGGTGTGACAATGTACTTCTCCAGTCTGCTACACCAGATGAACTCAGCCTGTAACTCTCTACACCCAAGAATTTACAAAAGTTATCTTGAAAATGGCTCGTCATCAAATCAGAACATTTTTTGTAAACATTTTACATACATGTAATTTACATTACATTTCTTTTTCAAATCATCTGAGATTCCACATGTTCCTAATGGGCTAAAACTAATCCTCCTAGTCGTTTCTCTCCATTCTCTAACATGTGGTTTGCGTTTATGTTTTAGTAGACCCTTTCTTCTCACAGCTCGAAGCTGAATACACACTATATGCATCAGCTTCTACAGAGTCAAATAAAAGGCAGGATTTTTACATCTATCTATCTTGGCATTTATGTGGGATTGGTTGCTTTGCCTGACATGTAAATAAAGTAGATGGAGCAAAAGAAAGAAACCATAAAAGGATTAAAAAAGGTGGAAATGACCAAGGAATGCAGAGAAAGGAAGGCAGTGGGGGCAAGATGATAGAGCAGGGAAAGCAGGCTGTGGATGCTGATGTCCAGATGGCCTCAGAGACACATGGCATATGTCCCATGCCAAACAGCCCACACTTGCATCTGCTAGGCCCTGCAGAGACTGGACAAAATGCTGGCAGGGTCATTGGTGGCACACAGACCTGGACATGTCCAAGCATGTCTACTGATGATCAGAGCATGAGGAGGGAGGGGAGGGTGACCTATGGGAGAGTGCTTCAAGCGCAGGTGTTTATTTTTCATGCTGCATGAAGAATAGAAGGGACATATGGACACACCTGACCTGGCTTGGTTTGACATTTTCACAGATTAAAAAAAGGGTAGGTAGGTAGGTTAGCAGAGGTCAAGAAGAAATTCAGCTTCAGGTGCAATTGTGACATAGATATACAAATACAGCAGTACAGTTGGATTTCTGAGCTGTTCACCCTGTATACCAACTGTTGCACAGTAAAGGTGGGAGGGACGAACAACATAATATTGATTACAGAGACTTTTAAAAAGTGGAGGAGTTTAAGTATCTTGGGGTCTTGTTCACGAATGACGGGAGAAGGGAGCTGCAGTGATGCGGACGCTGTACCGGTCCATCATGGTGAAGAAAGAGCTGAGTGTAAAAGCGAAGCTCTCGATTTACCGGTCCATCTACGTCCCTACTCTCACCTGTGGTCGCGAGCTGTGGGAGGTGACCGAAACAATGAGATACAAGTGGCAGAAATGAGCTTATAGTTTGTGTTGGAGATAAGTCTGCAAGTACAGGAAGCAAAAATTTAGAAATTGCTTCAAATGTTTTTACCAGTCCCTCAACAGCTGTCTGTTCACCCCCTGTTCTCCTCTGCACCTCTCAGCTGCTGCTGGCTCCTTTTTCTTCTCCGCTTCCTCACACACTGCTGAATCTGTCCTGGTGTTTCATCAGGGGTGAAGAGCCTTTATCAAATATCTGTTAACTTGCAGGATGAAAACACAAATACATCACAGTTTTTCTCAGTCACTTTGGTGCTTTTCTCAGATCAGAATAAAAATTCTCAAAACCATTAGTGCAACCTCCACAACATTTAGTCATTTGTGCACATCACAGTAGCAATGTCTCCTTCCTCTGAACAAATTGCAAATGCTCTTGGACATGTATCAGTTGCTGTCATACAATTCTCTGCCGTCTACAACATTATCATTTGCTTATGTTCAAAATGAACTCTACTTTTGGATGCTGAATAGTCGTTCCCCAGAAAACTAATAGTCTTCATTTCATTGCTTGAGTCATTACATACAAAACTGGGGAATTAGTTTTCAAATGCTGTCAAGCAATTTTTATACCTTTTTAAATTATTTTCTCCTGGAAATGTCCCCGAAATTGAACAATTTCTCTCAGGTGAACTTCAGCTTTCACTGACGAGGAGGTGTGTGAAGTATTAGTTGTAACCAATGACAAGCCACTTGTTCACAGTCACTCATGGATCGATCCCATGAACCCTCAATTGACAAGCCTATATGAACCGAGCAGGACATGGTGTGTACCAATTCTACAATTCTGTGACACAGAAATGGAAGGTCAGCATCGTGGAAGAGGGGTGAGGATGCGGGGGGGGACAAAACAGGGGAAGAGGGAGAATATGCCAAATAAATAGGCAGATTCCTAATGAAGTTAGGGCAACACGCGTTGAACATGCTGTCAATCACGGCCTCACAATGGATGAGGCTGGTCGGAGGGTGCAACCAAATGTTGGAAGAACCACTGTGAATTCAATCATTCAAGCATTTCGTAGGGAGAAGAGGTATGTATAGTATTGGACAGTATCCAACATCTCATAATATCTCATGTTTACATTACTGTAATTTTACTATAATCTGCACCGCAAAGGACTGAAAGACAGCCTCCCAGAGGTGGAAGAGGGCCCCTTTTTACCTCGCAGCAAGAGGAAGCCATTTGTGCAATGGTGATTGCAAACAATGCAATAAAGTTGAAAGAAATTCAAAGCGCTGTCACAGAGGATAACGGTGTGTTTGGCAATATTGCATCTGTGTCAATTACAACAATTGACAGCGTGCTCAAGAGAAAACAAATGTGCAGGATACAATTGTACAATTGCAATTGTGAAGGAAATCCGTCAGCAGTATGTACAGGTAAAACACGTCTTCTATGTATAGTCTAATGTTTAGCACTGTAAACTGTTTTACTTTGTGTAGTTTCATGCAGTAGAATAGCAATTCTGTATATGTATTCACAGAACATACAAAATGCATTATGTTACACAGGAAACGTTGTTACATTTCTCTCTCTCTCTCTAGTGTGTACTGGAGCTGGAAGCCAGGGAACCACTGCACACATTCATATACGTTGATGAGGCGGGTTTCAGTCTGGCCAAAGGCAGAAGGCGTGGAAGAAATTGCATTGGACAGAGAGCAACCACTGATGTCCCAGGCCAGCGCGGAGGGAATGCTACAATGTGTGCAGCCATCTCAGACAATGGCATCCTCACCCATATTCCCCTTCTTGCTCCATACAATACACAACATCTCCTGACTTTTTTAGACACTCTTTACAGGGACAAAGTCCCTGAGAATGAGAGGGGTGGAGGCCAACTCAACAAGTATGTTGTCGTGTGGGATAATGTCTGTTTTCTGGTCAGACAGTGGTTTGCAGCACATGATAGAATGCTGGTTGAATATCTCCCTCCCTACTCCCCATTCCTTAATCCGATAGAGGAGTTTTTCTCTGCTTGGAGGTGGGAGGTTTATGACCGGCATTCACATGTGCAAATGGCCCTGCTAGCAGCCATGGATGCAGCATGTGACGACATCACAGCATAGTCATGCAGAGGGTGGATTCGCCACTCCAGGAGATACTTTCCTCGCTACATTGCAAGTCATGGCCACTCTGCCTGCAGAGACCCCGCCACCGTTATCCCCTCAAGGTTGGAACTCACCTTGAGGGAATCCCCAGACCAGATCCCCGGCGAGTCTTCAGGGTCCGGTGCCTCGCTTAACCTCAAGGAGCTCTGGGCTTTGGGGGATCCTTATGGGCTCAAATTGTGGTCATAAATATTTTGTACTTGTAAATCAGGATTTGTATGCGTAAAAAGATTTTGTGTGTGCGTAAAAGCAGATTTGTGTGTGGGACATAGCCAAAAATTACATGTGAAACTCTGCACTCACGTTTCAAGTTACAAGTACGAATTTTGACCCGATTTTTCTTCCTTTCAGCTGATTGGTCAATGTCATGTCAATCACAAATGTAGCTTTCCAATCAGAGAACAGATGGGTTTGGCTCTCGGAAGGGAGATTTTTTGAACTGCAGGTCCTTGAAGGATAAATGCCCTTTCACATCTCTTATCGCCACACCATGAAGGAAAACATTTGTGTGTGGACAGTGCAAAAGTTATGAAGGAAAAAATTAGAATAAAATAAAATAAGAATAAATACAGTACACAACTGTACAGAATAGAATAAAATAAAATACTATATACAGTAGAATAAAATAGAATAAAACATACAATAAGATAATAATAGAATACAAATGCTATATACAACTGAGTAAAAATACAACGATGCCAGAAAAGATTGGCGAAAATTGTACCCTTAGGCCCCCTCCTCGATTCGGGGATGGTCAGCATCCCGACAGCCTGATGGACGAAGCGGTCTTTCAGTCTGCTGGTTGTGGCCCAGGGGCTCTTCAGTGATGGCAGCAAACTGAAGAAGCTGTTGAAAGGATGAGTGGAGTCACCTGTAATGCAGAGGACCTTCCGGATGAGGCAGGTGCAGTAGATCTCCTGGGGAGGGAGGGAAGAGAGGTCCCCACAATCCTCTCTGCTGCTCTCACTACCCGTTGTAACTTTTTCCTGCAGGACCCAGTGCAGGAGCCATACCACACAGTGATGCAGCTGGTGAGGATACTCTCAATGGTGCCTCTGTAGAAGGTGCTCATAATGGGGGTTGAATCTCTTGTGCTTCTCAGTTTGCGGAGGAAGTAGAGTCACTGTTGGTCTTCTCCACATTCAGGGACAGGTTGTTGTAGCTGCACCACTCTGCCAGATGGTTAACTTCACTCCTGTAGTAGGCCTCATCATTGTTGCTGATGTGACCTACCACAGTTGTTTCGCCTGCAAACTTGATGAAAAGGTTGAAGCTGTGTGACGGTGTGCAGTCGTGGACCAGCCGAGTGAAGAGAAGGGGGCTCAACACACATCCTTGGAGAGCCCCCGTATTCAGTGTTCTTGGGCTGGAGGTGTTGCTGCCGACCCATACTGTCTGCTGTCTTCCTGTCAGGAAATCCAGCAGCCAGTTACACAGCGAGGTGCTGATCCCCAGCAGATCCAGTTTGTGAATGTGTTACTGGGTAATGATGGTGTTGAATGCTGAACTGAAGTCCATGAACAGCATTCTAACATATGGGTGTCTAGTGTCCAGATGTGTAAGGGCTAAGTGAAGGGCAGTTGAAATTGCATCTTTGGTTAAGCGTTTTGACCAATATGCGAACTCAAATGGATACAGGTTGGGGGGAAGAGATAATTTGATTTGATGCATGACTAACCGTTCAAAGCACTTCATAATGATGGAGGAAACACTGAGAAAATAACAATAATCAAAGAATAAAACTAAAACACACAAAACACTGGGTCGTAGACCCAGCACCATGACAACGGGATCACTACGGGTTTTCGCCTGGGCAGCGGTTGTCCTCTCCTGGATCGGCTGGAGCTTTCTTTAGGCACCTTCCCAGCTTTGACAAAGGTCCAGCTGGGATAACCACATTTGCTCAGGGCCTTCTTGATGTGATGTTCTTCTGCTTCCCTGGCCACTGTGTCTGTGGGGATGGTGTTGGCTCTGTGTTGTAGTGTCCTGATGACACCCAGTTTGTGCTCCAGTGGATGATGAGAGTCAAACCTTAAATACTGATCCGTATGTGTAGGTTTACGGTACACATCAGCTTTTAGATGTCCCCCATTACTGATGGAAATCTCACAGTTTAAGAAGGCTAACCTGCCACTTTTCATATCCATCAATTTGATGTGTCGGTCCACCGAGTTAATGTGATTCGTGAAATGTGGCATGTCCTGAGAGTTGATTTTCACCCAGGTGTCATCCACATATCTGAACCAATGGCTTGGTGGTGTTCCAGGGTGATAACTGTCACAGTACTGGGTCTGAGACCCAGTGTTTTCTGTATTTTTGTTTATTTCATTGATTATTGTATTTTTCTCTGTTTACTGTTTTAATCTGAAAGAGTCTGGTGTGTTTTTGTCATTGTGTTTAGCTTCACTTCCCTGTGACATCATTATGTTTAATATCAGTCAGCTGTTTCCCCATGTGTTCTCACTTCCCCTGATTACCTCCTGTGTATTTAAGTCCTCTGTTCTCTGTGTTTCATTGTCAGGTCATCTGTTTTGCTACACCATAGTCTCATCATAGCTTTTATACAGGGAGTGCAGAATTATTAGGCAAATGAGTATTTTGTCCACATCATCCTCTTCATGCATGTTGTCTTACTCCAAGCTGTATAGGCTCGAAAGCCTACTACCAATTAAGCATATTAGGTGATGTGCATCTCTGTAATGAGAAGGGGTGTGGTCTAATGACATCAACACCCTATATCAGGTGTGCATAATTATTAGGCAACTTCCTTTCCTTTGGCAAAATGGGTCAAAAGAAGGACTTGACAGGCTCAGAAAAGTCAAAAATAGTGAGATATCTTGCAGAGGGATGCAGCAGTCTTAAAATTGCAAAGCTTCTGAAGCGTGATCATCGAACAATCAAGCGTTTCATTCAAAATAGTCAACAGGGTCGCAAGAAGCGTGTGGAAAAACCAAGGCGCAAAATAACTGCCCATGAACTGAGAAAAGTCAAGCGTGCAGCTGCCAAGATGCCACTTGCCACCAGTTTGGCCATATTTCAGAGCTGCAACATCACTGGAGTGCCCAAAAGCACAAGGTGTGCAATACTCAGAGACATGGCCAAGGTAAGAAAGGCTGAAAGACGACCACCACTGAACAAGACACACAAGCTGAAACGTCAAGACTGGGCCAAGAAATATCTCAAGACTGATTTTTCTAAGGTTTTATGGACTGATGAAATGAGAGTGAGTCTTGATGGGCCAGATGGATGGGCCCGTGGCTGGATTGGTAAAGGGCAGAGAGCTCCAGTCCGACTCAGGCGCCAGCGAGGTGGAGGTGGAGTACTGGTTGGGCTGGTATCATCAAAGATGAGCTTGTGGGGCCTTTTCGGGTTGAGGATGGAGTCAAGCTCAACTCCCAGTCCTACTGCCAGTTTCTGGAAGACACCTTCTTCAAGCAGTGGTACAGGAAGAAGTCTGCATCCTTCAAGAAAAACATGATTTTCATGCAGGACAATGCTCCATCACACGCGTCCAAGTACTCCACAGCGTGGCTGGCAAGAAAGGGTATAAAAGAAGAAAAACTAATGACATGGCCTCCTTGTTCACCTGATCTGAACCCCATTGAGAACCTGTGGTCCATCATCAAATGTGAGATTTACAAGGAGGGAAAACAGTACACCTCTCTGAACAGTGTCTGGGAGGCTGTGGTTGCTGCTGCACGCAATGTTGATGGTGAACAGATCAAAACACTGACAGAATCCATGGATGGCAGGCTTTTGAGTGTCCTTGCAAAGAAAGGTGGCTATATTGGTCGCTGATTTGTTTTTGTTTTGTTTTTGAATGGCAGAAATGTATATTTGTGAATGTGGAGATGTTATATTGGTGTCACTGGTAAAAATAAATAATTGAAATGGGTATATATTTGTGTTTTGTTAAGTTGCCTAATAATTATGCACAGTAATAGTCAACTGCACACACAGATATCCCCCTAAAATAGCTAAAACTAAAAACAAACTAAAAACTACTTCCAAAAACATTCAGCTTTGATATTAATGAGTTTTTTGGGTTCATTGAGAACATGGTTGTTGTTCAATAATAAGATTATTCCTCAAAAATACAACTTGCCTAATAATTCTGCACTCCCTGTAGTTTGGTCACAGTTTCATAGTTGTCATAGCCTGTTCTCAGTTTAGTAGTTAGTTTCTGTTTTTACCTCAGCGTTCGTAGTGTTTTTTTTTTTTTTTCTTTTCTTTCATCAGCCCTAATAAAGGCTATCTTTTGGTTTAAGTTGAGTTCTCCTACATTATCTGCTTTTGAGTCCTGTTCACAAACACATCGGCGTAACCTGCCATGACAGATAACAAAGCCTGGTTTTCCACTTCTTCCATGCACAAATTGACCACAGTGGGTGAAACTGGGGAACCCATGCCACACCCACGTTTCTGGCTGTAGTACTGAGCCTTATGCAAAATAGGTGGAATTAAGAAACAGTTCCAAAAGCAAACACAATTGATCAGTGCTGAGAGTGGTCCTGTTGCTGAGGTTGGGGTGATCCTGCAATGTCTTACGAAATACCTCCGACACTTCCGTGACTGGGATGCAAGTGAAGACAGATGTAACATCTCTCTTCACTGTACATGTACTGTTTATAAGATTGGGGAAACCTGCAGTCAGCTGAGACTGAAGAAGTCACTTGGATGAGTGACGAAACGTTTCTCCCACTGAAAACGTCCAGATGAACAGAATCAACCTTTTGGGATTTACTTACCTGGATGACTGAGCACGCATCAAGACATTATTTTATTAATATCTTTAAAGTGATAGCAGCACAAATGAAAATTTTGCAGCACAAACCAGCACAAACGTAGCACAAATGTTTGACATCAATTTTGTTTGACTTAAATAATGTGGGGAGGCTGGTTGACCTCCAATGACCTCTAGAAGTTTTCTTTAACATCTTTGAAATGATAGCGGGTGCAGGGGAGGCATTCCCCCCCCTCTGTCCCCTTCTGGCCACCTGTGCCTCAATTTTATTCCACAACTTAGACATCCACATTATTCACACTCTCATAACACACACATACATATAGGGCCTTGAGGGTGACCACGTTAACGGCGTCCAGAGGACGGTCTGTGTATTCAACCCTACCTCTGGCGCCGGTGCCCACCTCTCAATTTTAAATCCATGTAGACATTGAGGGTTCTCGGGAGGCCATGCTAACACCTGCTGCTCTCTGGCAGCAGCACCATCTCCCCTCCTTGTTTTAAATGCACTTTAGAACAACACGCAGCAACACTACACATGAGCGGGAGGAGGGAGGTATGGGGTCTTCACACACCCCCGTTCTCTACTAGCCATCGGGGCGGGGGGCTAGGAGGAGGTGTTGGCTGTCCGATTGGCCTCCCTGCTGCTGCGGAGCCTGGGGCGGTCTGCTTGCCTCCACCCCGGGGGAAAGGGTCACATCTCTTGGGTCTGGGTGCCGTTTCCCCCTCTGGGGGCGAGGGTACCTGGACCCGGGGCATAGAGTATGTTTGGGGAGTATGATTGTTTGTACATGTCTATGTATGTCTGTCCCTACGTTGGGTGAGTGCTGAGTGTTTGTATATGTGTGCATGAGGGTGGGAAAGCATGTTTATGTCTGTGTGTGCCTGTTTGTCTGTGTCTATATGTCAGGTCGGGTCCTAGACTCCACCTCCCTGGGTACTCCCAGGCCCTCCAAATGTGGAGGCCTATCTCCCCTCACCACACTCCCTGCTGGTAACTGATGCCCTCAGGGGTTGGTGCATTGGTGGTTCTTGGTGTCCGGGGCTGGGCGCTCAGGTATGCACCAGCTCACTCCCGGTGGCTACTTGGCGGAGCCTGGTGCCTGTCACTCGGTCAGGCCTCTTCCGGGGCCTGCAACTCGGTTCACTCTGGCACAGCTGGCTGCCGGCAGAGCCGGCGGGCACGCCAGTGCAGCCCCCTCTGGCTTCTGCTCCGTGGCTACTAGGTGACCCCCTCGTCTGGGGATCTCCTCAGCCCTTCCCAGGAAGGTGGCACGGATGCCCCTCCGGTGGTACTCCTTGGGCTCTCGCACTCTGGGGCCTCTGGATGTCTGGAGCCTGGATCTCCTCCATACCTGCTTCATGCCCTGGGGGACGGGGCTATGGGCCTCCACACCCTCTAGCAGACCGTTACATGGGGAAACCTTTTGTATACAAGCGCGTTGATCGACACAGGTGTGCACACGGGTGTTCACTGTTCGTAGACATAAACTACACCTTTCTTAGCTGCTACTTCAAAGCACATTGTGCGCTGTCTGTCCTGCATGCTGCACAACAACTTTCAATATTTAGTAGTTACTGCTGTTCACACTTAGCTAGATTAACGTGATGGTGTTGTGCTTAGTATGTTGCTTTGTTTTTGTTTGGTTTTTTTTTTGCTTGTCTTTTCTTTTTCTGTCAACAGGTGATCCAGGAGATTTTTTTTTCTCTTTGTCTTTGTAAGTGCCCTTTCTCACTGTCTCTTTTCCCTTCTGTTTTTCTTTTCCTTCCTCTCTTTCTTTCTCCCTTTCCTATCCCCCAGTCATGTCTGTCCCATCTGTAACAACTGAAAATAAAATAAATAATAACAACAAAGTTTGATCAAATGGACCAATACGGCAATGCCATGATGATCCATTTGGCAGAATAAATCCATTTGGTATCCTTGTTGGTCTTCAGACAACAATTCTGACGGCTAAAGAACCAAATGGGACAGACAAAAAAAAAAAAAAAAGAAAAGAAATGATAGCGGCATAAACGAAATTTTTTGCAGCACAAACGTAGCACAAACGTTTGAAACCACTTATGTTGTATTTGACGAAGGTGGGGGGGGGGCAACTTCACTCACATGTCCTTGAAGGGTAATACAGTTTGAAGCTGGAGTATCTTTATATAAATATCCCATAAGGCTCATACAAGCTAGGTCCTTGTGGTCAGAAATACCATTATTACTTTAGTATTACTTTAACACAAAATCAGGGTTGACCCGGGACCACTGCTATGAGTCACACTATGCAGCATAAAGGCCGTTTCACATCGGACGCGGCATGCGCTGTGCTCACCACTAACTAAGAGCGAAGGATCCAGAATTTGTTGCGCTGGCTGCTGAGCTCTGCTTGTATATTGTTTTTTAGCGGCCGCTCTGGGTGTACTAGATGCACCTGATCCTTGTCGTTTCAAAACATGTATTAGTGATGGTAAATTTGATTCTTTTTACTGAATCGAGTTTTAATGAGTCACTCACCAAAGTGAATCGGGTTTTTTGAGTCATTTGAGTCACTGAGTCAGTTGACCAGAGAGTGCAAAAAGATGTACATTTTCACTCAAACTTAATTTGTTTCTCTTTTAATGTAAATCCTACTGCTAAGATGAGTGATTCTTAAAGAAAACAACTATTTTATAGAGCAAAAAAGACCAAAAGAATTTCTAAAGGGAACATTTCTTTTGTTTATTTTTATTTTATTAGTATTTTCCTTACATGTGTCAAATATATATTTTCTCATCTAAATGTCCACTGAGCTGTGAGCCAGGGGGCGGTAGTGCGCCTTAACATTGGTTGCCAACCAAGCCCTCCCCTGCGAGGAGCAGGAGAACCGAGGAGCAGGAGGTAGGAGGACTAGGATGCAGGGGGCGTCCGAGGTCCTCATAGAGGCCGGTTTACGCGAACACTGCCCTCTGCAAAGCTAAGCGTCCGACAGCGAGGCACAGGAGAACCGAGGAGAAGGAGGAAGGAGGACTAGGAGGCAGGGAGTGTCTGAGGTCCTTACTTAGGCCGGTTTACGCGAACACTGCCAAGAAGGAGACGATGATGATGATGATGATCTGAAGTTGAGAGTTGTTTCCTCCGACGTTTCGGGGTCCCTCCAGACCCCAGTGTTTGTCATCGTAACTTACGAATTTGCATTGGGGTTGCGAAATACCCCATCGCCATTACTAAGGGGTCACAGAGTACCCACTGAACACAGAGCGCCCAAGGTCCCGACTTAGGCCTGTTTACGCGTAACTCGGGGCCCATCCGCCTAAGCGCTCACCTGCGAGGAGGAGGAGAACGGAGCAGAAGGAGGTAGCAGGACAAGGAGGCAGAGATAGTCCGAGGCCCTCACGGAAGCCGGTTTACGCGAACACTGCCCCCTGCAAAGCTAAGTGTCCGACAGCGAGGCGCAAGTGAACAGAGGAGAAGGAGGAAAGAGGACAGGGAGGCAGAGAGAGTCCGAGGTCCTCGCCTAGGCTGGTTTACGTGTAACCCGAGGCCCATCCGGCAAGGTCCTCGCCTTCGAAGAGCAGGAGAACGGAGCAGAAGGAGGAAGGAGGACTAGGAGGCAGGGAGAGTCTGAGGTCAAGGAGAAGGAGACGACCATGATGATGATGATGATAATGATGATGTGAAGTTGAGAGTTTTTTCGGGGTCCCTCCAGACCCCAGTGTTTGGCTAGTTTATGCGAACACTGCCAAGAAGGAGACGATGATGATGATGATGGTGTGAAGTTGAGAGTTGTTTCCTCTGGCGCTTCGGGGTCCCTCCAGACCCCATTGTTTGCCATCGTAACTTACGAATGTGCATTGGGGTTGCGAAATACCCCATCGTGATTACTAAGGGGTCACAGTGTACCCACGGAGTAGAGAGCACCCCCAGTCCTCGTGAAGGCCGGTTTATGCATAACTTGGGGCCCACCCGGCTAAGTGCTTGCCTGCGAGGAGCAGGAGAACGGGGGAGAAGGAGGAAGGAGGTCGAGGAGGAACGGAGAGTCCGAGGTCCTCACTGAGGCAGGTTTACGCGAACACTCTCGAGAAGGAGACGATGATGATGATGATGTGAAGTTGAGAGTTGTTGCCGTGGCGCTTGGGGGTCCCTCCAGACCCCAAGGTTTGCCATTGTAACTTACGCAATCGATTGAGGGTTACAGCCAATTAGGTGCCTTTCTCCGATGCTGTGATGAGACCCGCTGTAGCCGGGGGTCCGCCTGACCCCCATCTGCCCCCATCGCCAACCGGAGCCCTGTTTTGCGAAGAGAAATGGGTCTGCGTGACCCCCCCCCCCTTCTTTTTTGTTTTTTTTGGTCCAGGCTGCACAAGGGTTAATTGTTTGAGCCAATAGAGTCACAGTAACGATGCCACATTCACGTTACTTCAACCAATCAGACGTTCCAAGGCCAAAACCCACGTGGGCCCAAATTTACTGCATGTGACATCTGTCCAGTCACGTGTCTATAGGTGGGTCTAAAATGGAGGTTGTTGACGGAAAACGGCTCTGATGCGGCTAGGTAGGCGTGGTAATTGCTGAAAATTACGTGGCTACCGGCTACCGGCTACCGGCGAAAATAATGGAGGAAATCTGGACGGTAAGCCAATTTCTGTCTTAGCGCATTTGCGCCGCTGTGTGTTTTTGTGGTCTTCTTTTGCCGCTCATTCAGTGAATTTTGGTCAGAGTGTGGTGAAACTTGGTGTTTGGAATTGGTGATAGCTGTGGAAGATAACCAGCCTATCTTTAGACGGTTACACGAAGTCTGGAGAATTTCTGGTTCACCTTGTTTGTTTAGCCGACTTGGGCGCTTTTAAATAACTGTTCGTTTAATCATGGCTTGTTTTCGTTGAGTTTGCTGGTTGTAGAAATGGTTTATATGACATTCTAGCTGAGATTCAGAGGTTTCTGTGGATACCACACATGTCTGGACTTATATTTCTCACCCCGTGTTATAACTGATTAAACGTGATCTCCTCCTTTTTGCTCCCGGTACCGGGGGCGTGGGGCTTAAAGCACTTATTGCAGGCTGCTGAGTTTGCATCTTTTGCTGTGAAGTACAGCCAGACTTTTGACCGCTTCACCTTAGGCATTTTTAATCTGTAGCTCTGCTCTAAAAGAAGCGTACCTGGGCCCGCCTACTATCCTTGTAAAGGTAAAATGATTGGCTAGAATCCAAAGTGTATGACATCTCATGAAAAAAAAAAAAAAAAAAAAAAAGCACCGTAATAAAGCACCGAAATGTGCGCTGCTTTTCGGTCTGGTTACTACCGTTTATGTCAGAATCAGTGCCATACCGGTACCCATCCCTACTCGCAGACATGTGGATGTCTTACAAGATTTACTACACAGCTATAACACTAGTTATCATCGTTCCATAAAAAGTAAATTCAGTCAAGTAAATTCAGACAACACACCACTAGTATTTCAAAACTTGTATGGGACTTTTCCTATTCGTTGCAGAAATAAGCTCATGAAATTTAAAAAGGGAGATCACGTGAGACTGTCTAAAGTTAGAGGTGTGTTTGATAAACGTTATGAGCGGACTTTCACGGATGAAATATTTACTATAGACCAATGCATACCTAGAGATCCTCCTGTTTATAAAATCAAAGATTATGATGGAGAATCAATTATTGGTAGTTTTTACGATCATGAGGTGCAGAAAATCAATCTGGTTCAATCTGTCAAAACATAAACAGAGGGGACAAATGTATTTCCTTGTGAAATGGCGGAACTGGCCTGAAAAGTTTAATAGCTGGATTTATCTGAAATATAACCCAATTGTCAAAAAGTTTGAATTCACATCTGACGGAGTATATCATCGCAGATTTTTCCCACCCCTTGCATATACCAGGGGCCTGGCTGCGATTCGAGTGCAAGTTTGCACCCTATCCTGCCGATATAAAGGCAGGTTCTTATCATTATTATTGTTATTCCGACATTGCCACCCCACAGCTCGTTGGTGACAGCTACTCCCCCCTGCTGCGTACTGTCAAAATAGAGGGTAATTACGGAGATATTATTACACAGAGCTTTAACAAACCAGACTACATACCCCTTGCATACCGAAAATATCCATATTGAAATCAAAGCGGATCAGAACGAAAGTGTGAACGGTAAAACGATAGTGAAGCTACATTTCCGGCCTGTCAAGGATCTGTCATAATTCATAAAGAACATGGATAATAACAGATTTATAAAATATTATGAAACCCAGGCTGGTAACAGTTTGCCCGGGATTTCAGGTGCACCGATAATTTACAGGCGCGGGATAGCATCTATTTTCTCCAAATTGTTCAGATTTGTCACTTCATTCATAAAGCAGGGGGTGAGCGCAAAACCGCATTTGAAGACTGCCGTCAAGAACATAGCCCCAGACGGGCTGACTACAGCAGTCAGTAAGATCAATCACTCGGACACAGCAGGAGCTCAAGAGGGCCCTGGGTTAAGCATAATTTCACGTAGACCCTTAAAACACCTGCCAGATCAAAGACTGATAACGTTTAAAAAGCTGAAAAAAAGTGTCAAAAAGAGACAAACAGGTAAAACCCCCAGACGTACAGGACCCAAGTCTAAGCAAGACATTTTCTAACAAAGAAAAACCAAGAATGTCTATACTTCACGAGCGATCAAGCGAGTGTACCTTAAGCGAATTGGATCTCTTGACAGCACTGCTGACTCAGTTCTCAATTGATGACAAATGTTATTCAGAAATTTTACCAGGGGACCGACAGGGGACCTCTGGAATTATACGTGTCTGGAAACGGATTGCACTATCAGGATTTAAATGACACCTTGTTAAGTTTAAGGCTGAAAATAACAAACGCAGACGGCACTGATATCATAGCCGACGCTCCTTTCGGAATTATAAATTACCCTTTAAATACCATTTTCTCACAATGTGATGTGACTCTGGGTGACAGGTTGATTTCTCAAGCCAGTTCAACTCACCTGTATAGGGCTATCATCGAGACATATTTAAATTACTCGGAACAAAGTCTGAAAACTCAATTTAGCGCTGGTTTGTTTTTTAAAGACACGGCTCTTCTGACTAAGCCATTATTGACAACATGAGAGTCATGCGCCTGAGCTGGTAGTTACACTCACAGTAGCACAGGAGCAGAGCGGAGGGAAAGACAGAGAAAGAGAGCCAGGAACAACAACTCTCCAAAAGTTGATTCTGTTCATCTGGACGTAGCGTTGGCTGAGACTGAAGAAGTCACTTGAATGAGTGACGAAACGTTTCTCCCACAAAACGCTATGTCCAGATGAACAGAATCAACTTTTGAAGATTTACTCACCTGGATGATTGAGAATGCATCAAGACAGCGACAACAACGTCACATTAGAAAGGTGTAGTAATCATCCACAACTATTTTCAGTTGCAGATGATAAAGGATTCAGAAAGTTGATTCATGCAGGTCCATATGACAGAGAATGTGCATCTTCTTTTTGTTTTCATATTTTAATTTATATTTGTGTTGTGGTTTGCAGTGTTTTGTGTTGTTTAACTTTAAATTTGTTTAAAAGGAAAAAGCTGAAAATTTAAATAGTTAATAGTTGAAATGTAAATAGTTGGTTTTTGTATTATATAATTTATTTATTACATTTTAAGCGGAGTGAATAGATAAAAGTATATTTACGGTGGCCCCTAGAGACAAAGCACATACAAACTCCAAAATACGTACAAATTCCAAAACACATTCTTTGTGTTTATTCTGCATTTACTTCATTATATTGCATAAATGTCAGTTAGAAGCTTAACCTCCTAGGACCTGCGTCCACATATGTGGAAATCACATTTTGGGTTGTCTAGACCAAAATACTACATTTTGCTCTACAAGAGCCTGATATCCACGTACGAGGACATTATACTGCCACTGTTCTATCAAAATTTAAAACTAATGTCTTCATATGTGGATCTCATTTTTCTCTGAACCAAAAATCAGGTAAAAAAAAAAAATCACGTAATTCTTTGCAATTTGGGCTGATTGGGACCTGATGACAGTAAAAACAAAGATAAATTAAAAATACATGCTACGAAAGAGTTCGGGTCTTAGGAGGTTAAATATAAGGTTGAAAAAAAAGTAATTGCAACCAGGCTATTGATCAAGTAATTGCGATTAATTACAGAAAATTGTGAGATTAATTAGTTAATTTTTTAATTTATTGAAAGCACTAATATATATATTAGGGGTGCAACGATACACAAAATTCACGGTTCGGTTCAGTTCAATACTTTGGTGTCACGGTTTGATAATTTTTCGATACAAAAAAATGTTCATGCCTTTTTAATTGGACATTTATTAAAATTATAAATATATATTTTAACTCAAAAGTACAGTTTCTACATTTAATGTTGCTGAAACAACAAAATATAAAAAAAACCAAATCTATCTGATCGAGAAATCACTCATCTTTGGAAAAGAGCTCTTTCCAAAATAAAAGCTATACTATGCGCTTCTTCTGGGGTATGTTCTCAGCAGCATATTAAACATATCAGGTCCCCATAAGGAGAATCATGTGCTAACGGCTGTCTAAATGACTCGGGTAAAGTCTGTAGCATGCGTGCTTGTTGTTTTTGTCTGCTTCCACTTGTCTTTGCACTAGGATGATGTCGGCGTAAATGTGCAGTCATATTCGTTGTGTTCCCACTAGTGCTGTCAGCCTTAACCTCGTTAAAATGATGTTAACGCCATAAAGCGGCAAATCTCTGTTAACGAGTTACCGTGGATCACCCCATGCGTGGGGCTGGACAGCGTCAACATGTTAACGAGCTAACTGCGCCAGAGCATTAGTTCCCACCAATGTAATTGAGCATTGCGTGGCACATCCGACATACTGTTTTACTTTTGTCCATCAGGGTCATACTTCACATGAAAACCAAAATAGTGCCAAACGCCAGTTTTGGGTAGCGTTGAGGCAGTTGCCATGTTGCAACGTGCTTAACTTCTGTCTCGCTAGCTTGCGCTGCGCTCAGTGGATCTGCGCTCGACAGTGCAGCCTAGGCAGAGTAGTCAAACGCAAATCCACTGAGCTCTCAACACAGACAGCATCGTCAGAAGAAAAGTTGATAAAATAAATTAAAAATGTTGTATTGTTCGATACATATGCGTACCGAACCGAAAGCACTGTATTGTATATTCAATATCGTATATTGTATATTCAATACCGATACATGTATTGTTGCACTTCTAACATGTGTGTATATATATATATATATATATATATATATATATATATATATATATATATACATATATGTATATGTTACCATAACTCTGGATTTAGTGGCCTGTCATTAAAATTTCAAGTGGTGTACACTTTGAAGTCGGAACACGCATACAAACTCCGAAGCACGTAAAAATTCTGAAGCACCTACAAACTCCAAAACACAACGGAAGCACTCCAGGATGCTAGGGGCAGTGTTGAACTTTTGTTACTTAGTGGCTACACAAGCCAGGAAGTACCAACGACCTGATTTGGTATGTGCTAGTAACACGTAAATGAACTTTTTTTTTTAATTGTTTGAATATATATGAGTGTTTGTGTATGAATACACAAGCAATACACATATGCTTTCAATTTAAGTGTAATTTAAGTGATCTAGGTGATCTAGGTTGTTCTGTTTTGGAAGTTCAGTTAACGCTAGCAATGATTTTTGGAGTTTGTACGTGCTTTGTCTCTATGGGCCACAGTATATATTTATATATAAACATATATAAATAAAACCATGTTTTTTTAACATTAGTAATTCCTTTTGTGCATAATTTTATATTGTTGTTGATAATAAATCAATAAAAACTACAAAACAAACCTGAAGAGCCGGTTCTCTAAAAAGAGCAGGAATTCCCATCACTAGGTGGCACAGTGAGCTCGCAGGTGCGGCACAGAGGCAAGGTTGAAAGACAGGTGTACTGGGTCAGGTTAAATGACAATGCTATCTTGGGTTTTCTCAGTGATGGGGGTGCAGGAGGACGTGTGCGTGGCAGCAGCCTTGGAGTGACTTTTTCCAGTTTGAAGAGCACCGAAACAACAGTATCTGCTGCCCATAGACAATAAAATATAACCGAGCAATTTTGACATCAATTTGTATGCCATAAATTATGGCGTTATTTTTGTGCCACTATTCTGAGCACACATAAAAAAATTTTGAGCGCACATAAAAAAATTTGCAGGTGGAAGTGTTGCATTTTGAGGGGAAATTTATTTTGAGCGAAGAAAGGCTAAATTTGAGTGAACAAAATTCATTGCTGCATGCAAAAAATGTATTTCAGTGTTTGCTATTATCCATACACAAACACAATAGCAGCCCCTCTCGCTCAGTTTTTGCATTTGCGCTTGCTCGCAATGTGTTGCTTGCGCTCTCAACATTTCTACCCCTGTGCTTTGAAGTCTTACTGTACACCGTTATATTTGTGCCACAAAACCAGCCAATCACAGACTTGGATGCAAAAAAATCTGTTTGGCTGTTTTGGTCTCCAGTCAGCTCGAAATGACGAAATGCAATATGCCAGAATGCATTTCGTCCAAAACTCAAATGAGGCAGTGGCGGAGGAACGCAGAGTGGCGGAGTTTGAAATATTACTCTTTCTGGGTCACAAAATAAACTTTTAAGATAGTTTCATGCGAGAATGTTGCTGTGTAAACTTCAAATATCTGCTCAATTTATCAAGACATCACATATTTGCACAAGTGCTCTAATGTTTTCGGAGCTGCGCTCAAATTTTTTTTACGTGCGCTCAGAATAGTGGCACAAAAATAACACCATAATAAATGACCTCTAGCTGTACATCATACATGACCTCTAGGCGGGCGCACCTGCACGGCATCCACAATCATGCCCCGCCGACTTAGGCTACGTCCACACGTACACGGTGTTAAGAGATTTTACTGTTTTATTATACCTTTTTATAAAGTTTGTTTTACGTCTTTAGCATACATACTGCTGCAGTGGAAAATAACCACTTTTGTGTAACCGCTTGTGAAACCTGTTTCAACTACTTTTAGAGAAAAACAGGAAACGCCTAAGGAACTTGAAACGAGAAGATTATGCCATATGCATGAGGGCGAAGACGTGCAGTAGAGTTGTCGAAAGGGGAAGCACGCCTTTACCCTTAACAGAGTTATGAAACTATACATTGTGTAAACTATACATTGAGTGTATAAATAAAGAAGGCAGACTACAGTTGTGTGTGAGTCTCACTCAGAGCTCTCACCCATGTACATGTCTTAACAAGCTTGTTGTCTCTTTCCTTACTTACTGAAACAAAATGCTCTTGACATATTTTTTGGTCCTTCGAGCCGGATGGGAAAATAACAACTGTTTTGTTGTGACTCCAAACAGAGATCTACACTGATTCCTGACATCGTGGGGAGCCCGCACTGAAGTCTGTCGACAGCCCTCTCCAGGTAGAGGAAAAAGTCCAGAAACGTTAAATTCGGGTTCTGGCCAGTGTTTTTATCAGTGGTCCACGGCGGTGGGATTCAGTGGAACGATCTAACGAAACAGGCTGCAGCGACGTTTCAGTAAGGTAAAGAAACTGTCAAGAGGAGAAATATTTTACTGCTATTATTTGCTGCTATTAGTATAATCATCATTACCATTTCATTATTAATAGTGATGTTGCATCCAGATGCATTCAGATGTTCAAATATGTTGGTATTATATTAGTCTTTATTACAGGTCCAAGAAGAACCACTTTAAACTGTTGAGTTGAATTTATAATCTTAAATGTTTATATGCAGACTGCATGGTGAAAGAAAAGGCCCCCACGTAGAGTAACTCTGTGCCAAAATGAGACAGGAAACACTTCTGCAAGGCATGCTTCTGCAGAAGTGAAACCGAAAGCAGAGTCTGAGTGTAAGCCAAGAGCAGGGTGTTTTATTGTGCATTAATATCTCTGATTAAGCTTTAAGTAGTTGTATTAGATTGAAACATTTGTTTTATACATTTTATATATATCAGTCAAGATTATTACACACATACACACACATAGTTTCAGTACATGCTGGCCTTCTGTCTAGTGGAAAGGTTACAAGGTCTGGTTGGGGAGCTGAGAGGTGAAACAAAGGGCAGCAGAAGCTGACACATACATACACACATATTAGTTAGACTCATTTATATAGGTAAGAGTTTAATTATGTTTTGCTTGCGACTGCAAAGTTGGGGTGCGTACGTGTTAGTCTGTTCCAGGAAGTACACCAGATGTCCCAGAGATAAGCGACAGCGAAGGCGAGCTGAGGGGAAGCACCGAGCCGAAGACGATGTTCTCTGGACTGTGTCAAGGGTTGACAGAACATTTGTGGTTTTGGATTGACGTATGCTGTATTGTGTCTGAGAGGGGGGGGGAGCAGTATCACCCCCAGCCCTATAAAGCCTTTGTTTGACTATTGTACGTTAGTTCGACGCTGAAATCTGCACAGCGTTCGGACTCCGCACGTGTGTACATTAAAATGTCGTCTAATTGCACCAGCCCGGATCTGTGGTTATTTTGGATTCCTCCTCAATATCTGAACCTTAACAAAACCCACACGTATACACTCGCGTAAAACGTTGTTCGCCTATAGCACAGGCTGGTAGAAAAGTGCAGGGATCCAAAAATAGGTTCGCCACCGCACAGGCTGGTATAAAAGTGCAGGTTCGCCACCGCACGGGCTGGTATAAAAGTGCAGGGATTTGCCCGCCTGAAGGGCCGATAGACTGATCCACTAAAAGGATCTGCACGACTGTATATTAAATGTTTGTGTTTTTTGTGTGTTAAGAGTAAATAATTTTTAACAGCACAGTACGCTGCTGGATTACTCTTTTGTTACTGTCATTTTATTTCCTGTCAGTAGCTAAAGTACTGGTGAGAAGGGAGAAAGGTCGTGTTTCATCACGTAAAGCTGACACCGCTCCAGGAATATCTTGGAGTTGAAGGGCGTGTCAACTACCACTCCTAACTCTAATACCAGAGACGGCTCTGCAGTATTGTTGTAATGGGTAACAAAGCTACAAAACTCACTGCTGACGAGCAGTGGCTAGAGAAAAAATGTCCAGGCGCCGGACAAATTAGTGCATGCAGATGGAGGAACCCAAAGAAAACTAAATGTCCCACATGGGAGGGAAAATGTAGCCCCTCCGCACTGACAAAATTAAAAGAAACCCTCCAAGCAGAAATAAATACTGAGAAAGATCCAAAAAAGAAAATAAAACGCTCACAAGAACTGCAATATTTTAAAGCATGGAAAGAGGAGGAAGAAAGGAGAAGTGAAAATAGAGAGAAAAACAAAAAAAGAAAAAGAAACAACGTTACAGAAATCACAGCCACCTCCTTATGTGCCAACGCCGTCGGCACCTGAACCACAATCAAAAAATCCATTCACCACCCAAACTAACCCCTATGCTCAAGCTCAAAGCATGTTAAAAAGTATAACTGTAGGTAGAATCCCACAGGAGGACACAGGAAAAGATCCATATGGGAGAGACACGGGGGGCAGTGTAGATCCACCTGGCCTCTCAGGTCTATTTCCAATGATAGCCACACCCAATCCTAGATATGGACAGCCGACTGGTGGTGAAAATAATGAGCGAGATGAGAATCCAAATATATTTGTTTTTAGACCATGGTCACAGCCACCTCCTTATGTGCCAACGCCGTCGGCACCTGAACCACAATCAAAAAATCCATTCACCACCCAAACTAACCCCTATGCTCAAGCTCAAAGCATGTTAAAAAGTATAACTGTAGGTAGAATCCCACAGGAGGACACAGGAAAAGACCCATATGGGAGAGACACGGGGGGCAGTGTAGATCCACCTGGCCTCTCAGGTCTATTTCCAATGATAGCCACACCCAATCCTAGATATGGACAGCCGACTGGTGGTGAAAATAATGAGCGAGATGAGAATCCAAATATATTTGTTTTTAGACCATGGTCACAAACAGATAGACAGAATGTACTCAAAGATGTCCCACCTTTAAATGAAGGTTTCATACAGTGGAGAGATGCTGTCGAGGTAATTAGAAGACAGTGGTATTTGAATGGCCATGAAATGCTTCAAGTAATACAAGACCTGTTAGGATTAAAAATGGGAACAGTTAGAGGAGACTTCACAGGATCAGAAGAAAATGGTAGGGCCCTAGGTCCTGGATCTGCTGACTTACAAACTGCCATGACACAGCTGTATGAGCGGATTAGAGTTCGACTGGCTCCCAGAGCAGACTATGCTAAAATAGGAGAAGTAAAGCAGAAGGAAGCTGAAACAGCATCCGACTTCCTCGATCGTTTTACGCCCAGTCAGTTTTTTAGACAACATTCAGGATTAAACTATGAGGAAGGCCCAGACACCCGTATCAACAACATTTAAAAATGCATTCCTGAATGGCCTTCTGCCACCTGTAAAAGCACACGAAGAGAAACATTGGGTAACCATGAACATTGGATTATTGCCTGATGCATTACAATATGCAGAGCACGCTACTCGTGTGTTAAAGATAAAAATAAATAAAGGGCGTTTTTCTGTGGATCCTGAAACAGGATTCATAGCCTTTGCAGGAGGATATAGAGGCCGAAGACAGGGACAGCAGAGAAACAGAGGAAGGAGAAGAGGAGGTTTTAGAGGTGAAAACAGAAAGGAGGCGGACGCTGTGGTTTTACCGTCGTTGTTGTTTTAGCGTAGTGGTTATATTAAATGAGGAAAAAGGAGAGAATGACAGAGAAAGATATGAAAGTGACAGAGAGAGATAATACTTGTTGGAACTGTGGTAAAGAAGGACACATTGCAAGGAACTGCAGGAACACAGAGGGAGAGAAACAGCAGGATTGACTAGAAAGGGACAAGAAGAAGAACAGGCAAAGGATGACATTTTAATATAGAACAATTAGTTCTAGATTCAGAGCACAAACCTACTATAATTATCTATGTAAATGGTCAGCCTATGACCATGCTATGTGATACTGGTGCATGTAGAACAGTCCTACATGAAAAACCAAAGGGATTGAAATTTTCAGTGGACACTGTAATTGTAAAATCAGCCTCAGGACATACAAATGTACAGCCGCTTACCGTTCCGCTGATACTGGAGGAAAGGAAAAGTGGTAGAAAATGCAAAAATCAGTGCATCTATGACCCATCCTGCCCAGTTAATTTGTTAGGCAGAGATAGTTTAGAAAAACTAAAAATAGGAGTAGTACCTGGTGAGAATGGCATGCACGCAGAGTTAATGCTGTGTGAGGAGGAATCAACAAGCCAATCTCCTTTTTACTGGAAAGGGAATGGTGAGCCCCATTACTACTGGACTTTAGATCTGCCACCATTAGAACCCTTGCAGCGATTAGCAGAAAAATATTTGCCACCAGACTCTCAACAACTAGCGTGCACAGACTATCATAACACTTTGAGATTTAAACAAAGCCCAGGTCCTGATCCTCCATATGACAAAGAAGTGCACAGACTAGGCCCACAAAGATTAACTTTACAACACCTGTATGTAACTAAAAGCGGCAATGCCGTATGCTCTGTAATACAGAACGATAAAACACAAGAGTTAAACCGAATGGCAAAACCACACGTCTCAGTAGCACGAAACAATGTCACTGATTGGAAACATTTGGGCCATGTACTAACTCAAGTAGAGAGAGATAGATATGAAAAACTGAGGACACACATGAAGGTTGGTTGCAAGGTCGTAGAACAGGATGTATGAGATACACATTAGGTTGGGTAGTGACAACTAAACCTGCAACACACCTTATTGATTGTGCAGACTCTCATTTATTAAGCTCCAGCATTGAATGATATGTAGTGACAGTGGAGACATACCCTGAGCTGAAACAGCTGCCTGAAACATTATGGTCCACAAGTCAAACAGATGTAGGCCTGATTAAAACAGCAGATCAAAATGCAGTGAAAACAACAACCATGTACAGGCCTTTGAAACCTCAGTACCCTCTTACTTCAGAAGCTAAGGAAGGCATCACACCAGTAATAACAGACATGCTAAAAGCAGGGATTTTAATAAAAACAACGAGTTCAACATGCAACACTCCAATATTTCCTGTCAAGAAAGCAAACACAGGGAAGTATAGACTAGTGCATGATCTCAGAGCTATTAATGAGATAACGGAACAGATACCGCCTGTTGTAGCTAATCCCACACAATTTTGAATCAGATTACTCCCAAAGAACAATGGTTCTCAGTGATAGATCTATCAAATGCATTCTTTTCTGTGCCTCTACACCCAGATTCACAACACTTATTTGGATTTACATTTAATGGACAAAATACACGCATACACACGTCTACCTCAAGGGTTTCAGAACAGCCCCACTTTGTATGCTGAAGCTCTACGAAAATCAATGTCATCATGTAAACTGCCAGCTCCAGGCCAATATTTGTTGTATGTAGACGATATTCTAATCACCGGAGACACAGAACAGAGTTGCAAAACAAATACATTGACAGTATTACATCATTTAGCCGAGCAAGGTCACAAGGTTTCTCAACATAAGCTGCAACTATGGAAAGCAGAAGTAACATACTTAGGGCACACGCTGTCAGGGCAGGGAAAGAAACTACTAGACTCAAGAAAGCTAGCAGTACAAAATGCCCCCAAACCCCAGACAAAACAGCAAATGATGAGTTTTCTAGGACTTTGCAACTTTTGTAGATCATGGATACCTGAGTATGCATTAAAGGTACAGCCTTTACAGAATATTATTTATGGAAAACATTTAGGGTTAAAAGATAAAGTAACCTGGTCTACAGAAGCATCTACAGCTTTTGAACACTTGAAAACCGTGCTGCAAACTAATATTGTTTTAGCTTTGCCAGATTATGACAAACCTTTCTATCTACATGTAGATGGAGGAGGAGGTTATATGAAAGCAGTTTTAACACAAACATTCGGTGAAAAACAGCGTCCACTAGCATTCTATTCATCAAAACTGGACTCTGTTGCAGCTGGCCTCCCAACATGTGTACAGGCCTGCGCAGCTGCAGCAGAGGCAGTGCAGAAATCAGCTGACATTGTTTTAGGACACATTCTGATAGTTAAGGTACCACATGCAGTAACCTCAATACTGTTACAAGCAAATCTGTCGTACCTTACGCATGCCAGACAACTATCATATGTGGGTATTCTGTTGTCACAATCCCACATAACGATAGAAAAGTCTGGACAGCTGAATCCAAGCACACTTTTAGCTACACCGAATGATGGTCAACCGCACTGTTGTATGCAGAAGTTAGATGAGGAAACGAAACCACGAGCTGACATTTATAGCACACCACAGCCTGGCTTCCTTGACATTTTGTAGATGGCTCAGCATCTAAAGATAGTTTTGGTCGGAACTGTGTAGGCTATGCCGTGACAACTAGTGACACCATAATAGAAGCAAAACCATTAACTACCTCACACTCAGCACAAAGTGCAGAACTAACAGCTGTGATAAGAGCATGTGAACTACATAAGGAACAGAATATCAACATTCATACTGATAGCCAATATGTCTACTCTGCTATACATCATTTTGCCAAGATATGGCAGAATAGAGGTATGGTGCGTCAACAGGACGCCCAGTTCAGCACGGAAGTCTACTTAAAAGACTGCTAGAAGTAATAACCTTACCGAGTAAACTAGCTTTATGCAAATGTGCTGCACATCAGACGGATGTGTCAGACATAACAAAAGGAAACAACTTTGCAGACAAAGCAGCAAAAGCAGCTGCGAACAAAACAGCCAAAAAGTGCACTAATAATGGAATAAACAAACGCAGAAGATACCAATAGACATACTGTCAGACATAACAAAAGGAAAAATGAACAAAAGCAGCTCCATTAAATGAACAAAAGAAATGGTTAAAATGCAAAAGAAATGGTTAAAATGCGGAGCAATTTTACAAGATGACCTAATGATGTGCGACGGAAAACCAATACTACCAAGTCGTTACATAAAACAGCGGCCCTGGTGACACATGGAGTTACTCATGTGTCAACAGGAGGATAGTAACTATAGTCACTAAACACTTCTACACTATAAATTTTGAAACTTCAGCAAAAGAATTTGTAAGAACATGCATGACCTGTCAAAGACATAACTCACAAGGGAATTTAAGACCCAGAAGAGGTCATTTCCACACACCACCTCATCCTTTTCATACAATACACATGGATTTCATTGAACTAAATGAATGTCAAGGCTCAAAATACGCATTAGTGATCATAGATGTATTTTCAAAATGGCCTGAAATCTATCCAGTAAAGAAAGCAGATGCCATTTCAGTTGCTAAATGTCTGTGTAATCACTTCATTCCAACCTATGGCATCCCAACTCTGATAAGATCAGAAAATGGGACCCATTTTGTAAATGATGTAATTAAAAAGTCTCAGAAGCACTAGGATTTAATATCAAAACCACTGTGCCTATCATCCACAAAGTGCAGGATTAGTAGAAAGAACAAATGGCACAATCAAGCAGAGACTTAGGAAGTGTATGGAAGAAACAGGAAGACCGTGGCCTGAATGTGTAGGCCTGGTAAAAATGTGGATGAGATTAACACAAGGATCTCAGAAGCTCACACCGTTTGAGATCATCCATGGTAGACCATTTCCACTACCTATAACGAGTGAACCTTTAACTAAATCTTCTAGAGAAACCACATTAGCAGAATGGATGACTAAACTGCTAGAAAACAAAGAAATCGTTCTGAATAATAAACTGCCAGAGGACTTTTCTCCAGTGTCTTGCAGGTTGAAACCAGGTGATTGGATCCTAATCAAGGTGCTCCAGAGGAAAAATTGGAGTTCACCCGTTGGGAAGGACCATACCAAGTGCTTCTAACCACTCCCACAGCATGTAAGATCGCAGAGCGACCATCCTGGATACATCAAAGCCACTGTAAGAAAGTGAGTGAGAGCATAGACTAATAGACGGCGATTCCCCTACCTTCTGGTGATCCATAAAGTGGAGAAAGGGCCGATTGGGTATACCCCGCCCTTTACTTCTTGGTTGTGGTCTACTCACCAGAGGAGCTAGGTGTATCAGGTCATCATGAAGCTGCTTTTGATCTCATTGACATTGGCAGCCCTCGTCGCAGGATGTCTAATACTGCTCAAGAAGAACGATGGACCTCGCAAGAAAAGAGCCTGGACACATGATAATTCACATCATTATGCTATGACACAGGATAACATCCACCCTGGATGAACAACGCATGGTATCGATATATACATGACAGCACACCCAGGAAAGATTGCTATGTTTGCTCCCATATGCCCCCTAACGACACAATATGCCACCTTGTGCGCTGAAGGCAATGAACATAACTCAGGCAAAGTGTGCGCAAGTTATGCCAGCCTTGGGTATCAATACCAGGGAATTGTGATCAACCATGGTGAACCTTTCCAGATAGGATTACGAAATGGCACATGTGACGAATGGTTCTGGGTTGACTTGAAAGTGAAGCACAGGAGTAAGGCTGGATCATTCCCAGTCTTTCTCGAAAACAATGGGAATTTGAACCACACCCTATGCTACCGCCAAGAGAACGGATCCACGCCAATGGAAACACCACCAACTGCAAAGCAGTACAGACACACGCT
This sequence comes from Oreochromis aureus, assembly GCF_013358895.1. NCBI lineage: Eukaryota > Metazoa > Chordata > Actinopteri > Cichliformes > Cichlidae > Oreochromis > Oreochromis aureus. Next base: position 34,812,285 of record NC_052943.1, read on the forward strand.
CCTGGAGGACCAGTGAAGAGCAGCAACATCTCGAATGGCACCTATTGGGTGCAAGGAATGGCCTGGCTCTGTGGCCAACGAGCCTATTTTATTCTTCCTAAGAATTGGACAGGTCAGTGCGCTCCCATTTTCATATCTGACCACACTTTTAAAATAACCGTAGACGCCACGTCGATAACAAGGAAAAGACGAAGCACCTCAGACCCCAAGCTGCATGATTCCATATGGGGTTCCGATGTCCCAGAGGAATTTAAACTTTGGACTGAAAGACAAAAGGTTGCTCACGCACTTTTCCCATGGGTGGGAGTAGGAAAACACGCTTTAAGAATAGAAACTCTAAATTACCGTTTCGGACTGTTTCTGAATGCTTCCTGCAAAGTCAACAGCGAACAGAACGAAGAAATAGACGCTCTCAGGATAATGGTTATGCAACATCAGGTGGCGCATGATATTGTGTTAGCAGAAAAGGGAGGTTTATGTGTACTTGTTAATACTACTTGTTGTACGTACATACCTGATAACATACATTCTAGTAACATGACAGATGCTTTAAAAATTTTAAAACAGCTCCAGAACGTGCAGTCAAAGGAATATGTGGATGGAGGCACTGACTGGCTGAGATGGTTATTAAGTGGCTCATGGACTGTTTTGTTATACAAGGGTCTAATAGTCATAGGAATTTTACTCCTGTTATTTTGTGTATTTTCAACATGCATTCTTCCATGTTTAAGGAAAATGATTACTAAGATGATTTTTACATCATTAACGGCTTACGTTTCAGTATCAATGAATGAACACAATGATGAGGATGATCCCGATGGAGATGATGATTTTGTGTAAAGTGTTGTAATTATTCATAAACTATGGTTCTAATGACGAAGTGATCGAAAATGTGAAAACAAGAGGTCATATTCTGATATGTGTAAAACCATGATTATGTACACTGCTAAATTCGTAAAAACAGGAGGGAATATGTTAAGAGATTTTACTGTTTTATTATACCTTTTTATAAAGTTTATGTTTTACGTCTTTAGCATACATACTGCTGCAGTGGAAAATAACCACTTTTGTGTAACCGCTTGTGAAACCTGTTTCAACTACTTTTAGAGAAAAACAGGAAACGCCTAAGGAACTTGAAACGAGAAGATTATGCCATATGCATGAGGGCGAAGACGTGCAGTAGAGTTGTTTAAAAGGGAAGCACGCCTTTACCCTTAACAGAGTTATGAAACTATACATTGTGTAAACTATACATTGAGTGTATAAATAAAGAAGGCGGACTACAGTTGTGTGTGAGTCTCACTCAGAGCTCTCACCCATGTACATGTCTTAACAAGCTTGTTGTCTCTTTCCTTACTTACTGAAACAAAATGCTCTTGACACACGGGTATTTTTGAAAACGGAGATTTTCCGTTCTCGTTTTAAAAAATAATCCCGTCCACACGTAAACGCAGAAATGAAGGAAAACGCTGCTAGGAACATGCCAAAGCAACAGGTGGCGATATATTCCTAACCATGTAGAAATGTTGGCCAATCAGAAGTCTAGAAGCCTCGGTGGGAAATAATAAACAAAGATGGGGCATAGAAGCAGAACCGAGTCGTATGTGTGGAGGGACAGTAACTGTGTGTGTATATGTAAGCATTTAAACACTGCAGAGAGTACAATTAACGGTAACAGTATTGTAGAAATTCATTTCACCGAAACAATAACATGGCACACAGTGTGACGTCAAAAATGGCGCACACCTTTGACGCTGCGTTTTCTCCGTTTTCCTCGTCCATACGTAAATAGGGATGGGTATCGAAAATCGGTTCTTGTTGAGAACCGGTTCCCACTGTTTCAATTCCTTGGAATCGTTTGCCATTTTTGCAAACGATTCCCTCATCGATTCCAGTCGCCCTGAATGACGTCACCACGTTGCGGAGCGTCGGAGCGTACCTGGCAGGAAACACGGCACCTAAGCGGCTCAAACGCTTAAAAGTTTGTTTATACTTTACGAGAACGGATGACAACAGGGCAACTTGCAATACTTGCAAAGTAGATATTTCATTAAGGGAGGAAACACTACGAATATGCAAAAGCATTTGCTCACAAAACACGCGATGAACTTAAATGAATGTCTTTAATTCCGCTCCGGACTCGTGAATCTCAACCCAGCAGTAGCAGCGGTAACGTTTGCACGTCATCTCCCGTTAATGCGGCAGGTAAATAATCAACTAACAGTGCATATTATGTTAGCGCGATCTGCTTTATTACAGAACCTGCCATTGTGCATTTAGGTGACCATGATGAGACAGACAGACAGAGTCTGGCTGGCGCTCGCTGGCAGTTGTCGCTGCAGTCTACCGGTAGCGTCTCTTTTCAGGCCCGAATGTCACCGAACAGTGACTAGTTTGTGGTCAAAACCTTGCAGCCATTTGCCACAGCAGATGGTAAGTGAATGTGTTTAATTGTAGGCAGGGACATTACTGGATATTCTTGTGTAATTGCTACAGAATAATTTATGTTATACTTTGTTATTGCTACAGAAGAATATTTATTTTATTATTTTACGTTTACAATTTTCCCCGGGGACCCTGTGACACCCCATTGAAGAGCCGTAGGCTGTGGATCTCTTAAGATCTCACTGTTGGGTTTGTAAGGCCATGTTACTTCTAAATTTCTATCTTGTTGAAAGAGAAGATATAAAACAGTTCTAAGCTAATCGACCTTAGTGTTCTCCTTTTTAAAAACAAGAATCGATAAGAGAATCGATAAAGAATCGAATCGTTAAACAGAATCGAAAATGGAATCGGAATCGTTAAAATCTTATCAATACCCATCCCTACACGTAAATGCACAAATGGAGTTTTCGAAAATATCCACCCTGGCAGGCGTTTTTAAAAATCTCCGTTTTCAGTGACCGAAAACGCCGTTTACGTGTGCACGAAAGGTGCAAACGCATAGAAAAATCTGTGTTTTCAAAAATACCCGGGTACGTGTGGACGTAGCCTTAAACGTGGTGCTGGGTCCTGCATTAGGGGGTGTTACGGGTTCGAAATTGAGGACGAGAGTAAAACAATGATGGTCCAGAAGAGGTCAATCAAACAATTGATTTTAATGAATACACGCAGCGTGGGGAGACGTACACTGGAAACCATCAGTTGTAAATCCCCCACCAAAAATACACTTCAGATTGTTTTTATATTGTCAGGGTATTATAACGCCCCCTCTTGCGTTTACAAGCACATAATTTGCATCTTAAGAACATTCTTTGCCCCTTGTACAGACAATGATCTATTCTAAGAGATAAATGCAGAGACAGAAGTTCCCCTTTCTGGCATCCTCTTTCAAATATGGTGATGATCTCAGGCCTTTGAGGTCCCCATGGACTTGTCCTCCTCTTTGCGTCACCTGTTGCTAGGCAAACTCAAATGCAACAAGAAGCTGAATACATTCAGGCCTTTGCTCAGCTACTATTTTACTGTAACAATATACTCAGCATATAAGCTTTTAAGATTATAGATTTAACTCAACGATTTAAAGTGGTTATAACTGCACCTGTAATAAACATGTTAATATTTGATTATGATAACCTCTGTAATACCAATTATAACATAATGCCAGCAACTTCAATAAATGCTTGGATGAAATGATAATTAATGCAATGATAAAGATGATGGTTATGTAAAATAATCCCTGTAATTTCACAGGGGATTGTTGTCAGTGTGTGTGGCTGGCAGCGAGAGAGAGCTGCAGCTAACAGTGTGTGAACAACCAATCATTAATAAAGAGATGCTGCAAAGCAGTGTTGCCAACTCCTCAGTAAGGAAAATCGCTATTGGTTGTCCTAAAAGTCGCTAGAAGTCGCTAAATGACGTCATCACCTAATTTGCATAATTGGTCATGCTAATATAATTGTAACCTATGTTGTTGGAGAGAAATAACATCGTGGAAGAGACATAAAGTGAGTAAAAAAACGTCCTAAATGCATTTAGAGTTTATTTAGAACTACAAATTAAATTTCTTTTAGCAATTATTGTTTTTTTTCATGTCACAATTCCAACCCTGCTCCTTCACCCGGGCTTGGACTGGCAAAAGTGATCCGAAATAGGCACTCTGGTGGAGTTACTTTGTGTGTGTGTGTGTTTATAAGTAGTTTTAAACCTTGTGATCTACAAAACAGCATAAGAGTAAAAGAGTAAAAGAAGAACTGACTGTGTTACAGCACCCGCTGCTTGTTGAGAGTAAAAGCGATACGCGCTTTCACGTCTTTTTTTAGCGACTCTTTTAAGAAAAAAAGTCGCTAGGGGGCCTGAAAACTCGCTAAATATAGCGACAAAGTCGCTAAGTTGGCAACACTGCTGCAAAGCATGCACGTGCACCCGGGTCTGCTGTGGGTTTGTTACACATACATGATCTCTATCTGTATGCCATAAACGACATCAAGCTGTACACCATACATGACATTAATGGAATCAAGTATATTAGAGTACGACTGAGGCTTGTTTCAGTTTTATATATATTTATATTCATATTTCATATTTACGTTTTTTATAGATTTTTATAGATTTACATTCAAGGTCTTCAAAATTCAAAAATCCCGGATTCAAAGCAGTTTTGAATTTCGTTCTCCTGACTTTGGCCCATGCCAAATTTTTGTTTTAATATGTTTATTTTAATATACATTATTATGTGTGTGGGTGTTATGCTTGAGTGGACAGGGGCTGAAGGGCATTTTGCCTAACACCTCTGAGGCTACGTCCAAAAGAACCCGGGTATTTTTGAAAATGCAGATTTTTTTATGCTTTTGCACCTTTCGTCCACACGTAAACGGTGTTTTCGGTCACTGAAAACTGAGATTTTTAAAAACTTCAGACGCCTGAGTTTGTTAATCCTGAGATGTGGGGAACTCTGGTTTTTCTGTTCCAGAAAGTAAATTAACTTCAACTCTGAGTCAGTTATCTGGTAACAGACACTATGAACCTAAACCTGCTCACTGCCAGGTTTTCTTCAACAAACTTTGATTCATTTCCTCATTCATAAAGTTTTTTCCAAAGTTTTTTTTGCTTAATGCTTAACATAAGTGCTTTTACAATCCTTTAGTTGTCAGGATATAAGGATGAGATGACAGCAATTACATCACAGATTTATAATCAGCTCAGAATAAAATCCGTCTTTCTGTGTGACTCTGTGGACAATAAAGTAATTGCAAGTATCCTTGGACTGTCAACATTTACTCTATATTACTGTAGGAATCACTGTTTATATAAACATCTGTGTAACACTAGACAGAACACACTGATCAACGATCAACTATTTGTGGTGTAATTGGTCTCACTGCTGAAAACATGTCTGTCATAGTTGGTTCGATAACACAAGGTCTGTGATATAAAGGTTTTAAGTCCTGGAGTTTTTAAATTTTACAATGTTATTAAGGTGGTGTGTATGGTGGTCTTGATAGGTCAAATGCACTGCAACTCAAGAAAAAAAAGACAAATAGAAAAATGTTACAAAAGCACACAAAACAAAAAGGAAGTTGAATAAAACAACGGTGACTGAAAAGTTAAAACAGAAAACAGTACTTGTATATGAATTTAAGAGTTTAATCGTGTATTTTAATCAAGTGTTTTTTGTCTTTTTAATATTTTATGCTTTACAAAATAGTCTTTTAACATTTTCAGTGTGGTCATTGTGGAAATGCCGGCACAGCTTCATGGTCAGCGTTGACAGGATTCTCTGGTGTGTGGGTACGCTTGTGGACCTTCAAATTTGATAAAAATCTAAACTTTTTACCACACTGGTCACAGAGGTATTCCAATCTTTATTGGCAGACTTCATTTCCATAAAAACAAGACAAAAACACACACACAAAAGCCCCCCCAAAACACAAGCAATAAAACCTAAAAATATATATATAAATAAATACATATATAAAATATAAAACATTTGTAAAAATATAAAACCATAATATACATAAAACACAATTACTTAAAAGAAATCAGTAAAGACACAAACACTTTAACCAGTGCTTTCTCAGGCTGGATGAGTAACGGGAACCACTCACTGTCGGATCTGTGAGTGCTAAAATTATACTGTTACTCGAACAATCTAGTCGTTCTCTAAAATTGAGCATTAACTTTCTTAAAAGTGCTTTAAAAGTCCAAACAGACATCTGGCTGGCACTACCCCCTCTAGGTATCCTACAAAGGATTCTCATCACATCATTATGCACAGCCCACTTTGCAGTTATTTATTTGTAAAAAATGTTTGGAATCATGTATGATTTTCGTTCCACTTCTCACGTGTACACCACTTTGTATTGGTCTTTCACGTGGAATTCCAATAAAATTGATTCATGTTTGTGGCTGTAATGTGACAAAATGTGGAAAAGTTCAAGGGGGCCGAATACTTTTGCAAGCCACTGTATGCAACATGCAGCTTCTGCATGCTACATTGTTTGTAGGATGACCACAAGGGGGCAGTATATAGCGGTGTGCAATATGCTTTAAACAAAGCCACTTTAACTGGAAGTGAACAAAAGCTGAATTTGCATGCAATAGTATTTGCCTGCACATAGAGCTTACACCGTTGTCTATATATGTCATCATCATCATTTATTTGATCAGTAATAAAGTGACCGAGGTATTTCACCTTTTTATGAACTTCAAGAGTTTTTTGGGCCAGTTTAAACAAAGGGAAATTTAGCTGTTTATCCTGCTTGGTTCTACATATCAAGACAGCACTTTTAACAGCATTGTACTTTATGTCATATTGCACACCATATTCAGTACAGACATTAAGAAGCTCCTGTAAGCCAGCACTGCTTGGACTAAAAACAACCAGGTCATCTGCATACATACGATGATTTATCAATGTTTTACCTAATATACACCCAGTGGTACAGGCTTTCAGCTGTATGGACAGATCATCAACATATAAATTAGATAAAATTGGAGACAAAATCCCACCTTGTCTAACACCATTGCTAACACCAAAGGGGGCAGAAATACTGCTTCCCCATTTAACCTGCATGTTCTGATGAGCGTACCAGTAAGAGAGAATCCTCATGATGTATTGAGGAACTGCCCGTCTCTTCAATTCATCAAAAAGTTTTCTGTGGTTCACTTGATCAAAAGCCTTAGAGGCATCAATGAAACACATGAGGACAGATGAATGTTTAGCCCTATACAAACTGACTATTTCCTTGAGTGCATATATGCACATGTCAGTGCCGTGCTTTGGTTTGAAGCCAAACTGATTATCCACAGAAGAGATGAACACACTAACTAACTACACTAACAAGATTCTTTCTAACACCTTAGATAAAATACTGGCTAATGCAATCGGCCTGTAATTATCCAAACAGCTCACTTTTGCAGCTTTGTCCTTCATAACTGGTACGAGTAAAATACACAGCATTGAGTCTGGTAGTATGCCATGAATCATAACCCCAGTGAAGCAGAGCGCTAGAAGAGGAGCTAGCCTTGAACTAGCATGTTTTAAATGTTCTGCAGTGATGTGGTCTAAACCAGAAGCTTTATTATCAGATAACCTATGAATGGCTTCATATACTTCATGTGTCCTTACACTTATTGTGTCATTACTCATGTCAGAATTGTCCTCATAAGGTTCACTTTTTATACAGTTAAACAACGCACTATAATGCTGTCTCCATAATGCTGCAATGTTATCTGCCCCAGAAACACCTTCAACAGTTGATGGTAGAGATGGTTTACAATTATTAAGAGCTTTTACCTCTTTCCAAAAATCTGTCATATTATTACACAGCATTTTCCTGGCCAAAGAATCTGCTCTCAGCATTTGCTCATTTTTAGTTATGAAACGAACAGCGTAAAGGTATGGTCCTTTCTCTGGTGTGGATCCGCTTGTGGACCTTCAAATTTGATGAAGCTCTAAACTTTTTACCACACTGGACACAGAGGTATGGTCTTTTCTCCCGTGTGGGTATGCTGGTGAACCTTTAAAAGTAAAAATTGGAAATGTCAGAAGATGGAGTGAGTTTTTTGTCAGGTTGCTTGTCAAGTATAAATCCATCTGTCCTTTTGTTCCCAAGTTATTATTTTGGATGACAACCACAACATGTCACAGTGGAGTTGACCTTTGACCTTCACATTATTGTGATATGCAGTGATAAATAATGAATTAATTATAAATAAATGCAATGACATTTGGCTTCATTTATGGTTCAATCCAAACATGATTTTTAGTGTTACACCATTCTCCTATTGATTTCTTTTCAGCTTCCTTGGCATGCCATGTCTCCTCCTTAAAGTGACTTACCTCTGCCAGTGTCAGCTCTTTGCTGGTGGCGTTACTCAGCTGTTCTACTACAAAATCCTCCATCATTGAAACAGCTCTGACAAACATAAAAATAATAAATAAGACAAAATTATAAAAACTATTGTCACAAAATCAACAATGATTGTTAAGACACCCAAACATATGAATAAATACCTTTCATTTACCTTTAAACATTAGCTGAAAGAAAAAGAAATACTTGTAAGTATTTCATTAAGAAAGATAATCAAGTTGGATACTTCAAGTTCACACACATTGATCTTAAGGTTGTGCAGTTTTTAAATAAGTGGAGCTTAAAAAAAACTACATTTCAAATAAAACAAAGAGAAGTAAAAAACACTGAATGTCCTCTGATTTACTACAACTACTACTGACCATAAGTTACAAATGAAAAAGATGAAGAAAGCTTGTTTCTTACTACCGTTGGTATGTAAATGAAGTGGGATTCAGTCCTGGTTGTCTTCAGAAAGTTCGCAGGAAAAATGCTCTGGAAAAATGGGACGGGTGGTTTCCTTGGTAACCAAACAAGAGTCCAGTTCAAAAAGATTCAGATGTGAATTTAAAAATTAACACAATGTTATAGGGCTTTGGAGTTGACGTCATGCTGCAATGCATTGTGGGAGCGCGGCACCACTTTAGCAGGCCACGTATCAAAACCAACACACTGTGTTGGAAGGAAGATTGCTACGAACCATAGTTAAAAGCAGCCCAACAGAAAAAGGACGTTATAGAGACAGATTGCGTCTGGATGCAAAGAGACGGTACTTGCAAAAAATAGCGTGCATTGGAAACGTGGACCTGTATGAAATAGTAGTAGAAACCCTGAAGACCAACTGCTATTGACTTAGCATGATATATTTTCCTACCTTGTCTGTGGAGTCAGCGCGTACATGGCAAACCAATTTTGCAATTATAAATCTCTGGAGGCGCACATCCACCAAGGATTGGGTACAAGATTTGGCTATTTTTAAGCCTCAATGTTGTGAGTACGCCGTCATCCAAACAAAGGTAAGTCAGCTTGAGTACTGCGAGTAAAATGCGTTTGATTTCCCTCTAAACATTCAGATTAGTGCAGCATAAATTCATTCATGAGGGGCAAATTACAGTGAGAACATATGGAGGCTCTGTTAGATGGATAACATAGTGAGTTCAGTGCATTGATGTGACATTGCCCTGAAGCATTTAGTCATTCTCTATGGTTAAAGAAATTGCACTAATTCATTCATATTTATTATAAATAATCCTAATTACACATCTTGCTTCCGTGATTATGTCCTGTGTCACTAAAAATACATCTTTAGTTTTATACATTGATTAATGACCTGCAGAATCTTCTTATCATATTAAGTGATTCATAATTGTCGCTTAAAGTCGAACTTTATGCTTTCTCCCTCTTGAAAGTGATTACATCCTTGCATTACATACTTAAGGTTCATTTTTTGCTGGCAGATTAAAAAAAAAACAGGCAGATTTAGAATATACCATGCAGTGTTCTATAGATGGATACATAAAAAGATAAAAAAAAAATTACATGTATGTGCTAACTTTCTCAACACTTTATTTGTTACATTTATGATAAATGGATTTGAAAGTAGATAAAACACATTGGTGTCGGCCTTGGCTCATTAAAGTCCTTGTCTTTAAATTAACTTTGTCTTTGTATGTTTCAGGTACTGCACTCTCAAAGACTGAATGAACCAGCATATGGGCTCAAAATGTGGTCATAAATATTTTGTACTTGTAAATCAGTTTTGTACTTCTAAATCAGGATTTGTATGTGTAAAAAGAATTTGTGTGGGTGTAAAAAAGATTTGTATGTGTAAAAAAAATTTGTGTGTGGACTTAGCCAAAAAACCCCCCTGCAAGTTACAAGTACGAATTTTGACCCTATTTTTCTTCCTTTCATCTGATTGGTCAATGTCATGTCAATCACAAATGTAACAATCCAACCAGAGAACAGATGGGTTTGGCTGTCGTAGGGGCACTTTTTTGAACTGCAGGTCTTTGAAGGGTAATACAGTTTGAAGCTGGAGAATCTCTATATAAATATCCGATAGCAGCTAGTTCGCCTAACTTTCAGCAGCTGTTGAAAGGATAAAGTTGTGGTATGTCAGTGGTTAGAAATACCATTATTACTTTAGGATTAGTTTAACACAAAGTCAGGGCTGACCCGGGACCATTGCTGTGAGTCACAGTGCGCAGCATAAAGGTCCTTTCACATCGGACGCAGGATGTGCTGCTAATGCTAACTAAAAGCAAAGGATCCAGAATTTGTTGCGCTTGCTGCTGGGCTCTGTGGGTTTTTGCAGCAGCTCTACCTGTACTAGATCCACCTGCTCCTTGTCGTTTCTATCTCTGACTTTATGTCCTCTACAAGAGTTTCTGTTTTTTTTGCTAGTTCTTCAAATGTTCAATAAAAACATGTATGCTAATTCATAACGAAGAAAGCTTTGTAATGAAGACTGTCATTTCCAAAACACTGCCCGCCCCCCGCGGTCCGCAGCACTGTTGAAAAGGCTGTGGAAGTCCCTGTATTAAGCACGTAGACCTGTGACACAAAAATCACCAAACTCGGACGACCACAGACTGTTTTCCTTCGTGGTGATGAAGGAAAACGCTGGGTTGGCATGTAAAAGGGCATTTATTCCCTTCAAGGACCTGCAATTCAAAAAAGCGCCCCTCCGACAGCCAAACCCATCTGTTCTCTGATTGGATTGTTACATTTGTGATTGACATGACGTTGACCAATCAGATGAAAGGAAGAAAAATAGGGTCAAAATTCGTACTTGTAACGTGCAGGGTTTATTTTTGGCTAAGTCCATCCATCCATCCATCCATCTTCATCCGCTTTATCTGAGGCCGGGTCGCGGGGGCAGCAGCCTAAGCAGAGAAGCCCAGACCTCCCTCTCCCCAGCCACCTCCTCCAGCTTATCCGGGGAATACCAAAGGCGTTCCCAGGCCAGCCGAGAGATATAATCTCTCCAGCGTGTCCTGGGTCTGCCCTGGGCCTCCTCCCGGTGGGACATGCCCGAACACCTCACCCAGGAGGCGCCCAGGAGGCATCCTTGTCAGATGCCCGAACCACCTCAACTGGCTCCTTTCGATGTGGAGGAGCAGCGGCTCTACTCTGAGCCCCTCCCGGATGGCCGAACTTCTCACCCTATCTCTAAGGGAGAGGCCAGCCACCCTTCGGAGGAAGCTCATTTCTGCCGCTTGTATCCGCGATCTCGTTCTTTCTGTCACTACCCACAGCTCGTGGCCATAGGTGAGGGTAGGGACGAGATCGACCGTAAATTGAGAGCTTCGCTTTTACACTCAGCTCCCTCTTCACCACGACGGACCGGTGCAGCGTCCGCATCACTGCAGCCGCAGCACCAATCCGTCTGTCGATCTCCGGCTCCCTTCTCCCATCACTCGCGAACAAGACCCCGAGATACTTGAACTCCTCCACTTGGGGCAGGAACTCATCCCCGACCCGGAGTGGGCACTCCACCCTTTTCCGGCTGAGAACCATGGCCTCAGATTTGGAGGTGCTGATCCTCATTCCCGCTGCTTCACACTCGGCTGCGAACCGCTCCAGTGCGAGCTGGAGGCCTTCACCTGATGAAGCCAACAGAACCACATCATCCGCAAAAGCAGCAGAGATGAGATTCTGAGGCCACCGGGCGAAAGCCCTCCGCCACTTGGCTGCGCCTAGAAATCCTGTCCATAAAAATTATGAACAGAACCCGGTGACAAAGGGCAGCCCTGGCGGAGCCCATCACCCACCGGGAACGAGTCCGACTTATTGCCGGCAATGCGAACCAAACTCTTGCAACGGTTGTATAGGGATCGAATGGCCCGTAGCAATGGGCCAGACACCCCATACTCCCGCAACACCTCCCACAGGACACCCCGAGGGACACGGTCGAATGCCTTCTCCAAGTCCACAAAACACATGTAGACTGGTTGGGCAAACTCCCTTTTTTTGGCTAAGTCCACACACAAATCTTTTTTACACACACACAAATTCTTTTTACACATACAAATCTTTTTTACACATACAAATCTTTTTTACACACACACAAATTCTTTTTACACATACAAATCCTGATTTCCAAGTACAAAACTGATTTCCAAGTACAAAATATTTATGACCACATTTTGAGCCCATACCAGCATTGCAGCCATGGGTCACTGTGAGCATCACAGGGAAGGTTGAAGCCGCCCACTGCACCCAGTGTTGCCAACTCCTCTGTAAGGAAAATCACTATTGGCTGTCCTAAAAGTCGCTAGAAGTCGCTAAATGACGTCATCGCCTAATTTGCATAATTGGTCATGCTAATGCAATTGTAACCTACGTTGTTGGAGAGAGAAATAACATAGTGAAAGAGACATAAAGTGAGTAAAAAACGGCCTAAATGCAGTTAGAATTTATACAGAACTAAAAATTAAATTTCTTTTACCAATTATTGTTTTTTAATGTCACAACTCCAACCCTGCACCTTTATCCGGGCTTGGACCGGTGTTCTGACAAACCATCCTCCTTTGGCAAAACGTCCTACCGTAAGTAGTTTATGCACATTTCTGCGGTCACAGAGTAATTCCAGCACCAATTTAAGTAGGTATGACAGTTTGCCACTTAACTTTGCCCATCAGAATATTCTTGTAGCTCATATGCATACAGCCAGGATGGTTTGCCACTTCATTTTACCTGTTAAAGTATGCTTGTAGGTAACATTCACAAAGTTAGCATGGTTTGGCACTTAATTTTACCCGTCAGAGTATGTGTATAGCTGTTATTAGCAAAGTTAGGATGATTTGCCACTGAATTTTAGCTGTTAAAGAATGCTTCTAGCTCATATTCACAAAGTTAGGATGGTTCGCCACTTAAATGTAGCTATTAAGGTATGCTTCTAGCTCAGATTAACAAAAGTAGGACGATTTGCCACTAAATTTTAGCAGTTTAAGTATGCTTGTAGGTGACATTCACAAAGGTAGGATGGTTTGGCACTTAATTTTACCCGTCAGAGTATGTGTATAGCTGTTATTAGCAAAGTTAGGATGATTTGCCACTGAATTTTAGCTGTTAAAGAATGCTTCTAGCTCATATTCACAAAGGTAGGATGGTTCGCCACTTAAATGTAGCTATTAAGGTATGCTTCTAGCTCAGATTAACAAAAGTAGGACGATTTGCCACTAAATTTTAGCAGTTTAAGTATGCTTGTAGGTGACATTCACAAAGGTAGGATGGTTTGGCAGTTAATTTTACTGGTCAGAGTATTTTTCTAGCTAATATTCACAAAGGTAGGACGGTTTGCCACTGAATTTCGTGTTGTGCGCATGCGCAGAAACAACGGGTAGGATGGATTCCCAGAACACCTTGTAAAAGTGACCCGAAATTGGCACTCTGGTGGAGTTACTCTGTGTGTGTGAGTGTGTGTTTATAAGTAGTTTTAAACCTTGTGATCCACAAAACAGCATAACAGTAAAAGAAGACCTGACTGCGTTACAGTCAGTGCGGGAGCAGCAGCTTCGCTCATGCGCGATTCATTTGCTGTTTGGACGCGTAGGTGTGAATGTCTCCTGGCCTGATAGCAGCTGGGGGAGGACTATCCTCCGCCTGTGAGCGCTTTGGCACGTCGCAAGATTTGTCGCTAGTCACTTTTTAGACAAAACAGTCGCTAAGGGGGCCTGAAAACTCGCTAAATATAGCGACAAAGTCGCTAAGTTGGCAACACTGCACTCGCCTGTATGGCCGGAGTCAAGGAGACCTGCAGCCATGTCACTGCTCTTCTGTTTAATGTAGAAGCAACAGTGCGGATCTGTGGCACAAGGACTGTTACAGATGAATCTGCATACTGGGTTTTGCTGGGTAATATGACCAAGATACAGCCAGAGGTTGGCCATAAGATAGACTTCTCCTCTTCAGCTGCCCAAAAAAGGCTCTCAATCAAAATATAAACAGACCATCTGTATTGAAAGGTAAAAGAAGCCGTCCTCAAAACAGAAAAATTCCACCTGCTACTGTGGAGGAGTTGTCTCAACTGATGGGAAAATATTTCTCCAAGCATAGTTCTGTTCTGAATAACCCATAATGTTTTATTTAGGGGGTCTACATTTGTGCCTGAAGGGCATTGCCATGTAAATAATTTGTTACTGAATATGTACTTACTAAGTAACACTGTTCAAAAGTTGAATAAAGAAACAAACAATTTTTTGCCTTTTTTTTAATTAAAACCACTTTGTTACTGATGTGATGTTCTACAATGTGGAATCCATGTCGTTTATAGTTTATAAATAACAAAATGTTCACATAAAATCATGACAGCATTTAAATAATATCACCCACTACTAGCATTCTGTAATTTACTGTCTCTTTTGAAAACTTATCACTACATATTCAATACAAGACTTTTAAGAGTATTTAACAAGAGCATTTTCCCCTGGTTTTACTACCACACTGGGGCACATGTTCACCAAAACACAGCAAACCTTCACCATCTTATCCAAGAGGGTCACCTTTTCACCCTCACATGGAAGAAGTAATCTGATTGGCCTGCTGGTATGTAGCATGTAGTTTGAAGCAGGGATTTCATAGTGCCCCGTGTGTAGCGTTGGAACCCAGTCAGGATTTGTTTCCTCCATTTCATAGGCTGGTTTGCCTGCAATATAATGTACCACATATCCCTGCTAGCTGTATCTCACTGTTTTTTTTCCCCAACAGACTTTAGTTATTCAATATCATTACTGGGACGGGACTGGGACAAAAAATCGGCCTGGGCATTCTGGCTAGAGACCGGCCCACCATGTACCATATGAAACACAAAGTCTTTGAATGAAAACAAATGCTGTTGTGACAGTGATGTACGCTGTCTTGTTGGTATATATGTATGATTTCTATACATTTTGCATCAGATGACCACTTTGGTTGTAAGATTCAGATAATTATTAAAAGCTAGACATTTTAAATGAGAATAAGAAAGAAAAGTATTTCTTTGTAAATGGCCTGTATTTATATAGCGCTTTACTAGTCCCTAAGGACCCCAAAGCGCTTTACATATCCAGTCATTCACCCATTCACGCACACATTCACACAATGGTGATGGCAAGCTACCTTGTAGCCACAGCCACCCTGGGGCGCACTGACAGAGGCGAGTTGTGCCCCCCTTTCCCTGTTAATGCCCTTCCTGGCCCCCTGGAAAAACTTTGCTAGATCCGCCCCTGCACAGTTACCAGCTGTCAGCTACATAGAAAAGGATCCTGGTGTTATTTGTCTCTCAGAAACAGTTCATAACTTCCCTTCATCTGTTTTTCCATCACCAGCAGCTTTATGGCTGTGGCTCCAGCCAACATCAGCTGATCCTAGAAATTAATATTAAATACATTAAAGCTGATCAGGCCTAAACGTGCAGCTGTTGTTTAGAGCGGCATCCGCTAGTTTCATCTTTCTGGTGCAAAGTGAGCGATAAACAAACAAGAGAAAAGGCGATCAGCTGATCATTGATCAGTTTCATGATTGAAGTAGCAACAGGAGAGGGAGGGGAGAGAATGAGAGAAGAAGAGGCAGCTGACAGCGTAAAGACACAGAATAACTCCAGCTTTGTTTCTTTATTTCATTCTAGCTGAAGGACGTTCCTTTTACGTCGACATACCTCAGTACCATTTTCATCTGTTTGTCTGTGATAAGATTGCTTTCAGAGGGAGGGTGCATCCGACCTCCTCGGCTGTAATTGGAGATCATGACCAATCCCCAATCCACCACCTTTCATTTTTTATACCGTTAAAAAAACAACAATTAAAAAAAATTTAAAATCAAATTACATGCACGTCTCATTCATTTTTTGAGAATCTCACCACCTTTTAGTTTTCATGGAGAATAAGTTATAGTTATGTTCCACATAAGTATAAATCTAAATCATACATGTGTATTATAGAAAAAAACGCAAAACCAGTTGTGCTGTTTGTTAATAATAAATGGGTAGGGGTGCATAGTCAGTAAAAGTCACCAAGGCTCTGCAGAGCTCCAAACCTCCTCTGCCACAGACAGAAGCATCGAAAATGTGCACTGGGAGCTTCATGGCATGGATTTCTACAGCCAAGCAAATCTATATGTATGTGGCCAAGAACCTTAGTCCATGTAGGGTATCTTAGCACAGTTTACTTGTGTCAGCTAGGTCAGCTAGTGGGAGGGCAGAGAGGGCAGCCTTGACATTATTTTATTGTAGAGTGACAGGAACTGCCTATGAGCTTCTAGTCAGGCAGAAATATTGACAGAAAAATACATTGATGAAAATCAAAGAAGAGAAATATTTATCATATGTTCCATTTTCCTGAGAACTGATTGGCTGTGATGCAGAGGCAGAGCCAGACATTTTATACACCCGGGGCTTAGCCCTAAAGGGTAGTATGCATGTGGGATAGGGGTGGGGGGTTAGAAATGACTGAAAGATTTATTAGCAGGGATGGGTACCGGTATCCGGTGCCATGATGGCACTGGTTCTGACATAAACGGTAGTAACCAGACCAAAAAGCAGCGCACATTTCGGTGCTTTATTTCGGTGCTTTTTTTTCCTGAGATGTCATACACTTTGGATTCTAGCCAATCATTTTACCTTTCCAAGGATAGTAGGCGGGCCCAGGTACGTACGTTCTTTTAGAGCAGAGCTACAGATTAAAAATGCCTAAGGCGAAGCGGTCAAAAGTCTGGCTGTACTTCACAGCTAAAGATGTACTTCAGCAGCCTGCAACAAGTGCTTTAAGCTGATACTGTGATACTGTCAAAGGAGGTAACACCTCAAATCTGATGAAACACCTGGCGACACATAGTGTTTTTTTAAAAGCCGAGAAATGCACCTTGTTTGATAGCTTGCTGCGAGACCTCACACTGTGCACATCTACTGTGGGTGTGGTGCCTGTTATCGGACCCGGAGTTAGCAACATCCCCCAAAAACCCGAAGAGGAGAGTCCTGGCCCCTAGCCCTGCCAGCATAGCAGAAATGATGAGGATGATGATGATGGCAGCAGCAGCCGTTCTTCTCTGCGTGAGTAGCTTCATGTTGTTCGTGTGTAATTAACGTTGAGTACGCTAACCACATTATTACATTAATGCATGTAAGGTAAACTAGCAAACACCGTCGTAGTTACATGCGGCTGTCTTCTTGTTTGATGGCAGATACTCCCTTCACCCTGGCCAAAAAGGCTAAAATGACCAAAGAAAAAGTGGAAAACAGCTAAACATGAGAGGTTTTTGGACAAAGTTTGTGTTTTTTCCATTGATTAAGCACTGCTTCCAGTACTGGTATCGGATAAAACCTTAACGATACCCATCCCTATTTATTAGGCTGTGTTTTCAGTTTTGTTCAATAAAGAATGACTTCATATAGGAAAAAAAAATATATATCACATATGCAGGACACATTAAACTATACACTGTAAAAAAAATATTGTAGAATTTACGGTGAATTACTGGCAGCTGTGGTTGCCAGAATTTCACCATGAAAAATAAATTGTAAATGTAGAACACAAAACGGTATCCTATTTTGGTAACCTTAAATTTCACAGTAAATAATAATTATTTCTTTTACAGTAAATGACTGAATTTAAACATAAATTCATGTGAAAACAACAGACATTCCGTTAACCTGATTACAGTCTTACTTTGTAAAATATAGTGAAACTGTATAAAATAATAAGGTATCATACCTAAAAAGTTGAATATTACAGTAAATTACTGGCAGCTGTGGTTGCCAGAATTTCACCGTGGAAAATATATTGATAATGCAGAATACATAACGGTATACTTGTTGATAAATGTAAAATTCACAGTGAACTTTGGTTTTTGTGCAATTATTACAACTGAAATAAAAAACTAATATAAAGTAAACCAGTTAAAATACATTTTAATAAGCTTGTTTACCGTCTCCTATTGACAAAGCACAGAAGAGCTGTATAATACAAAACATGCCATTTATTTAAAAGTTCATATTTACACGAAATTATTGGCAGCTGTTGCAGCCAGAATGTCGTCTAAAAAAAATCAAGGTCCAACAAATGAGGTAATAAACATAATAGGGCTAACTGGCATAAAACTTACATTCTTTGACTTTTTGTCATAATTTGCTAGAAACATTAATAAAAACCAGTAGAGACAATGATTAAATTAAACAGTTAACATCCATCCATCCATTCGCTTCCACTTATCCTTTTTCAGGGTCGCAGCGCTAGAGCCTATCCCAGCTGTCATAGGGCGAGAGGCGGGGTACACCCTGGACAAGTCACCAGTCTGTCACAGGGCTAACACACAGGGACAGACAACCATTCGCACTCACATTTACCCCTATGGGCAATTTGGATTAATCAATTAACTTATCCCCACAAACTGCATGTCTCTGGACGGTGGGAGGAAGTACCCGGAGGGAACCCACGCAAACATGGGGAGAACATGCAAACTCCACACAGAAAGACCCCGGCCTGATGGTGGAATTGAACTCAGAACCTTCTTGCTGTGCAGCAACAGTGCTAACCACCATGCTGCCCTAAACAATTAATACTTAATAATCAAATTAATGACTAAAAAGGCACTGATCTAATTAATATCAAACTTAATACAACCCAAAACAAATAAGTACATAATAAACAGTCAAACAAAATTTAAAACACTTGATACTTGCAGTGGTTGGCAAAGTTTCTTTTTATCCAGACCTGATCGTAGAGGGCTTTCAAAACAGTCTCTGATGGTGTCTGAGGAACTGGAACAGGTTTTGGATTCAATGTGCTGGAGGACTTGTTTGTTGTTCTTCAGATGCTCGGTGTAGATTAGCGTTCTTTCCTTGCAGTCTGAAAGCAAATACAAAGCACAATAAAGCAAACTGCCCATTTCAAAAGCAAATATATAATCTTACATCTAATAGAGCTGACACAATTAATCGTATAATGATTTACAATTGTGATGCATTGTGGGGAAAAAAGCATTCTTAATCCATTCAGAAGAAACTAATCGATTATTAAATACAGTCCCAATCAGAAGTTTAAGACCACTTGAAAAATGGCAAAAAAAAAAAAAAAAAATCATCTTTTGCATGGTTGGATCTTAACAAGGTTCCAACAACATGCAACAAGCAGAAATGGGAGTGAGACAAAACATTTAACTTACATTTCACAAACTTAAACTGGGACAGGCTGTTTTACAGCTGATCAAATGTTTAGGACCACATGCCTTTAAAAGGCCAAATCTGTGCAAAACTGTGGATTCATTGTCATTTTCTGTCAGGTAGTCAGACTGTCAGGATGTTCTGATGGCAAAAGCAAAAAAACTTTCCTTGTTGAACATGGTCGGCTTGTTGAACTGCATAAGTAGGGTCTCTCACAGCGCGCCATCGCTGCTGAGGTGGGATCTCCTGAGACTATTACCTATGTTATTCTGTTCCCTCCAGACTGTGCAATATTACCCAAGAGTACTTATTGAATATTTGTTTTCATCCCCCCATCATATGCTGCTACTCCCTTCATTCTATTGCACAATACTTGTCACTTTCTAGAACCGCCTCCACTGATAGTTTAGTTATTTATTCACCAGGATATAGTTATGTATATTACTTTGTTAGAGTTATCCGATTATTTGTCTTGCACTATCCTACTGTATATTACTGTACACTATTCTTATTGTATATATTGTATATCTTATATCTATTTCACCTGTTCCTCGGTCTCTCCTGCTGCTTTGAGCATGTACATGACAAAAGAATTTCCCTCGGGATAAATAAAGTTGTTCTTATCTTATCTTATCTTATCTTATCTTATCTTATCGTATGCAGTTAAGACGGTCATTTCTTAAATAATTCTGGGGGTTATGGAACAAAAACGTGAAGTGGAAGACCTAAAAAATCCTCAACCTGAGTTAAGGCCATTAGTGGTGCCGATTGCACCCCCATAACCATCAAATGGCATCTGAGACTGAAGGGCTTCAAAAACTAATTCTCTGATGAGAAAAAAATATAACCTTTTTTTATCCTGTAAAAAAAATGCAACCTTGATGGTCCTGATGGTTTCCAACCTTACTGGCATGGCAAGCAGATCCCACCTGAGATGTTTTCTTCGCCCTACAGACAAGTGGGTGCCACAATGATTGGGAAGATGCTTTTTCCTTCAGTGGAACAATGAAGCTTCAGGAGGTGCAGGGGTGTCAAAAGGCTGCTGGCTATGTCCAGATGATGCAGAGAGCATCCCTCATGACTGAGGGCCCTCATCTGTGTGGTAACGACTGGGTTTTTCAACAGGACAACGCTGCAGTCCCCAATGCCCACAGGACAAAGGACTTCTTCCAGGAGAATAATATCACTCTTTTGGACCTGCGTCTTTCCCTGATCTAAATCCAACTGAGAATGGACAACAGTTCCAGACAGTAGACACTCTTCGTGTGGCCGTCTTCACCACTTGGAGAAATGTTCCCACTCACCTCATGGAAACGCTTGCATGAAGTGATCAACAAGAACAGCGGACCAATTAATTACTGAGTTCAAGTTTGGAACTTTCTGTTTTGGGGGTTTACCCATGTTTTTTGGAGGTGTGGTCCTAAACTTTTGATCAGCTGTAAAACAGCCTGTTTCAGTTTAAGCATTGTTTTTAATAAATTGCATGCTCAAAAAATGTTTTGCCTTACTCCTATTTCTTCTTGTTGCATGTTGAAGCTCTACTTGGAACCTTCTTAAGATCCAACCATGAAAAATATGATTTTTTGCCATTTTTCAAATGGTCTAAAACTTTTGATCAGGACTGTACAACCTAAAAATAACAGCAATTTGTTTTCTTCAGCCACATACATCACAGTGGACCAACAAGTGCAGTTTGTGTTCAGACAAGTTTTGAGCAATAAAAAAGTAGCTTATATGTAACGTTTCCTTTATTTGTTGATGAAAAGAAACAAACTGAAACAAAGTTATCATGATGCACTGGGAAAAAAATTATATTTTTCAGCGCAAAATGTCTGTAGTTTTCTACTAAAATCTCTGTTACTGAGCCTCACAGGTCCTTTTCTTCTGCTGCTGCGCATCACATGCCAGCAGTGGCTTCGCACATGCGCGATTGGATGCAGTGGGGTAAAAATCATCTGCTCCATCTTCCATTCCACCACGTCATCAATCATGAGAGGCAACAGCCTTAAAAAGTTCCAGTTTTATATTAACTGTGCTGAGAGTTTGTTTGAGGACTGACCTCACACGGCTTTGAAGAGGTATCAGAGTTAGAGTATTTAAACTGTTTAATGCTCCGATTCAGAATGGAGTAGGTGAACCATTCTTTTTTTTCACAAAAAATTTTTAAGAAACAGCGCAACATCATATGACAAAATGCCATAAAATCTTGTGTCCTAATCAAAATGGCAAACCTGGCTGACAGATGTGAAAAT
Organism: Oreochromis aureus; assembly: GCF_013358895.1. Lineage (NCBI taxonomy): Eukaryota > Metazoa > Chordata > Actinopteri > Cichliformes > Cichlidae > Oreochromis > Oreochromis aureus. The sequence goes on from NC_052943.1 coordinate 34,833,971, forward strand.
ATTTTAAACAGTTGAAAACTGACTCAAACTTTACTCCTTCTATATCTGGTGTACCTTCAGTCTTGAGGTGTTCAACAGGAGAGTTGTACATCTCTATGGTGCATTCTGCTCCACACTGATTTGGATCACCACCCTGAAAAACAGATTGCGTCATTAAACAATATCTACAGAAATGTTGTGTATGACTAAAGCAGAGGCCACCAGTGCAATGTGAGCCCAAATTATCTCCAGCATGCAAAACAAGGTTCCTTTAACTACAGTATTATCTATTTATTTCCATAACCTAAAGGATTAACAACTTCAAAGGCATCTTGGTATAGCAGTAGTTTGAAACATAATGGATTTTGGTAAAAAAAAAAAAAAAAAAAAAATTGCTACTTTTGAATATCTGACCATCACTAATGTCACACAGTACATCTGATGAAGACTCAGCTGATTCCTCACCTGTTACACATTTCTGGATCCCTTGACCGCCTCACAAAGCTTGGAAATACCCTCATCAGATAATGTTGTTTCAGTTTTAAGAAGTGTACTGAACTTATTCAGAGTGTATGACTGACCCAACTCATATATTTTTTTAAATTTCCTCTACAATGGTCAGGATGGCAGAAGCAGGTCACAATGAAATACATAACCCCTCAATGACTTCACTGACTTGGCACAGAAATCAAAAAGAAACATCGTCTTTAGCTGCTTTTGGTAAATTAAACTGGCGTTTGTTTCACAGTAAAGCTAGCTAAAATCTTCAACCTGCTGCATTAGCATGAACTTTCCAGAAAACTAAACAGGACTGAAGGCGAAGGCTGTAACAGAGGAACGCTTTCAACGCAACAAGAAAACTAAGCGAACTATGGTTACAGCTGATATACGTTTCAAGTCTAATGATATACTTACATTGAAAGAGAAGGTTGTTGGTTCGGTGCAGGGTGCTGCTGGGCTCCCTTGCTGAGCAGGAGTCTGCAGTGTTGCCAACTCCTCAGTAAGGAAAATCGCTATTGGTTGTCCTAAAAGTCGCTAGAAGTCGCTAAATGACGTCATCACCTAATTTGCATAATTGGTCATGCTAATATAATTGTAACCTATGTTGTTGGAGAGAGAAATAACATCGTGGAAGAGACATAAAGTGAGTAAAAAACGTCCTAAATGCATTTAGAGTTTATTTAGAACTACAAATTAAATTTCTTTTAGCAATTATTGTTTTTTTTAATGTCACAATTCCAACCCTGCTCCTTTACCCGGGCTTGGACCGCAAAGTGACCCGAAATAGGCACTCTGGTGGAGTTACTTGTGTGTGTGTGTTTATAAGTAGTTTTAAACCTTGTGATCCACAAAACAGCATAAGAGTAAAAGAGTAAAAGAAGAACTGACTGTGTTACAGCACCGCTGCTTGTTGAGAGTAAAAGGGATACGTGCTTTCGTCTTTTTAGCGACTTTTAGAAAAAAAGTCGCTAGGGGGTCTGAAAACTTCGCTAAATATAGCGACAAAGTCGCTAAGTTGGCAACACTGGGAGTCTGTCTGGACCAGGTCTGGACCGTTAGAAGTGGCGCTATCTTCTTCTTCGTTGGTTTGGTTTTAAATATTTGGCGCCCAAGGAGTATTGGTGCCCTCTGCTGTTGCAGTACCTCAAAGTCAGACAGCTATTTCTGACAACATAGTACCCTCCTCGTCTAAGTTTTTTTCATACATATATATACATACATATATATATATATATATATATATATATATATATATATATATATATATATATATATATATACATATATATATATATATATATATATATATATATATATATATACGTGATGCATTTTCTCCCAAACGTGCATGGACTTTAAGGAAACTGATTGTTACAGCTTTTATAATACATTCGTTGACTGCTCTTGATCTTGCAAACTACACCAATTTATTAACATTATTTCATTATTTTTTTGTATTTCATTTTGATCAATTAATTTTAATTTCAGAAGGTGGTATCACACTCAAAGAGATTGAACACGGACTGAACAGTGGTAAATCCATGATTTAAACCTCCCTATAACACAAAATATTTTTTTTCATTGTAACTGTGTTATACTTGGTGAGACTTTAGAACTTAAAGAAATATACTTTTTTTTTAAAATTAGTAGTAATTGTTTGTATGTACTGTTAACATATACTGTTTTATCAAACAGCCTGAGTTTGTTGATATTAAAAACATTTCACCGTAACTTTCACATTCTAACAATGTTTTCACATTTTGTTAAAATTAAAAGTACGGTATGTTTTAGGTAATTAATATACAGTTGTAAATCGTAAATTCAAATGAAAAAAGCAGGAAAGATTGTCATTCATACAGAGTTATTATGTAAATTGTAGGGTGATTAATTGTAAATAATGTTACAGATTTTTCCTGTTGTTTTCAAATACAATGTGCCATATTACAGTACATTAATATATTTTCAACATATTAGGAGTGTAAAAATAAAGGCAAATCACCATTTTTCAATTTACAGAAATGTAATGTCCATATTACAATCAATTACTCTTTTTGATTTAATGGTAATTTACCGTTGCCATTTTACAGTTATTAACTGTAATTTTTATGTACATTTCTTACAGTTTAGTTTTTAATTAAGCAGCAAGGCAGAACAAAGTCAGGGCTGTATCAAGACACAGGGACTAAACCCCAATTCAACCAGACCCAGAACTGATCCGGAATTAAAACAGGACTACAACAGTTCAAAATCAGGACAACTTAGCACTTAACCAAGACAGAACCAGAATCAAAACTAGATGATAGTAGCACTAAAAATCATCATAGACCTGCACTACACTTATTTTTTAATTCTACCAAAGTACACTATTTAGATTCAGAAAAGTTTATATAATTATTTAGCCTTGTTGTGCAAACAAGCGTGCAAAACTTAATAAATATAGAATTTGAAAAGTAACAAATGGTATCTAAAAAGATACACTAGGTACTAGATACATGTTCTGATGAGTTTTGGCAAACAACAGTTTCTGTCTCACCTGGCTCTTGTTCCCTCTCTGTTCCTCGCTCTCCTTCTCTGTTCCTCTCTCTCCCTCTCTGCTCCTCTCTCTCCCTCTCTCCCTCTGCTCCTCTCTCTCCCTCTCTGCTCCTCTCTCTCCCTCTCTGCTCCTCTGTCTGCTCCTCTCTCTCCCTCTCTGTTCCTCTCTCTCCCTCTCTGCTCCTCTGTCTGCTCCTCTCTCTCCCTCTCTGTTCCTCTCTCTCCCTCTCTGCTCCTCTCTCTCCCTCTCCGCTCCTCTCTCTCCCTCTCTTCTCCTCTCTCTGCTCCTCTCTCTCCCTCTCTGTTCCTCTCTCTCCCTCTCTGCTCCTCTACTCCCTCTTCACCCACGACTGCAGACCTGCTGATGGTTCCAACACCATCATTAAGTTTGCAGATGACACCACGGTGATTGGCCTCATCAGTGACAACGATGAGACCGCCTACAGGGAGGAGGTGGATCGTCTGGCTGAGTGGTGCGACACAAACAACCTGCTGCTTAACACCGAGAAGACCAAGGAGCTCATCGTGGACTACAGGAGGAATGCTGACCCACATCCACCCATCCACATTAAGGGGACGGCTGTGGAGCGTGTGAGCAGCTTCAAGTTCCTGGGAGTCCACATCTCCGAGGATCTCACCTGGACGACCAACTGCTCCAAGCTGGTCAAGAAGGCTCACCAGCGCCTCTTCTTCTTGAGGACTCTGAGGAAGAACCACCTTTCCTCAGACATCCTGGTGAACTTCTATCGCTGCACCATCGAGAGCATCCTGACCAACTGTATAACAGTCTGGTACGGGAACTGCTCTGCCTCGGGCCGGAAGGCGTTGCAGAGGGTCGTGAAAACTGCCCAGCGCATCGCCGGAGCACCACTTCCTGCCATAAAAGACATCTACAGGAAGCGGTGTCTGAAAAGGGCTGGGAAAATCATCAGAGACCCCAGTCACCCATCACATGGACTCTTCACCCTCCTGCCCTCTGGGAGGCGCTACAGGAGCCTCCGGACTAAGACCACCAGGTACCGGAACAGCTTCTTCCCCACAGCTGTCAGACTCCTGAACTCTGCCTCCTGACATCTGACAGCCTCTGTAGAAATTATCCACATATCTCACTTATCTTAACTGCACTACTGTATAGCTCTGTGTAAATAATCATTCTGTACATACAATAATTTTTAACCTTACAACTGTTTACAACTTGCATAGTTCCCATTTCTGTATAACTGTATATCTCATATTTCTGTAAAGTTATTTATTTCATATTCTGTATAGTTTTTCATATTTATATCCTGTTCATATCCTGTACATAGCTTGTACTCACTACAGCCTGTACATACCTATAGTTATAGAATATTCACAACATACTTCATGCCGTGTACATTATAACATACCACAATAGACCCATTTCTGTAATATAGTTGCATATCTATATTATTGCTAATATATATTGTAATATATCTATATCACTAAAGCACTTCTGGATGGATGCAAACTGCATTTCGTTGCCCTGTACCTGTGCATGTGCAATGACAATAAAGTTGAATTCTATTCTAGTCTATTCTCTCTGCTCCTCTCTCTCCCTCTCTGTTCCTCGCTCTCCCTCTCTGTTCCTCTCTCCCTCTCTGTTCCTCTCTCTCCCTCTCCTTCCTGCACTGCATGCTGGGAGTGTGAGTGAATGGGTGTGTGTAGGCGTTTGGTGAGTGCGTGGAGCTGCTGAGTGAGTTTGGGACGTTTGGACTGTTTTTTCCGGAAAACTTTGGGCTTTAATGGTGGTTGAAAGGTAAGGCAAGTTTATTTCATTGTGTTGTGTGAAGTGAAGAATTTTAGTTAATTGGCCAGTTTTACCTTGAGTCATGGCGTCCCTCCCCAGTGAGGGTTCGCCTCCCCTGTCTATTAGACATGGGGCCAGGGTGGTGGCACCCCAGCAGTACACCGTGGAGCAGGTTCTGCTAGCTGTTGGTGAACAGGTGGGCCATGAGAATATAACTTATGGCTCTCGGATGAACAAGGCTGTGGTTGCTTTTCTCCGTGAGGAGCGCTTGGTTCACCTGTTGGTTGAAAGGGGGATCATTCTGGATGATTTGTTTGTGGCTGTTTCGCCACTGTTTGTGCCGTCTACGCGGGTCACCGTGTCCGGTGTCCCGCCGTTCATCCCGAATGAGCTACTTGAAAAAGAACTGACCCGCTTTGGAAAGTTTGCTAGCGGGTTCAGGGTTGTTCGTCTTGGCTGCAAAGACGCCAGACTGCAGCACGTTCAGTCACTAAGAAGGCAGGCCTTCATGTACCTGAACGATCCTTCGCAGACACTGGAAGTGTCGTTTAAAGTACGGTATGAAAACGGCTTATATACTGTTTACGCCAGTGCAGGTAGCATGAAGTGTTTTGAGTGTGGTGATGTTGGCCATAAACGCTCATCCTGCCCTCATAAAGAGCAGGAGGTGCGCCGTGACCAAGAGGCTCATGCTAGTGGGGCGAGTGAGCAGGAGCGCGCTGCCGGTACGGGAGAACGGCCGGCTTGTAGCGATGCGGACGAGCGGCCGTCTGACAGCAGCTGTCATCGGCGAGCCGCTAGCGGCGCAGGGTGACAGAATGGAGGTCGCAGCCAGTGCTCCACAGGCTGCGCTAGAAGAACAGGGGGTAGTACAGGCGACCACTGAGGTGGAGGATGGCTGTGATGACATACAGGTCAGGGAAAGTGTGGAGGAAAATCAGGGTAGTGGACAGACCAAAGCAGCGGCAAGTGAGGTGGGTGTTGCAAATGTAGTTTCGGGTTCTTTGAGCGCAGAAAATGAGGAAGACGACTTGTTGGAAGATGATTCCCTGTCACAATGCTCTGATATTGTTTCAGAAGGCGACCATCAGCAGTCGTATTCCTTGGAAGATATAAATCGCTTTTGGATGAGACATTTGGTATGCAGTCTGTGGATGTCACTGAGTTTTTTCCAGATGTTGATCTTTTATAAAATCTGTTCTGAAAATCAGAAGAGTTGTTGGTTATGAACAATTGAGCAAACAGAAAAGATTCCGTCTTAAGAAGATCCTGACTAAGTTGAGGAGGGAAAACGTGGAAAAACTCCTTTAAAAGCATAGTGAGATGTTTAGAGCACTAAGGGTGTCTTTCTGGAAGTGTCTCACTGTCTTTTCTCTTTTCTCCTCCTCTCTCTCTCTTTCTTATATGGCGAGCTTGAGAGTAGGTACACTTAACATTAATGGGGGTAGGGATAGGGAAAGGCGTGCAGTCTTAGTGGAGCTTAGCAAGAACAAAAACATTGATGTGTTCTTTTTACAGGAAACACATAGCACTATAGATAATGAGACAGAATGGGGAATGAGTTGGAGTGGGCAGGCTTTTTAAGTCATGGTACCAACCTCAGTGCGGGTGTAGCAATTTTATTTTCTAGGCACCTTCACCTGTCACATGTTTCTGTCTGTGAGATAGAGCAGGAAGGGCTCAGGTAGTAAAAGCAACTATCAAGGGGATATCTTTTGCTTTTCTGAATGTCTCGCCCATAACTCAGTTATGGTCGTGTGCGATTATTTCGAAAAAATTACTGATGGGTTAGCAAAATTAAATAGTGGTTCAATAATAGTGGTGGGAGGGGACTGGAATTGCACAACCCACCCTTCAGTTGACAGGAACACAGGAGAGCCTCACCCACCTTCGGGCTCACTTTTGTCTACAATCATTCTTCAGCATGATTTGACTGATGTGTGGAGAAAGCTCCATCCGCAACCAGACAGTATACATATGTGAAAGTCTCTGAGAGCAATGTGAAGGCAGCTAGGCTTGATAGATTATATATCAACCAGACGTATAATAATAGACTAGTTAAAGCAGAGATTTCACCTGTTGGTTTTTCTGATCATCATTTAGTGACTGCTGATATTTCTTTATTGGTGCATTCTACCATCTGTTCGCACTGGCGCTTTAACGTGCAGCTGATTCATGACAAAGAGTTCTGTCGAGCTTTTTCTGACTTCTGGTGCCACTGGAAACTGAGGAAAACGGACTTTTTGCAATTTGGCTCAATGGTGGGAGGTGGGAAGACACAGATTAAGCTTTTTGTCAACAATACACATCACATGCAACGGCTACTGTTAAGGATTACTTGGAGGACTTAGAACGAGAGCTCAAGAGGCTAGAGACTGAGATTTTAAGTGGGACAGACGATAGAAATGATGCCTGGGGCAGTAGGAGGAAGGCTTTGGGCAAGTTTCTTCACGAGAGAGCAAAGGGTGCTCTTCTCAGGACTCGGATTTCTACTATTAAGGAAATAGATGCCCCGACAAAGTTCTTTTTTAAGCTGGAGAAAAGGGTTCGAGAGTCACACCAAATGTTGCACCTAAGGCTCCCCGATGGGAAGGTGACATCTGACCCAGCGAAAATGAGGAAGCTCGCCATTGACTTTTATGCCGGCCTCTTTAGTGCTGACGCGTGTGACCCTGAATGTGTGACGGAGATGCTGGTGGGGCTGCCACGGCTGGATGGGGCCGAATCGGCTGTGTTGGAGCCTGCTATTTCTTTTGTGGAGATGTCTTCAGCGGTTCACCAACTCAACGGTGGTCGGTCATCAGGAGTTGATGGTCTTCCTGCGGAATTTTACCAAAACTTCTGGTCGCTGATGGGAGAGGACATTTATGAAGTTTTCACGTACTGTATGACCACTGGGATCTTACCGACAAGTTGCACAAGGGCAGTTTTGACTTTACTGCCAAAGAAAGGGGACCTGGGCTTGCTCAAAAATTGGAGGCCTATCTCTTTGCTTTGTACGGACTACAAGATTCTTGCGAAATGTCTTTCTAATAGGTTGAAGACCTGTATTGACATGATTGTTGATGTGGATCAAGCGTACTGTGTCCCTGAAAGAACTATTATGGATAACTTGTTTTTAATTCGAGACATTGTTGATCTGGCCAAGCTCAAGGACTTGGATGTGGGGTTTTTATCTCTGGATCAAGAGAAGGCTTTTGATAGAGTTGATCACCATTATTTGTTTAAAACTTTGGAAGCTTTTGGGTTTGGGAACATTTTTATTTCTTGGATTAAATTGTTGTATTCAAATGCTACTGTCATGTTGAAAGTAGGGGGAGGGTTAAGTCGGCCTGTTCCAGCTCGGAGGGGCATTAGGCAGGGATGCCCTCTTTCTGGTATGTTGTATACACTGGCTATTGAACCCCTTTTACACCATCTTAGACAGGGACTCTTGGGTTTTACCTTTGACCAAGCAGGAAGTCCAGTAAAGTTGTCAGCTTATGCTGATGATGTTACGGTTTTTATAACCGGTCAATGTGATATTGAAATACTCAGAAAGACGCTGGACTTGTATGAGCGAGCGACCTCCGCAAAGGTTAACTGGTCAAAGTGTGAAGGTTTTATTTTGGGAGGGTGGGTTGATGAAGGGGAGCCAGTGTTACCGGCTGACTTGCAGTGGAACAGGGAGGGGCTGAAGTGTTTGGGAGTTTTTTTGGGAACTGATGCTTTTCAGGGGAAGAACTGGGAGGGTGTAGTTGAAAAGATTGCTGCCCGGTTGTCTCGATGGACTTGGGTCCTGCCACAGTTGTCTTATAGGGGAAGGACTTTGGTTGTTAACAACTTGGCCGCTTCCGTACTCTGGCACCGTGCCACTGTTATTGAGCCTCCAGCCTCTCTTCTCCAGGAGATACAAAAAAGACTGGTTAATTTCTTTTGGGGAGGGTTTCACTGGACCAGGTCTGCTGTGCTGTCTCTACCTGTGTCAGAGGGGGGTCAGGGTTTGATTGACCTTCGCAGCCGGATCACAGCGTTCCGTCTTCAGACAGCACAGCGTTATCTTTATCAAAGACAACAACCACCCTGGTTCAAGACAGCATCTACGCTGCTTCACAGAGTAAAGGACCTTTTATATGACAAGCACCTGTTTCTCATAGACCTGACTGGCATGGACCTTTCGCAGACCTCTGTTTTTTACCAGTCTGTTTTGACTGCTTGGAAGACTGTTTTTAAAGTACAGAGAGACTGTTCTCAATTTTATGGTGATGTTGGTGAGGAGCCTCTTTTTTACAATCCCTTGGTGCCAAGTAGGATGCTCAGCACTGCTAGTGTGCAGAGGTTCCTCGTAAATGCTGGTCTTACCAAGCTGGCGGGCCTGAGGACGGCAGGGCAGTGGAAAACGGCTGCCAAGCTGGCTCAGGAGACTGGGATCAGGTCTCTGCGCTTTCTGGAGAAGCTGGTGGAAGAAGTCATGGGTGTTCTTCCTGGACTCGTAAGGGCTGCGCTGGGGACTCGCTCTGCAGGTGGTCAACCGAGTTCAGCTGACTTCCCTTCGCTGTCTGTTTGTGCTGCAGTTGGGGAGCAGGATGAGGAGGGGGGCTCTCTTCTTTCCTTTCGAACACCTGTTCTGGGTGACCTGTCAAGGATTTCGAAGAAGGCTATATATGAGGTGGCTGTAAAGGTGCTGAACAGGGGATTGTTGGCTGGTGTTCTGGAGTCGAAGTGGTCAGGTGTGTTGGCTCCGGGGTCATCTCCGAGGGGCAGCTGGAGGTCCCTGTACAAACCTCCCATAGAGAAACGCAGTGCGGATCTCCAGTGGAGAATAGTGCATGGGGCCGTGGCTACGAACAGACATGTGGCGCATATGGATCCACAAACAGGGACCCACTGTCTTTTCTGTCTGACTGAGGAAACACTGCAGCACCTGTGGCTTGGCTGTTCCAGGCTTGCTGGCCTTTTTTTATTGCTGCGGCAGTGGCTTGCTGGCCTTGGGAGTGTTTTGGGGGAGGGTCTCTTTATCCTGGGTCCGAGGTACTCTGCAGCGCAGCGTAGGAAGGTTTGCTTGATTAATTTTTTACTGGGTCAGGCGAAGATGAGTATATGGCTCACGAGGAGGAACAAAATGAAGGGAACAGGATCTGTTAATTTAGAACTTATGTTTAAAGGGTTGGTAGGTGCACGTTTGAAAGTGGAGTTTGTTTATTACAAGATGGTGTCCAATATTGAAGAGTTTGTCTCTATTTGGGGCATTGATGGTGTTTTGTGTACAATAACTGATGATGATTTAGTTTTGAACTTTTGAAGGAAGCCGAATGGGGAGTTTTCTGGTTTTGTTTTTCTTTTTTGTGTTTATTGTATTTGAGTGGGGTTGATGGTGGGAGGGGAGGGTTGTTTATATGTTGATTTGGCATTCATTTTTCAGTTATGGTTGTGAGTTGAAGTATTGATGTAATAAAGGTGTGTTAAAGGTCAAAAGGTCTCTCCCTCTCTGTTCCTCTCTCTCCCTCTCTCTCCCTCTCTGCTCCTCTCACTTTCCCTCTCTCTCCCTCTCTCTCCCTCTCTGTTCCTCTCTCTCTCTCTGTTCCTCTCTCTCCCTCTTTGTGCTGACAATCAAGCCAAACACCAACATCATCAAATATACAGTGGAAACCAGATATTTACACACTCTTCAGATAAAAACACAAACACTTTTTTAATTGTAATATCAAATCAGACTAAATGTTTATTTTTTTAGATTGATAAATATAAAAACATATTTGTTAAATTTAAGATTAAAGAGAGAAATTGTCTGTATTTCTTAAGTGCAAATGGCACCAAATTGTATTCAAAACTGAGCCACACTTATGGAGCTCCACAGTTCTTTTCCTGGTGTTTTGGTTGATATCTCTTGATTTTCCCATGTCAAAGAAACAGGCTCTGTGTTTTGCCTTATATGGATCCACAGGTGTGCCACCAGTTTACTCACATGGACTCTACAAACTGTTGGGAAATCAGTTTTACCCCGGTTCTTTTTTATTCCTCGGGCACCGGACCCAGTAGTCATTTTTACAAAATCTTTATTCATCTTTATTCATCTTCATTTAAGCATGCACTTCTAGAAGGGAAGACGAGGCCGGTGTCCCTCTGAAACAATCTTCACCCCTTTGTTACTTTCACCGTTCAACTGGGGAGGGTCTCCTAAGATCTACTCCTAAGTTCATGACACAGTCAGGCCTTTATTTATATCCAGGGCAGTGTCAGTGTCTCTACCATAATTCTACATTCTATCTTAACACATTTCTAAACTCTAAAACAAACTAAACATTCCTACATGTCTAAACTCTAAAATAAGCTAAACATTTCTACAAATCCCCCTTTTTATCTGCCCTATGGCAGATAAAACTACACTAAATCTTTCACCATAATGTTTTCATACTGTGACTCCCCATTTCCCAAAAGTGGTCTCCTGGTGTTAGACTTTGTATCAGATTCTCCCACAGCACGATTGATGAGTCTTACGAACAAAGCTCTGATACAAGGCACACAACGACACCCACACGTCACTAATATTGCAGTAAAAACAGACGAAGAAACCATAATTGACATAATGAAACCTTTCTATTGCCCAAAGACAGAGGTCATCCACGCTTCCAGCAGGTTATCCACTCCCGAATGCCCATACATTGTGGTGGACAACGTCCTTAGGCCTTCCAGAACTCGGATCACAGAGCCATCGGGAACTGTGTTATTTAGAATAAAAGTACAATACATATCCCCAAACATAGCGCAAACGCCCCCTTTTTCTTCCAACAACATATCTAACGCCATCCGATTTTGTACTGCCATTAAAGATGTTGGAGCCAACTGCTCAGCAGGCCCTTCAACTGCGTCCCTGGTAAAGTTCGGCAGTCTCAGGACATTATAATGCACATAATTGATACAATCCACATTCTTATTTGGAGTTACTGGAAAGAATGCAGAAATCATTGGACAATTTTCAAATCCTCCAGCAATTTGGTCCGCTAACTTAAATTCATTTAGGCACACCCCTAGGAACCCCAATAGCATCTCTGTATGTTGGTGATCCTATTGTAAGGTCAAACGATCCTGGTGACTGTTTTGGCCAACACATGACGTCTGCACCTGGCTGTCAGTTGAGCGGTGCCGGGCTTAGCCAGCTGCACCCCCTTTTCTCCTACTAAAATGAGAGGTGCACCTAAACGCACCATGGCAGAGAGACCAAAAGTCCCACTAAGAATTCTAACATACAATCTGTACCCACCACAATAATAATACAAACCAGCACGTGCCCACAGGCCTATTTCAGTGCCGGTGTCTCTTGACACCTTTCCTCTGGCCAGGTACGTCACAGTGCACCAATCGGCGTTAATCTCCCCGGCCTCATGCTCATGTCTTCAGAAACCGCTTCTCTGGTGAGTCTGAACATGCACTCAAATCCCCACTGGTCTTCGGGATATAGAGGAGCTGGTTCTGTGAAAAGATGTTGGCGGGCCGCTGCGCACGCCACACAATCTGAAACATTTTGTTCTCTAGCATTTTGGATGAGCCAGTCTGGCCACAGATTGCTTTCACAATAGCCAGTGGCCATTGTAATGAGCTGTTTAGGTTTGAGTCTTATATAATCTACCTCAAGTATTTGTGGGCCCGATTCTGAAAGTGACAATGGTGGGGGAGATGTTAATACAATTATTTCAGCCACATCAGGTGCAAAATCTCTAAAATTAATTTTAATCAGACCGTATGGGTCCTTCCCTGAGACGTCTACCCCTATGAATAAGTACACCACGGATCGAGCGGGCCACACAGTGTCATGCCAACGATTCAGTGAGAGGGTCAACGGGTTCTGCCCAGCTGAGAAGTCCCGCTGAAACCCAAGCTTCTGCCACCTGGTGTCCTTGTAGGGGCGCCACGTGCCAGAATACTCCACTATGGTAGACCAGTACTCACACGGGCCCTTCCAATAAGTGTAATAGGGGTAGCCAAGCTTCTGATTATTACACTCTATATCTACCATTGGATCGTAACCTACCCAGACATCATATCCCCGCCATGAACTGTTTAAGCCTCTACATTTAATGACAGCACAAAGATCAAATGTATACGAAGCTGTGGACCCTTTAACGTTGTCCAACTCTATACCGCCATAATAATCAAAACACTCATCTGATTTACCCGTTTCCCTACGTTCGGTTCGCTTCGCCGTGGCCTGTGATGGTGGAGTCGCCGGAATGGATTCGGGTCTGTCTCTGGGCAATTCACTTATAAGAAAAATCACAGTTACAATAACAACAGTTATCACACCTAACACTACCGTTTCCCTCCAATTTCCCCTTAACCAGCCTAGACAAGTTGACATGATATAAATTTAGATGAAAGGCTTGTCTGTTTACATCTTTTCCCATGCAGAAGGCTTCTCTGCAGAGCATCAAATCATTTGTGCCGTTCACAGAATCACAATTCCATCGCTGGACCTCCTCTGCACTGTCACTTTTGGAGCTTGGCACGCTCTCTCCATCCCTCGATTCTCACGTTCCAACGCTGCTGCAGATTTTAAGGCAGAGCACGTCGTACACCTTAGTTGTCTTCCTCAACGTCAACGTCGACACTCTTTCATTTTATTTAAAATTTTGCTGTGCAGAGTCTCCTCATGACGATCTCCTGCGCGATGTCTGCTGTGCTGAAGGTGATCTCTGATCCTCCTGAAGACTCTCTCCTGGCCTCAGCTCCCATCTTGTAGACGATCTCCTCAGTCACTCCTTCTCATCATGGCACCTCACGACATCTACAGATTAAAAAATAACACTCCTCTCCCCACATGGCTTCCGCCATGTGTCAACTCCCCAATGAGACATGTACAAGAATGTTGCACAGTCTCCCTAAAACAATCTCCAGGGTTTCCCAGTTGGAGCAGCCATACTCCAACCTGTAACTCTGTGTAAAAACATTAGTCGGCAGTTACATGTTTAGGTTATTTAACTCCCAGCTCCACCTGGAGCCTATATCCTGGAAGACAACGTCTGTTAAATCAAACTTCACATTTTCAACCAACTATAGATCATAAGAGTAATAAAGTATTCAGCATAAGAGACAAGTATCATGTCCAGGTTTTCTCAAATCATTAAATCACTATTATTGCCATAATTTGTCCCAAATCATGAATCATCCCAATTTAATCCACAATTTAATCGGTGACTTTCCTTAAGGCTTAAGCAATGTCACTCCACTCATTTTATCACTATGAGCTCAATAGTGGCCAGCTAATGAGCCCATATTCAACTATTCCATGAACACTGCATCTCTTATTTGTTTTCTCATGTCACTTGTCTGTTTTCTGCTGAATCCTCTACATGCACTCTTAGAAAAACAAACATTAACAACACAGATGGACAATCCTGGTGGTCAGGCGCAGGTCAACAGGTTCCAGAGGTGCTATAAAAGGTCATAAAGTTAAGCCTGCTGTAAAAGGAATGACACTGGTTTCAACACAGGATGTGTCAGAATCAGAATCAGAATCGTGTTTATTGGCCAAGTATATGTGCAGACAAATACAAGGAATTTGGTTCCGGTAGATGGTGGCTCTCGAGCACAGCAATGTAAATCACACACAGACACACACACACACACACACACACACGCACCCATTACACCATTTTCACTTCTCCTCCATAATATTCAACATTTTCCCAAGAACAGTGTAATAGCATAATCAACATATAGCCTGTAAACACAGTTCCCTTCACTTATAAACCCAGTAATCCTGTAGTAGAAAGAACATTAACCATTAGTGTGTCCTGCTGTAACTCACATAATCAAACACATGATTAACTCTCTGCTGTAGAAAAGAAATGTAAATGTTAACGCTGCGCACAAGCCCATGAATAACACACCCCTGATAGATTCTCAAACACAGAAGGTGGCATTAAAAAGGTTAGATCATCACGCAACCTAGGATGCTGCTGTCATCTTCCTGCTCCTGTAAAAAGAAACACACATAAATTCATCCACCATTTTGTCCTGTGGTGGAGGTTAACCTTGAGTAGTGATCAAGTCTTGTTAGCTTTTGTCAGCTTTTACCAGTCAGTCAGTTTTTTCTCTTTCACTCATTCATTCATCCATTCTTTCTTTGCTGGTAGTGGAAACTATCGTCGCATTTTCATTTCCACCCACAGCAAAATGACATCATTTCAAAAAGAAAAGAAGAACTTTTAGATCGGATTATCTCGCTCAAACCTTTTTGGGCAGGGACTCTCATTTTCTAATTGTCCCAAATAAGCGGCTTTCTCCAGAACCCATTGTAATTTTTGGAGAAACTCACTTGCAACGGTTTTCTCGACGTCTCGTATAGCGCTTTTAATTCCCGTCGTGCGGATCTGCTTAAAGAAAAGAAATTCACAAACACAAGTCAGTGCACTGTTCAAAACCAAAAATAAAATAAAATAAAAATAACAAACAAAACTGTCAAACAAAACTCCCAGAGCACTGTCCAAAAACAAAATAAAATAAAAATAAAAATAACAGATCAAAATGAAAAACAAAATTAAATAAAAATACAGAAGCCCGGTGTTAGGACTTGTCCCAAAATATTCTTTTTCTAATGGGTGAAAACACACCAAATCTAAAACTTGGTGCCATCTTAAAACCTTCCCCACACATCAGAAACAAAAATCAAAACAAACAAAAAACACTCACTCATTCACTCATTTAAACTCTGGCTGCAGGATTCTGTTCACCCCTGTTATCATGTTCCCCAAAATAATACTAATTCAGTCGTCTATGTATCACTTCTCAACCCACTCAATAAACCAGACAGGATGATGGTAACAGTATTGCCTACTTAAAATTGTGTTTGATCCTAATGAGCTTCATTGCGTGTGTGTGTGTGTTAGTCGGGTTAATACATTTTCCATTTCTGTGTTGTTTTATTCACCTTCCCCCTTTTTTCTGAAACAAAACTCCGTTCACTCCAAGTTTTGTTTCAGAAACGTCTAAATGAAAATCTCTGTCATAGTCAGGCACAGCTAAACCCCAAATGCTTGCAGGTTACCGTCGGCAACCACGCTGTGTGGTGTTAACCACTTGTACAAATACCCTCTTTGGATGTGTAACACTTTATGTATAATGTTGTATTCTCTGTAGTGCATATCATGTACATGTGTGGTGTTGTCTTTCCATTTTCTCTAACAGTACTCTTACATACCTCAGTGCTTGTCTTCCTCCCCCTTTTGTGGTGGTCTGGACACTTTGTCAATCCTCCACTTCAAGGCAGTCGTTTGTCTCCCCAGATTCCTTAACCCAATTTGATTCCCCACACTAAAACAGCATTCCTCTGTCCTCACCTGCTCCTTTCTCTCCATTCTCCTCTCCCACTTTGCAGTCCAATGGCAGTCAGTTCTCATCAGCTGTGTCCCGTGTATGCTCCCACTGTCTCTTTCATTGCCATCTTGCTCCAAACACGGCAAGTGTCCTACTCCAACAATCTTCTCAGAAGTCCTTCACACACAGTGAAGTTGCAGCTTGCTGGAAACGCATCTCCATTCATCCAATCAAGATGATGGATCTTCTCTTTCTGATGTCGTTTGCCCATAGCGCTGCTGGACCTCTCTGCTCAGGTCTCTGGTATTGTCTCTTGGACTGCTGTCCACTGTCGATGTTCATCCTCGTGCTTCTGGAACTGCACTCTGTGTCTTCAGGGAGAGATTAGCTTCTTTGGAGCTTGCTTGTTCAGGATGAGGACGGGAAGCTGCAAAACAATTCAGCCAAAAATTCTGGCTGGGTGTTTCTATTTTTTGTTTCTAATGATCTTAACCTATAATTTTCTTCCGACTGCTGCCCGTGGAGAATTGATCCAGGTCCGTTCCCCACCTGTAATCGACAGACTGAGAGACTTTCATTATTCACTGTGACTGCAGATATTTTAATCACTCCTAAAGCAACACATCTCCACTTATTTTGTTTTGAACTCTACTGACTTTAAACCCCAAAAATGAAATTTTATTTGTTCTTAACCGCAAACACAAAAAATCTTCTTGTTGTTGTTGTCAATTATTTTCACCCACAATACTTCAAATTATGTTTTCTTTTGTGTCCAGCAGGGGAAGAAGGTGACCTGTAGTGTCACTGCTCCCCCCAGTTGGAGACAATTTCCCACTCACACTTCCACACTTTTTATTTTCTTTGTTGTCATTATTTTCTTTCTCTCTCTCTCTCTCTCTCTCTTTTTTTTTTTTTTTTTACACCCACACATTAACCTGTAAACTCACTCCTCCAAGCTCATTTTTCTTTCACCCCAACAGCTCTCATACAGTCAGCAAACAAATTCTCCATCCATCCTTGAGTACTTGGTCACCTTTAAATGTCACTATTAATTTTATCAATTTATTTATCATTACCTTAACACTAATCCACTGTTTAGGTTTCTTTATTTATTTTAGTTCACTTTCTCCTATTTGATCACGTTTATTTTTTAACTCTTATTATTTCACAGACAATCAACTAATCTACTTTGTCCCCCCTTTTTCCTCAAGGGAGCTCACACACACACAGCCAGGTCACTCGCCCCCACCTTTCTTCCTCTCTCACACACACACACATTTTACTCCTCCTTTGTTCCACCTGTGAACCCGCCCCTCGAGGCTGGCTCTCACACACCTCATGCTTCTCACAGTCCCATTCAAACTTTCTGCGAGACACCTTCTCTGCTGATTCAGGACAACGCCCTGATCAGCACAAAGAGTGGATATGGTCCACTTTTAGAACTCAACAAAACAAAATTATAAACTCACGATCTTCAGATAGCAGCCTTTAACCGCGATTTCTCTTTTGTCTCAAAACACAGTCAAATTCAATCCCCAATAAACTCAGAATACACAACAATCAGTGGCACGGCCTCCCGTCCACATACAGCACAAAAAACACAATCGTAACTCAAATCTCTTAGTTCCTACACACACTCACACATTTCCCCAAACACACACTTTTAGACGCGAATTCTTTTTGTTACTTTAATTGACTCCCGTACTTCAAACGAGACGCCGACTCTAACGGCGCTTTGACACACACACTCCACAGTCCTCCTTCTGCATCAGGCATTGGTTCAACTCAGCTCGGAATCTAACCGGCGAAAGCAACCGATCCTGCTTTTATGCATACTTCAGACTGTGACAGGGACCTCTCCCTGACTTAGTTATTTAAGGAGCCACGAATCCCCAGGTGACCACCCTGGATCCCCTGCCCTCACAGGTCCTATCCCCGCGTCTGAGAATAGGTGGGGCAACCAAGCTCGTGACACGCACAGCCCTGAGTTGGCGACGAGGCCTTTCAGCCCCGCTTTCTAACTAATAGTAACACACGTTTCCTGCTTTAACGCACGGAGGACGGATCACACACCGCCACTTTTTTCCTAATAACTAATACGGATGAAACACCGATTCTACTAATCCGTAACAAACGTCTCCTGCTTTAACGCACTGAGATTTTCTTACGGGGCGCTAAACATCAACCTGAAGGTCTTTTTTTTTTTTGTTTTTTTTTTTTTGTCTGTCCCATTTGGTTCTTAAGCCGTCAGAATTGTTGTCTGAAGACCAACAAGGATACCAAATGGATTTATTCTGCCAAATGGATCATCATGGCATTGCCGTATTGGTCCATTTGATCAAACTTTGTTGTTATTATTTATTTTATTTTCAGTTGTTACAGATGGGACAGACATGACTGGGGGATAGGAAAGGGAGAAAGAAAGAGAGGAAGGAAAAGAAAAACAGAAGGAAAAGGGACAGTGAGAAAGGGCACTTATAAAGACAAAGAGAAAGAAAAAAAAAATCTCCTGGATCACCTGTTGAGAGAAAAGAAGAGAAGACAAGCAAAAAAAAACCAAAAAAACAAAGCAACATACTAAACACAACACCATCACGTTAATCTAGCTGAGTGTGAACAGCAGTAAATACTAAATATTGAAAGTTGTTGTGCAGCACGCAGGACAGACAGCGCACAATGTGCTTTGAAGTAGCAGCTAAGAAAGGTGTAGTTTATGTCTACGAACAGTGAACACCCGTGTGCACACCTGTGTGGATCAACGCGCTTGTATACAAAAGGTTTCCCCATGTAACGGTCTGCTAGAGGGTGTGGAGGCCCATAGCCCCGTCCCCCAGGGCATGAAGCAGGCATGGAGGAGATCCAGGCTCCAGACATCCAGAGGCCCCAGAGTGCGAGAGCCCAAGGAGTACCACCGGAGGGGCATCCGTGCCACCTTCCTGGGAAGGGCTGAGGAGATCCCCAGACGAGGGGTCACCCAGTAGCCACGGAGCAGAAGCCAGAGGGGCTGCACCGGGCGTGCCCGCCGGCTCTGCCGGCAGCCAGCTGTGCCAGAGTGAACCGAGTTGCAGGCCCGAGGCCGAGGCCCGAGGCCCCTTTGCCCCGGAAGAGGCCTGACCGAGCGACAGGCATCGGGCCCCGCCAAGTAGCCACCGGGAGTGAGCGGTGCATACCTGGCGCCCAGCCCGGACACCAAGAACCACCAGTGCACCAACCCCTGAGGGCATCAGTTACCAGCAGGGAGCTGGTAACTTCAGCAACCTGAAGTTCTTAACAAAAGTCTCTTGCTTTAGTCGCTCTCATCAGTACGCTAAACATCAACCTGAGTTCTTAGCAAAAGTCTCTTGCTTTAGTCGTGCCGGGACGGACCTAGCCGCCGCTTTATGCTACTGAGTGAATTTACACTGAGATACGCTCAACTTAGCGAACAGATAATTTAGGCTTTAAAAAATATGCACGGTTCGAAAATAAACAGGTCGTGCTTACCTTTTAATCATGTGAGCTAGATCTGTTCACCTCGTTTCACGATCTCAGCTCTGCCAATTCCTCTCTGGGCCTCGAGCGAATCCTGGGTTTCGGCACCAAAACTGTTGGGAAATCAGTTTTATCCCGGTTCTTTTTTATTCCTCGGGCCTCCAGAGATGGCAGCGGACCCAGTAGTCATTTTTACAAAATCTTTATTCATCTTTATTCATCTTCATTTAAGCATGCACTTCTAGAAGGGAAGACGAGGCCGGTGTCCCTCTGAAACAATCTTCCCCCCTTTGTTAGTCACAGGGAGCTTTATAGAGGCGATCCCATCATAAATCCCCCATGGTGTGCTGGAAACTCTGTGTCTGTGTCTATGTGCACGAGCACGTGAATGCCTGTGTGTGCGCGTACCCGCGTGTCTATGTGAGTGCACGTGAGTGAGTGTGCATGTGGATGTGTGAGTGTAACAGTTTAAGCACTGTGTGTGTGTGTGCGTCTCTGCGTACGTTACTCCCTGACAGTCATAAAACTCCCTCTCCCTTCCAGACCACAGTTATCAAGTTACAATGTTGAGACCCCCACACAGGTATCCTCTGGGTAATTTCCACTCAGCCTTAACTCCTCTTTGTCTTACTTTCACCGTTCAACTGGGGAGGGTCTCCTAAGATCTACTCCTAAGTTCATGACACAGTCAGGCCTTTATTCATATCCAGGGCAGTGTCAGTGTCTCTACCATAATTCTACATTCTATCTTAACACATTTCTAAACTCTAAAACAAACTAAACATTCCTACATGTCTAAACTCTAAAATAAGCTAAACATTTCTACATAACCAATCAGAAGCTTCTTCAGCTCAGAATGGAATCGTCTGGAGTTTTCTTATTAATTAGCAATAAACTTAGTGTATATACTCCTAAATTTGATGAAAGCGATAAAAAGAGACAGCTCTGTCTCTCTTTATTCTGACATTTAACTAATTCAAAAGATATTTCAATATTTATTTATCTAAAACAAAACAAGTTTACTCTAAATTGATGTTTAACAGAAAAAAAAGTTTTTATGTTTTCTCCCTAAAGTGTAAATATCTGGTTTCAGCTGTGAATATACTGCTGTGTATTGAAATTCCTCTTGTTTTGCATAGAAATATACTGAACAACATACAAAGCATAATATATAAAATAACATCTACCTGAGTTTTTTCTTTGAAAGAAGCTCCTTATGTCCATTGTTGTGTTCATCAGTACATAACTGAAACCGATTTAGAGAGTTTGTTTAGCCGTGGAGGGTAAGAACTGAAAATATGAAATAAACACACATGTAAGCTAAGACTCTAAAAAAACCCAGCATTGTTTCATTTCGCCATTTGTTCATTCACTCGAAGAGCAAGTAACGTAATATGGGTCAAGTGATCAGTTTGATATCAATCTTTTGTGATACACCGTCATATTTACATTATTTGTACAGTATGAATGATTTGCTTTGGTACCTGGTCAAACTTAAGCTCATCTCTGTCTGCAGCAAACTCGCAGGCAGCAGCTTCTCCCCCCTCACTTACATGGGTGCTGTGCTCAGTTGCCCAGTGCCTGAGCTCGGATCATACCAAAATTAGGGGGGAATTTACGACGGTGCGCTCTGTGCTTCGTGTGTTGTTTTTGTTTTATACAGTTGTCAGTCAGGCATCTAACTATGAAACAAATTACACTCCAAAAGACCCCGGGCTTCTGAAAAAATGACTCAGGCTTAAGCCCAGTAAGCCACCCCCCCGCTCCACTGATGCTGTGATGACTCCTTCAAGTACTACATGCTGCTTTGTCCTGCTAGTTAAGCCTGCTGTCTGTTCTCAGGCTTCCTCCTGTTTCACTGGCATATATCCATCACCAGAGGGCTCCACTGACCTGCCTGCTGACATCAGAGCACACCCCTGTGTCATGTGACCTGGCTGGAGTTGCAAAGCTGGACTCAGGGTGTGTTCACACCGAACACGATAGATGCGACCAGAGCTTCAGGTTTACAAGTAAAGTCAATGGAGGAGCGCGATGAAACTTCAGAAGCAGATTAGCGTTGTGAAAACGCTTTTCTGCCTGATTCGCACAAACAAGTAGCGCAACTGACGCGTTTGAAGTAAAATACGCGCTGCAGTTTGTTTGGTGCATTTTGTGCATTCGCGCTTATCGCGTCTGCTGCCCGAGTTGGAAAAAAATCTGAACTCCAGCGTCAAGTCGCGCCGCGACAACCAATCAGGAGCCTGGTGACGTGATGCTCTGACCTAGTTCAAAGGGGCAGGTCCAAAGCCATTCATTCTATCAATCAGTAGTTTTCTGACCCAGGCAAGTTCAAAGGCAGCTGTGGTAGAGAGAGCAGGCAGTGTAGTAAAGCACTGAAAGGATGAGGTGGAAACAGGAAGCGTGTAGATTCAGTGGGCTTGGCATCCGCCATGACCTCATCCTGACTTAGCTCCTCCTCTTCCTCACTGTTGAATCCACCTGAATCCAAGCTGGGAGGCTCCAGGCTGTCAGCCTGCTGCTTCATAATCAGAACAAACCTCCATGTTCTCTTTACTGGCCTCTTCACAACTGCACATGCCTGAATCTAGATTCTGGAGCCTAAATTGATCAGTGTTGAGCCTCTCAGATTTCTCATAGTCTCAAATCACCTGCACTGGCTCACTGTAGCTGCTGCCTTTGAGAAGAAACTTTAACCTCCCAGGACCTGACGTCCACATATGGACATCACATTTTGGGTTGTCTAGACCAAAATACCAAATTTTGATCTACAAAGGCCTGATATCCACTTATGAGGACATTATACTGCCGCTGTTCTATTAAAATTTAAAATTAATGTCCTCATATGTGGATCTCATTTTTCTCAGAAACTAAAATCAGGTAAAAGAAAAAAAAATCTGGTAATTCTTTGTGGGAGGAAGCCCGCAGAAAGAATAAATAGGAGTAAAGTAAAGTAAAGTAAAGTAAATCCGTTGGGCATCTTTCTTCGCCTTTAGACAATAATTCTGATGGCAAAAGAACCAAACGGGACAGGTTAAAAAAAAAAAAAAAAAAAAAAAAAAGAATAAATAGGAGTGAGGGACAGATTAGAATGAATATACAGATAAATTGGAAATAAAAGTCATTCATTCCATCAACCTAAATGCATTCAAACGTGCCAGTTTACCAGGAAAGCCCTGAAATACAGCCTTGCAGTGAGGGATCTGGGAACAGTAACTGGGCTCACCCTCCTGTTGTCTGAGCCCTGGGTGACTGTGGAGAGGGAGCTCTCAGGGGGGAGGTCGGGGACTGGATGTCCTGGTCTCCTTGGCTGACCTAGTTTCAGGCCACATGTTGTTTTTGCTGTTGTCTCTCTCTCCCGTCTCTCCTCTGTCTGCCTGGGCGGAGCTCAGCTGGGCTCCCGCCCTTGGCCCACACACCTGTTGTAATCATCCACCTGCTGTGAATTTGCCTGATTGCCTGAGCTGCTATTTAAGAATGTGACTCAGAATGCTTCTTTGCGGGACCGTTCAGTAACACTCATCAGTACAGCTCTGCTAACCTCTGTGAAGTTCTAGTCTGTTCTGTGTTTCTTTGTATATAGATTCCTGAACCCGTCCCCGTTTCTTTACCTGTTCCCCTGAGTCTGGCAGTGAAGCGTGGAGAGAACGTGAGTGCCGAAGAGGAGTGTGAAAGTGGAGAGTGAGGAGTGTGATTTGGACCCGTTTCCCCTCCATCCCTGGAAATCCCTGTCCGATTGTAAATAAACTTGTGACTTTCATTCTAAATTCAGCTGGTCTGCGCCCGAGCCCGTTCCACCTGCGTGAGACTGGATCTGAATTCAGAGTGTGAAAGCAGCTCATGCAGACATAAACAGGTGGTGGGAAGTGACAACATGATGATGTGAAGGTCGTGAACCATAGTATGGCTGAACACAGAGTGATAGAGACCACATCTGACCCCAGACCCATCCCCTCCCGGGCAGGAACCCTACATACAAGAGAGAGGGACAATGGATAGGGAATATGCACTGACCTAACTATCATAAAGCCAGAAAATGCACTTTCACCAAATATTAGAGAAAACTCCAGTTCATTCACTTGTTAAATTGGTGGAGTTATAGTTGGAATAAACAAGATCAGGATCCACAGAAAACTTCAAACAAACAACTGAGGATGCTACATAGGAAAGCTCAATCTGTCTTCCCTATTGCGGATGTGTTTGGGGTTTGACACCTTTAAAACTGGAGTGTTATATAAAAATCTGTAATTATTCATTCTGAATGATTCTTAGACATCACAATAGTTTATCTCAACTAATTAACATCACTGTGGTATACTTTGGTAAGAGGTAGCTGAAGTTGTTTTACATGAATCCAGTGTCGCATGTGAAAATAGTCTATTTAAGCAGACACATACTTGAGGCATCATTTCCTGTAGGAAAACATTCAAGTCTAAAGCTCAGTGAAGACTGCTTCATAAGACTGAATAATTGGTTAAGCCTCGGTCATTCTTGCTGTGAGAGCCTCCACACAAACACACACACAGGCAGACTGTTTGATGTTTTGCTTTCCTGATGTATTTAGAAATTCAGCTTTCAATTTCAAACAGTGTCACTTCAATATGCAACCAATTTCTGGGTGCAGCCCCCCATGCTTGATAACCCACTGCACTCTTTAAAGCTTAAATCATCAACATACATATGGAAAAGGCTAAATGCAAATTTGTTGTCTGACCTACATTTGGCTTTGTTCCCTCCAGCACTCCACAATGATTTAAAGGTTCCTTTTGGGATATTTACAACAATCTCAGAATTATATGTGATGCAGCAAAGAAACGTCTTTATTTGTAAACTGATTATTGATATTAGCATGTGATTGTGTAAGAAAGAAGTAAACTATATGACAGAGGCAAGACCTTTTAGGACCAGTTTGTGTAAACTAAACATCACAGTGGCTGAGATGGTTGAAATTTACATACGAAACTAGACGTATGATCAGAAACTTACTGCAATGAACATAGATAAGGGGATCTAGATATCCAGAGACATATAATTCATACTCTGATGGATGCATCGGAGAGCAATTTGGGGTTAGAATCTTGCCCAAGGATGTTTGGCATGCAGACTGGGGGAAGCCAGGAATCAAACCACCAACCTTACGATCAGTAGATGACCTGCTCTACCGTCGTAGCTACAGCCACCCCTGAATAGTGAATAAGAATTATAGTGAATAGTTATAATCGCTGTAATTGCTTTATAATTGTAGTGAGCAAAAGCCACCGAGTAACTGCTAAGGGCCTCTATACTACTCTATACTACTACTTACTGCCATAATGAATTAATTAAATACACAATTAAATGTAGCAATAATTAATTAAAATAGGAAATAATTAATTACATAAATATTTACGACACATGTAATTAATTAATTATTGATACATTTAATTAATTATTTATTTATTTCACATTTTAATTAATTATTGCCACATTTAAATAATTATTTAATGGTGTATTTAATTCATTTTGGCACAGTTGACTCCTTCAGGTCTCACCATGAAATAATTTTATCTGTCAACCTCACCCATCAAACCCAGGGGGCCGGGTTAACGCTGATCGAGTCAAAACCATTGCTTTGGCCTGGTGGCCATTGTTTTTAGTACACAACAACCGGCATGTGGAAACTAACAGAACTGAACTTTGAAGAAGCCTGTTTGTGTGTCACCAAATACAGTTTTAATATTTTTTCAGCCGAGAATGTAGTGGTTTAATCTTCACACGTCTGGTCGGTTTGTCAAGATACAGCGTCTTTGCAAAAGTGCTTCGATGGACACTAGAAGGGGAGATGTCTGCCCAGTCTCACGGCAAAGCATGGGATACACCACGCCGCCTCGCAAGCAATCGAGCTGTTGTTACCACCGACAAAGCGCAGGCCCCGGTATACAGCTGTAATAACCCCGCTGACACTGACTTCTTTTACTGAGGTTATATTTATCGGGTGTTATTTCCTGATGTTTGCATCCGGACAGAGCTCCGACCTGCTCTGACATTGTGGACCAGGCCAGGGGTCCCAACAACGGACTGGCTTCTCTCTGTGTGTCCCACGTGTTTCAGTCGCCAATTCTGAATTATAACTAACATTAAAAACACGTTTAAGGAGAGAGAGAGCAAATAAATTTGATTAAGAGCTGATCTTTGTTTTTGTGTTCAGTAATCAGCGTGACTGGACAGCGTTTATAAACTTTAAGCGCATGCACAAGACACCTAAAGAGATAACGTTGGTGTTTCCGTCATGTAGTAACTGCTGGCTTTAACAAAGGTTGTTCAGACACTATGAAACACATACAGACTTCATGATGTTCATATCGCTAATACTTTTTATTGTGAATATTAATCATGAGGGTAAATCATGAGGGTAAATTGACCCTGTACACCACGGAGCGAGGTCAGCATCTCCACGATATCTTCAGCTCTCTGAGTTAACACAGAGTTTCCCAGCTGATTATCTAACTGTCATCTACGAATATGTCACGGGTCATATCAATATGATTTTACAGAAAATCATCCTTATCACTGCCAACTATTCCAGAGACGTGAAAATCTACAGCATAAAGAGCAACAAAAAAATATAGCAGTCTAACGCAACACTGTAACAGAGATGAACCGTCAGTTTGTCGCAGATCAAAGTGAAATGAAAGTGATTGGTTGAACAGGTGTTCGTGATCTGTGTTTTCTGCATTTTCATCAGTGTAAGAGACTCAGCAGCAGATTAGACTAACAGTTATACATTTAATAAATCACCAAATGAATACACTATCGAACCTGTTCCGACAATTAGAGTTTGTATTCCCTCAGCTGCAGACTCGCTGCTGTTTAAATGTTTGAGAGGAAGATTAGATAGAAACAAACGTCAAACATAGACTCAGTGTATGTACACATGTGATATGAGGCCACAACGTATAATGGCTGTGTCCTGTTTTAAGATCATATATGTAAAATTGTTGTCTGACCTGCGTCGATCCAGCCGCTCAGTGTACGTGGTTACCATGGTTACTGCATAAGCAGCTGTAATGTAACAGCTGGCACAGCAGAAACCTACCTGCAGCATGGGTATTTATGTTTTTCATTGCAAAAGAACTGTCTGAATGGTTAACTGAAGTTAACTTGGATCAATTATAGTTAAGGAGTATCACAGATCACACCCACGGAGCTGTGTGACTGTTAACCACTACACTGAAATAAGTAGGCTATTACTGAAATACACGTGCTATATCATAAACTATGATATAAATAGGGAGGTCCTATTAACATGTTTAGTTTTAAAGGACACCTTCCTGCCTTTAGTCTCATTCATGAGCTGTATTAGTTTTCTCCTAACATCCAGAAGTCTGCACGATGTGTTTCATAGTTTGTAACAAGCCTTTCACAGTTAAACATAACATGACCGAAAAAGCAAAAAAAGAGAAAAAAAATCACAAAAATTACATGTTAAGCTCATTTATTTTTAGTTAAGTAAACTCTAAAAATTCTAACAGACAGCTGGTGCTTAGAATACAGTTGAATAACTATTAAAAAGCAGATGATATAATATTTCTGTCCAGGTTGCAGTCTTCATGATGAACATGCTGTTGCAAACTCTGCTCCTCTCGGTGGAAATGCGCCTTCTCTTTCCTCTTTGTATAGAAACATTTTAAAAGTCAGTTTAATCTCAAAATTCACTGTTAAATCCAAAACACACCAGATAAAGAAAAGCGAATGGTTCAGTCTAACACATGTGCCAGTGAACCATTAAACGTCTGTAAAACTATGCAGTTATGAAACGTAACTTTAACCTCAGCCAAACAGATTTGCTCAGTTGTAAATAAAACAGCGAAGTAAACGTGACCCGACAGACAGAACCTGAGTGAATTAAGTCCAGTGTTTAACCACTGAGAGCTAAAACTCAGGTGAGGTTTCAAAGCTGTGTTGGCCACTGATAAAGTGGGTTCGCCTATAAAGTGCTCTGTAGGGAAACAAGCTCCAGCAGCTCTGCGCTCGGGAAAAAAAACTGTATTTACTTATCTTGTGCAGAAAAATGCGCCGACATTGCATTATATCGAGCACCGGCTGCCCAGTTAAACTGTGACTATCACCAGGTAACGTGGATGTGTTTCTTGAATTAGCAGCAGGTGTTAAACAACCGCTGACAGGTGAGGAGGATGCATGCATGCAGGTAAACTGAGGGCCTGTTAAGCTGATCGCTGGTGTCGTGAGAAACATGTCAGCTCGTTCTTTGTTACAGAAGCACAGAGACACAAGACCAGGCGGAAAGAGACGATCGTTCGGTGAAAATGAGAATCTGCGAATGCAACATGTGGAACACGGAGAGTGGAATATGTAAACAAACCGGTTAACGTAACCCCCCCTCCAAAACAAACAAATACACATAAAATAAACAGTTAAGCTGGAACACCGGGGCTGTGAGCTCAGTACACTCAGCTGACTGTTAGCAGAGTGAGTGACATCTCTGAAAACATCTGAGCACTTTTACAAACATGTTCTATGTGTAGTTGGTGACAGAAAAACGGGGTATTAAAACTACACCACCACCATTGCTGCCTGTGATTTGAAATGCATTCTGGGATACCTGGCTGCCCCAAGTCTACACAAGCAATCGATTATCTAGGATCGACCTGTCTTGACTTACTTTGCATGGCAACCAATCAAATGTTAGAGAAGCTGCATGGCAGCGTTAACCCCGCCCACTTAGTTTGATGGGTGAGGCTGACAGATAAAATTATTTCAAGGAGAGAGATGAAGGGGACAAAAGTGCCAAAATGAATTAATTAAATGTGTTATTAATTAATTAAATATCTCAATAATTAATTACATGTGTTGTAAATATTTATGTAATTAATTATTTCTGATTTTAATTAAGTATTGCCACATTTAATTAATTAATGGTGTATTTAATTAATTCATTATGGCAGTCCTGGTGTTCCATAAATATCAGCCAGGATACATTAAAGTTTATTATTTTAAATGAAAACACAAAAGGTTTGCAATAGGCCTAAAACATCATAATAAAAAGGTCACTAACAACCACAATATACTCTTATTGGTGCAACCGGCCAGCAATGCAACTATCACCTGAGGGCTTGCTCTCCCCCGGCGGCCCCAGATGCTCGTTGCTTTAAAAGAAACAAGTCCACCCCAAATAAATACGAGCCCAACAGAACACTTATCACATGCACTAATTGGTAGCACTACAATCACTTTTAATGAAACTTAATCACAGCAAATCCACACAGAGCACCTCTACGACACCTAATCTCCCTAAGGTAAGAACCCAGCTCAGGGATTGTACATTGCCCGACTAATATTGCACCAGCCCAGTAGAGATGAAAACAAACCCAGAATAAAAAAAAAAAATCAGTTTTAAAAGGTGACCCTACACTAAAACCAACTTGGAAGAAAAATGCAACGAAAAGGAGAAGGAGGAAAAGACAGTAGTCAGCTGGAGGACAGGCTGCACATGTGAACTGGTCACTATGTTTGCTGCACAACTTACTTGTGTTCTTCTAAAATCACTTCTTAAATCTCTGCTGTAAAGATGTAACCCCAGTATGTGTGAATGGCTACTCAATCATCTCAGGCTCTTCACCTTCACAGCCACTCACCAGTACAAATGAGTGAAGAAGAGCACCTGCTGCTACTTCCTCTTTTATACCCTCCCTTAGGTCCCCTGCGTCCTAAAGCCTTCCCCATTACAATTGCCCCCGCTTTGAAAGGTGACCACTTACTGCCAGGGCCTAAATACATTTTGGGGCAAAACCTTATAAACAAAAGATCTCTGTGAGTCACTATTAGAAAGAGCAACAGTCTGATTTACTGACCGTGGGAGATTAAAGGGGTTAGAATACTTTCCTGCTGTACTTCTTTTAGGCCGCCCCTGAACTCTCCCTGAGTCCTGACACATTCTCCCTATTATCAACCCCACTTTCCTGCTACTTTCCTGCTACTTCCTCCCTTGGGTCCCCTGGGTCCTAAAGTCTTCCCCATTACATAATGTTGAATGAATATTTTTATATCTGTAATTGCTTTTCAGGCTTTTTTGTTGGCAACTACACAACAAAGGGAGGCCACACAGATCCTGGTTCACCAAATCCTGGTTCAACCCAGGGGCATTGTTCAAGGGTGGAGATTAAGTATGTACACAGTGACATTTACAGATATTTTAATGGTATCAGCTAAAATTAAAAATAAGGCAAAACAAAGAGTTAAGGTTGTGATTCGCTCCCACCGGGCACACCCTTTAATTCTAGGGACGGATTGACCTGGGTTTGAAAAACTGGTAGGGCAATGTGTGGGGTGTGCTCATGACTGATAGGGACCTGTTGTATCTGTGCTGCACTCAGTGGCGACTTGAGGTCATCTGACAGTGAGGCCTGGGAGGGTGCTGTTTAGGCAAACAGCAGAGGGACTGATAACTGTGTTGATTTTGTAGGGGCTGATGAAGTGTGGAGCCAGTTTCCTGGAAACAGACATTAGAGGAATGTCTTTTACAGATAACTAAACCTTTTGGCCCTGATGATAGTGAGGGGTCAGAGTCTGATGACGATTGGCCAGTGTCTGGTTCTGTGCCACAGTGAGGAGCATAGACCTGTCTCCATACCTGACAACATCTGTACAGCTGTTGGTGCACTGAAGGCACAGCTAGTTCCTCTTACAAGGCTGGTTAAGCCTAGCCTAGAAAAACCTCAAAAAGGTAACGGAAGAATTTAAAAAGTTGTGAGTGTATTCTACCCAGGGTAGCAATTATACCGACTTGCTAACAATACAAGTGGATTACACAACAAAGGGAGGCCTCTAGTTCTTGATTCAGTTCCTCGATTTAGGCGTTTGTCTGGGGATGTCTTATGTTACGACCCGGCTCAAAAGCTGCAACATAAAAAAGGAGACGAATACCAGAGTGTTAGTGAGAAGAGGTTTTATCTTAAAACGGCATAGCAGGTTGGCTAAAATGGCTGGTGCCACCAAGGCAAAGACTAGTGAGCTTCTTGAAAGCCCGCCTCAGGTATGCTTTTATCCACACCTGACTAGGTGTGGCCAATTAGCAACAGCTGAACACACTGAGGAGATTAGGGGCTGCAGAGGGGTGTAACAATGGAACCAAGAACTAAGGGAAGCTTTGGCTTCAAGCACCCCCCACGCAGATTTTCTAAATGAGCTGCATAGGAAATCTAACCAATACGACATGAAACCAGAGCATACGAGGCAAGAGCTACTGTTACTTCTGGAGCACACCATGCAGGCAGCTATGTACTCCATAACATTCTTCATTATACACGGCCACCAGCGATATCGCTGAAGGAATTGACTTGTTCTGCTTATCCAGGTGAACCTAGCATTGTGGGCCCAGTGAAGGAGAGCCAGGGGCTGGATTGGGCATTGCCAGGATCTGGGTCAGACTGCAACCCTTGTTAGATTTCATGATCAATCTCTCTGGTCAACATTCCCAGTATGCAGGTGGTATGCAGGGTGTTCACTGGCTCTAGATCTTCCCCTGGAGAAAACTGACAAGAAAAAGCATCTGGTTTCACAATTTTTGCTCCAGGATGTGGAGTCACTAAACAGGTGAGTTTAGTGACTAGGGACCTGGCTGTAATTGTGGATGAACCTCCAGTAAAGGTTGACGAATCCTGCGGAGCTCTGAAGATGCTTTCATCTGCCCACCCTTAAACACATGTCCAAGAAAAGTTAACAAGAAGACATGAAACTCACAGTTCAGCACTTTAATGTACAGTCAAAGCAAAGTTGTCTAGGAGCCTCTAGAGGCTTTTGTGTGTGTGTGTGCTTTGATGACATATTGATCTTCTCCAAGACCTTTAATTAACATAGTTACAACGTGCGCAAAGATACTCAGGAAATCTCTTAAAACATCATTCACCAGGGCTTTAGTTAGTGCAAAAGGCATGAATAAATATTTATTATATTATATTATATTATTATTATATATTATAATAGTATTATATATTATTTATTCCATATTATATTATAATATATATTAATAAATATTTAAAAAAAGATATGATGAGTGGAAGACAGCCTGTAACACCCAGAAGTGTCATTGTAAGCTTTGAGACATGAGCAGAAAATCAAGAGAACACAAACCACTAACCAAGGAATATTAACAAAGCTCAAAAACACATGAACACTGGGTCCATGGTCACCTGTCAGGACCGTGACAAGAAGAGTGTTTAGGCTGTCTTCCACTCATCTCCTTGATGTATCCTGACTAAGTGGTAGGCATTTTGAAGATAGAGTTTTGTAAATATGGTGGTGCCATGGAGGGGTTCGAAGGTTGAACTGGTTAGGTGTCACACTCATTGGTATTGGTGATCAGCTACTCTTCCTTTCAGGGCGATTCTGGGGCTGGTACCTGCCTCTCTTCTCCTGCTCCTCATCCTTGAAAACTTCCCCTCCATCTTCCTTGCTTCGCCGATCCCCACGGAGCTCACCACTTCCCCCGCCGCATTCCTTCTCCTTCTAACCTAAAAATTTGCATTGGTCAACACCCATAATCTTTATGTTAAAATATTCACTGACATTCCTTTTTTTTCAGTATATAAAAGTTTCCTCACCATATTTAAGGCCATCACCTTCCTATCTTAATTTTTTTAATATACTTTCGCCCCAGACATATTTAGATGTCGTCCCCTACCTCAGTCTGATTTCCTTGACGACAAACTCAGGTTGTCAACTACCTGTTCACACATTTCCTTTTTTAAGGGTCTCAGCTGCCTTTTATCAAATTTCCTTGACAATAATTTAAGACAGGGGTGTCCAACTCCAGTCCTCGAGGTGTCCTGCAGGTTTTAAATGTGTCTTTGTTCTAATTCAATTCAATTCAATTCAATTCAATTTTATTTATATAGCGCCAAATCACAACAAAAGTCGCCTCAAAGGCGCTTTTATATTGTACAATAGATCGCACAATAATAAATACAGAGAAAACCCCAACAATCATATCATATGACCCCTAT
Organism: Oreochromis aureus; assembly: GCF_013358895.1. NCBI lineage: Eukaryota > Metazoa > Chordata > Actinopteri > Cichliformes > Cichlidae > Oreochromis > Oreochromis aureus. The sequence continues at coordinate 34,866,515 of NC_052943.1, forward strand.
GAGCAAGCACTTTGGCGACAGTGGGAAGGAAAAACTCCCTTTAACAGGAAGAAACCTCCGGCAGAACCAGGCTCAGGGAGGGCGGGGCCATCTGCTGCGACCGGTTGGGGTGAAGAAGGAAAACAGGATGAAAGACATGCTGTGGAAGAGAGACAGAAATTAATAACAGATATGATTCGATGCAGAGAGGTCTATTAACACATAGTGAGTGACTGGAAAGGAAAACTCAATGCATCATGGGAATCCCGGCAGCTCACGTCTATTGCAGCATAACTAAGGGAGGATTCAGGGTCACCTGGTCCAGCCCTAACTATATGCTTTAGCAAAAGGAAAGTTTGAAGCCTAATCTTGAAAGTAGAGATAGTGTCTGTCTCCTGAATCCAAACTGGAAGCTGGTTCCACAGAAGAGGGGCCTGAAAACTGAAGGCTCTGCCTCCCATTCTACTTTTAAATACTCTAGGAACAACAAGTAGGCCTGCAGAGCGAGAGCGAAGTGCTCTAATAGGGTGATATGGTACTACAAGGTCATTAAGATAAGATGGGGCCTGATTATTTAAGACCTTGTATGTGAGGAGCAGGATTTTGAATTCAATTCTGGATTTAACAGGAAGCCAATGAACAGGAGAAATATGCTCTCTCTTTCTAGTCCCTGTCAGTACCCTTGCTGCAGCATTTTGGATTAGCTGAAGACTTTTCAGCGAGTTTTAGGACATCCTGATAATAAAGAATGACAGTAGTCCAGCCTGGAAGTAATAAATGCATGAACTAGTTTTTCAGCATCACTCTGAGACAGGATATTTCTAATTTTAGAGATGTTGCACAAATGGAAGAAAGCAGTCTTACATATTTGTTTAATATGTGCATTAAAGGACATGTCCTGGTCAAAAATGACTCAAGGTTCCTCACAGTGTTACTGGAGGCCAAGGTAATGCCATCCAGAGTAAGAATCTGGTTAGATACCATATTTCTAAGATTTTCAGGGCCGAGTACAATAACCTCAGTTTGATCTGAATTAAGAAGCAGAAAGTTAGCGGCCATCCAGGTCTTTATGTCTTTAAGACATTCCTGCAGTTTAACTAATTGGTGTGTGTTACCTGGCTTCATGGATAGATAGAGCTGCGTGTCATCTGCATAGCAGTGAAAATTTATGCTATGTCTTCTAATGATGCTGCCTAGGGAAGCATGTATAATGTAAATAGAATTGGTCCTAGCACTGAACCCTGTGGAACACCATAATTGACCTTAGTGTCTGAAGAGGACTCTCCATTTACTTGAACAAATTGGAGTCTATTAGATAGATATGATACAAACCACTGCAGCGCAGTACCTGTAATACCTACAGCATGTTCTAATCGCTCTAATAGGATATTATGATCAACAGTATCAAACGCAGCACTGAGGTCTAGCAGGACAAGCACAGAGATGAGTCCACTGTCAGAGGCCATAAGAAGATCATTTGTAACCTTCACTAAAGCTGTTTCTGTGCTGTGATGAGCTCTGAAACCTGACTGAAACTCTTCAAATAAGCCATTCCTCTGCAGATGATCTGTTAGCTGTTTGACAACTACTCTTTCAAGGATTTTTGATATAAAAGGAAGGTTGGAAATTGGCCTGTAATTAGCTAAGACAGCTGGGTCTAGAGATGGCTTTTTGAGTAAAGGTTTAACTACAGCCAGCTTGAAGGCCTGTGGTACAGAGCCGATTATTAGAGATAGGTTGATCATACTTAAGATCAAAGAATTAATTAATGGCAGGACTTCTTTGAGCAGTTTTGTAGGAATGGGGTCTAAAAGACACGTTGATGGTTTGGAGGAATTAATTATTGAAGTTAACTCAGAAAGATCAATTGGAGAAAAAGAGTCTAACTTAACATCGATGGTATTAAAAGTAGCTGTAGATAATATTACATCTGTGGGATGATTATTGGTAATTTTTTCTCTAATGATAAAAATTTTATTTGTGAAGAAGTTCATGAAGTCATTACTAGTTAACGTTAAAGGGATTGTTGGCTCAGTAGAGCTCTGACTTTTTGTCAGCCTGGCTACAGTGCTGAAGAGAAACCTGGGGTTGTTCTTATTTTCTTCAATCAGTGATGAATAGTAAGATGTTCTGGCTTTGCGGAGGGCTTTATTATAAAGCAGCAAACTATTTCTCCAGGCTAAATGATGATCTTCTAAATTTGTGACACGCCATTTCCTCTCCAGCTTACGAGTTATCTGCTTTAGGCTACGTGTTTGAGAATTATACCACGGAGTCAGGGACTTTGGATTTGAGGCCTTAGTTTTCACAGGAGCTACAGTATCCAGAGTCGTACATAGTGAGAAGGTAAAATTATTAACAAGATAATCGACCTCTGTTGGAGTAGCGTTCAGGTAGCTGCTCTGCTCTATGTTGGTACAGGGCATTGAAGATGATAACAGTGGGTGGATTATATTCTTAAACTTAGTTACAGCACTTTCAGAAAGACATCTACTGTGATAAAGTCTACTCTCCACTGCTGTGTAATCAATTATTGTAAATGTAAATGTTATCAGGAAATGATCAGACAGCAGAGGGTTTTCAGGAAACACTGTTAAATGTTCAGTTTCTATGCCATATGTTAAAATGAGATCTAGAGTGTGATTAAAGTGGTGGGTGGGTTCTTTTACATTTTGAGAGAAGCCAATTGAGTCTAATAACAGATTAAATGCCATGTTGAGGCTGTCATTTTAGCATCTACATGGATGTTAAAATCACCCACAATAATTATTTTATCTGAGCTGAGCACTAAATCAGATAAAAGTCTGAGAAATCAGAGAGAAACTCTGTGTAAGGCCCAGGTGGACGATAGATGATAACAAGTAAGACTGGTTTCTGAGTTTTACAGCTGGGGTGGACGAGGCTAATCATCAGGCTTTCAAATGAATTAAAAGTGTGTCTTGGTCTTTCGTTAATTAATAGGCTGGTGTGAAAAATTGCTGCCACACCGCCCCCTCGGCCTGTGCTTCGAGGTTTCTGGTAGTTAGAATGACTCGGGGGTGTTGATTCATTTAAACTAACATAATCATCCTGCTGCAACCAGGTTTCTGTAAGGCAGAGTAAATCGATTTGTTGATCAATTATTAAATCATGTACTAACAGAGACTTGGAGGAGAGAGCCCTAATATTTAATAATCCACATTTCATTGTTTTACTCTTTGGTTCAGATGTGGATACTGTATTGTTCTTTCTTTGTGATTTTTTATGTTTAAGTTGTTTATTGCTGGTTTTTAGTTTGTTTTTTGTCTGTTTGGGAGCTGACACAGTCTCAATGGAGATGGGTTTTTGGGGGGGTAGCAGGTATATGTAACGCGGTAAAGGACCAGGGCGCCTGACTGCAGCTTCATAGAAAATGAGCAACCAGAAGTAGCTTCGACTATGGAGCCTGAGTGTGTGAATAAAACACAGGAAACCAAAATAGAGCTCAAAAAAAAATATATATATTATGTATGTTATGAAAAATATATAGACAGATGTACAAAAAAATATATAACCATATATATCACAAACAAAAATAATGTTGACAATACAAAACAGCTTATTAAGTTCCAAAAGGAGGTGGGATGAGGTTTAGTCCGGTATGAGAAATATAGTTTTGTTCCATTGACCTGTGAGAGGTCATGTGTCAACAGTTCGATTCAATCCATAGGATTACAAGTCCTACCGCAATGCAGCGGTGGTTGGGTGGCTCGCCATCCCGCGCTGATCAGGGCTGATCGCGGGGAAAAAAACCCTGACCTAAACAAGGTGAAAAACATATATTATCATTCACAGAAGAAAATGAAACAGCATTCTACTGCTGTGACAAAATAAATACATAAATCCATAAATAACAAAGTCAAGTAATTAATGCCATGTTTCATACAACAATCAATAAACCAATAGTCGTCATCTCGTATTTTGAATATCATTCAAAATACTATTATAGAAAAACATTCTCATGGGTCCCATCAAAGTATATCAGCAATAAAGCTAATAAACATTTTCCAAAGTTAATCAAATATATTTACAAAACTCATTTAATCACAGGTGTTGCGCAACAGATTCAATAATCTAAATGGAATTTAACTCAATGCAAAAGTCTCATAGGCCGCTTTGGCATTTAATCAGAAAGTAACAAAAAACATCCAAAACGGACAAAACTACAAAATTCAAATCACTCGTTTAACTCTTGATATGTTAATTCAACATCCGGCCATAGTGGAATAAACAAAAACAACAATATTCAATAAATAAAACTAGTAATTGCACTTACTGTCACTAGCCTAGCATTAGCTTACCGGCGTTTTAGAATGCGTGACCGCTGCTCCGCATTTTCATTCATTGTGACCAAACAAAACAAACAAATAACTCACCGTTGAGTCGATTGTGAGGTGGTGTAAAGATAAATGAATCGGCCGGGTTATTGCACGCTGTCAACTAGTATGTAGTGTAATTTTTCGATATCTGACAAGTACGCCAACCACAGGGACAACAGCAGCCAGAGGAGCAGGGAACATGCAGCTGATTGACCCGGAACTTATACGGGGTTCATTCCCGCCACAATAAAGGGACTGGCGGAAGTGGGGTCAGAAGTTACCGTGGTTACACTCTCCTCCCCTAATCCCATGGACGTCCTCGTACATGGACTAGGCTGGCAGCGAATGACTGGTTGGCTGAGGTGTGAAAGCATCGTCTCCTCTTCTTCATCGTCTTGAAGAGCGAAGGAGAAGACAGAACTTAACCCATGCAGAAAGGTCTGAACGCTCTTTAACAGAGGCTTACCAGGCTTGATGTACTGCAGCCGATCAGGAGGATTCCTAGTGCGGGTTGAGTGCCTCAAGGGTGGTTCTGCCTCAGGACTCAGAGGCTCTGATTCAGTAGGTGATTGTTGTGACAAGTTATTGCTGGATGCTTCTGGAGTAACTGGATCAGAAGATAGACTTTCTTCATAGTGAGAAGTTTCTGCAAGATCAACTGGCTCAAAGCCAGCTTCCAAAGTTTCGTTATCAATAACTTGTTCCTCTTCAACAGGTACAGGTATAGGTTCCTCTGAGAGAATAGCGTTCTCTTCCTCTGTAGCCAATACTACAGAGACATCTGGCTGGTTGATAACTGGAACAGGCTGCGAAGTATTGGGTAAGTCAATGGTTGTTGTGAAGGTGACAGGATCAGCAGAGAAAGGAACAGGTAGGTATGAGATGAGTTCCTCTTCATCATTGTCATCATCATCATCAGCATGTACAGGAGACACAGGTAAGACAGGCATTTTTCTCTTTTGCTTAGTAAGCATTTCCTTTTCAGAAGATGATAAATACCCACAGGGCAGTAGGAGGTCTCGATGTAAAGTTCTCAGGGGCTTGTCTTGGCCTTCGGGTTGAACTGTATACACAGGAAGATTGCTGGCTTTCTTCACTACAATGTACACAGATGACTCCCATTTATCTGCAAGCTTGTGTTTGCTTCTTACCCGCACGTTCCTCACAAGAACTCTGTCTCCAACATTCAGCTGTGACGCAGTGACATTTTTATTACATTTCATCACCTTTTCTGACTTTTCGATGGCCAGCTTATAACTTTCTTCCAGGTGGGACTTTAGTTTTTCCACATATTGTGTGTGGGATGTTGATCCTTCTTTGGCAAGTGGTAGTCCAAAGGCTAAGTCCACCGGTAAGCGAGGTTGGCGGCCAGACATAAGCTCATATGGTGAGAAACCTGTAACATCATTTCTTGTGCAATTGTATGCATGCACCAGAGGTTTTACGAAATCTTTCCAATGAGATTTCTGTTGAGCTGTCAGTGTTCCTAGCATATCCAGTGATGTTCGGTTAAATCGTTCAACAGGATTGCTTCTTGGATGGTATGGAGTGGTTCTTATTTTGTGGATCCCAGCCATCTCACAAAGCTCTCGGATGATTCTGGATTCAAAGTCAGGGCCTTGGTCACTGTGCAAACGTTCTGGGATACCATAATGCACAAGAAAGTTGTCCCATAAACATTTGGCAACAGTCCTGGCTTTCTGGTTGGGTGTTGGCACAGCAATGGCATATTTTGTGAAATGGTCGGTTGTGACCAGGGTTTTAATAGTTTTGCAATTTTCATTAGTTTTTATTTTTATTTAGTTTTGACTTCAGATTTTCAATTTTATATTAGTTTTAATTAGTTTTTACCATTCGTTTGCTAGTTTAGTTTAGTTTTTATTCTTTTGAAAATCCTTAGTTTCAGTTTAGTTTTGATTAGTTTCAGTTATAGTTTTAGTTGTGTTTGCAATAAAGTGTAACAAAATCCCAGTTTCATCATATCAGTCATTCTCTTCTGCTTATCCTTGGGTATGTTGCTATTCCAGCTACCATACCCTGCACCCTGGACAGGTCGCCTGTCTGTCACAGGGTTAACACGCAGAGACAGACAACTCACATTCCCACCTATGGGTTCTTTAAATAAATAAATTAGGGCAGATGAACAACCATTGATACCAGGCAACTATAAAATGTATATCTTGGCCGCAATGAGACTATTAAGTCTTGCAGCACCGATTGTTCGTAATTTTGGTTCAAGTGAATTGATAAACTTTTTGAAGGTAATTGACTCACACAGTTATGTAGATATCCCAGTCCTGTTGTCCCGGGATGCATCATGCCGCCTTGCCTGGTGTTAGCTTCTGTTTCTGGGGAGGAGGGTTGAGTGCGCTCCCTTACCTTCTCAAGGTAAGCTAGGTTAGCTTTTCAAGTGCACTTTAAGGTTTGTGGGATTTTTTTCCCTTTAGAAATGTCCCTCATAATTTGTCTCGTTCCACTACAAGACACTTGCTTTATCCAAAACACAGTCATATTCAAAGTAATCCCAAATTGGAAGCTGGCGCTTTCTCCAGACTTTTCCTGACATGATTCTGCGCGTGGACGGAGCAGCAACACAGACGACTCGACTAACGTACTGCCACCTGCTGGCATAATGAGACACAGCAAGAAAAAAACCCTTTTTTTACCCTTGACTATTGTATGACACACACACATCAACGAAAACTAAACACATTTTTGCTATAAATTCAGTTTATTTTAGTTAGTTTTGTGAACGCTCATTACAGTTTTAGTTAGTTTTCCTTTTTTTGTTTTTATTTTTATTTCCGTTAACGAAAATGTTTTTTCACTTCTAGTTTTCGTTATTTCGTTAGTTTTAGTTAACGATAATAACCTTGGTTGTGACAAGTATGTCTTTGACTCCACGATCTGGTTCCACAGAGAGAAAGTCCATACACACCAGTTCCATGGGATGAGAGGTTTTGATATTGACCAGAGGTGCGGCTCGTTCAGACGGAGATTTGCGTCTCACGCATCTTTCGCAGTGCCTTATTTTATTGACCACATCACTAGTCATCTTAGGCCAATAAAACCGGGAACAGACCAAGTCCAGCGTTCTGTCAATTCCCATGTGACCCATTTGATCATGAAGTTGGTGTAGTACAACTGGTCGATATTCCTCGGGTAGCACTAGCTGGTATGTGAAGTTACTTCCCACTTGTCTCTTCCTGACGAGAAGGGTGTTATGGAGCTCCAGTTTATTTACTTCTCGCAGTAATAGAGGTAGCTCGGGAAGTTCTTCCCTTAGCAATGGCGGTGGTGACTCTCCTCGCTCAACCTGAGCTATGCCATGCTGAATGACAGGGTCAAGGCGTTGTTTGGCTGCAAGGTCAGCTGTTGAGATTTGGGGGAGTACCATGGAGGCGAACTGGATGTCGTCCGTGAAACTGTCAGGCAGACTGTTGACATTGACAGACATGGATAACACCAGAACAAGATCAGGATCAGTGCTTGAACTGTACACCAGATGACGGTCACAAACTGCTTTGATGGTATGCTGGTCAATAGAAACATAATCTGGTTCACTGAGATGTTGCCATGCAAATCTCCAGATTCGCTCACGTTCTTTCTGTGACAGAGGATCATCAGACAGTTCACCATGAGGTCGGCGAGACAAACCATCAGCATCAGAGTTCTGCTTTCCAGCTCTGTAAATTAATTTGAAGGTGAAAGTGGACAAAGCTGAAAGCCATCTGTAACCGGTAGCGTTAAGTTTTGCTGATGATAAGAGGTATGTTAATGGTTTGCTGTCTCTCACAACTGTAAACTGAGCACCATAAAGATAGTCGTGGAACAGCACCGCACCAAGACCTGTGGCACTGGCATCAGTGTGGAGTGTGTATGGTTTTCTGGGATCAGCAAATGCCAGAACTGGGGCAGAAGTAAGTTTGTCAATTATGGACTCAAAAGCTTGTTGACACATTTGCGTCCATCGTCCTCCAAATGGCTCTTTGGGGTTGAGGTAATTCTCTGGCTTTACAACTGGTCTGAGTTTCTTCTGGGAAGGTGGATAACCAGCAGTGAGATCGTGCAACGGCTTGACAATGGCTGAATATCCCTGGACAAAACGTCTGTAGTACCCAGCAAAACCAAGGAAAGATCTTAATTCCTTTAGGTTTTTCGGCACTGGCCAAGAAGCGAGTGTAGAAATCTTGTCCGGATCAGTTTCAACACCAGCCTGGGACACTACATGGCCCAGATATTTCACAGATGTCTGGAAGAACATGCATTTCTCAAGTGAAAGCTTCAAGCCAAAATCTTTGAGTCTGGTGAGAACTTTCATCAGGCGAGTTTCATGTTCCTCAAGAGTTGGTGCAAAAACAATGAGATCGTCAATGAAAACCAGGACTTCTTTCAGATTTAATTCTCCCATGCATTTTTCCATCAGCCGTTGGAATGTGCTTGGTGCATTGGTAATCCCCTGTGGCATCCGATTAAATTCCCAAAATCCTAATGGGCAGACAAAGGCAGTCTTTGCTTTATCCTTCTCCTCCATTTCAATTTGGTAGTAACCCGACTTGAGGTCTAGCACCGTGAACCACTTGGATCCTGCAAGTGCGGAGAAGGTGTCTTCCAGTTTGGGCAGAGCATAAGCATCTTTGATTGTTTGCAGATTGAGTTTGCAGTAGTCAATACAAAGACGTACACTGCCGTTCTTTTTACGTACAACCACAATTGGAGAGGCAAATGGTGAGTCGGATTCTCTGATAACTCCGGAGTCAAGAAGTTCTTGCAGGTGTTTCCTTACAGCATCAAGATCTTGAGGATGAATTGGTCGTGGCCTTTGCTTGAAAGGGGTTGGATCGGACAATTTGATTTGGTGTTTAACTTTGTCGGTCCTGCCGAAATCCAAATCGTGTTTGGCAAATACTTCAGGAATACTGTTGAGCTTTTGAACAATGCGTTCTTTCCAGTCTGGAGTTAAAGGGGAATCTCCAAAGTTGTATTGTGGTTGAGATGGAGGTAACGACTCTGTAGACTGGTCTGAATACTGGATGTGTTGCTCCTTGGAAATGACTTCCTGGAAGGCGCTGATTTCTGCAATAATAGCTCGAGCTGGAATGCGGATTTCATGGTCAGACTCATTACTCACTACAACAGGCAGAAAACATGGCCGACGTTGAGGTAAGTCCACCAGGCAGAGAACTGGAGGTGGGGTGTTCCAGAATAACTGCTTTCTCCCCTTGGAATAGCCTTGTGACCAGGCATACCTCAAGGACAGTGGTTTGGCCCAGTAATGCCCTTAATTTGGGTCAAGGATCATCCAGTGTCTTGACGGACAGCCAACTGGCTCCTCCAGCTCAGTGCTGGTGACATATTTGGGGGTCTTCCACTTGACTTTTTTGTTTCATAACCCGTAAGCGCTGCAAGAGACCCTGCTTATGCAGTTCAACAACCGACCACGTTCAAAAAGGGAATGTTTTTTTGCCTTTGCCACCAGAACGTCACAAAGAATCCAAATTCTTGCACAGATTTGGCCTTTTAAAGACATGTGGTCCTAAACATTTGATCAGCTATAAAACAGCCTGTTTCAGTTTAAGCGTTGTTTTCAGTAAACTGCATGTTCAGAAAATTGTTTTGTCTCACTCCCATTTCTTTTTTTTTCTTTTTTTTTTTTTGCCTGTCCCATTTGGTTCTTTAGCCGTCAGAATTGTTGTCTGAAGACCAACAAGGATACCAAATGGATTTATTTTGCCAAATGGATCATCATGGCATTGCCGTATTGGTCAATTTGATCAAACTTTGTTGTTATTATTTATTTTATTTTCAGTTGTTACAGATGGGACAGACATGACTGGGGGATAGGAAAGGGAGAAAGAAAGAGAGGAAGGAAAAGAAAAACAGAAGGGAAAAGGGACAGTGAGAAAGGGCACTTACAAAGACAAAGAGAAAAAAAAAATCTCTTGGATCACCTGTTGACAGAAAAAGAAGAGAAGACAAGCAAAAAAAACCCAAAAAACAAAGCAACATACTAAACACAACACCATCACGTTAATCTAGCTAAGTGTGAACAGCAGTAAATACTAAATATTGAATGTTGTTGTGCAGCACGCAGGACAGACAGCGCACAATGTGCTTTGAAGTAGCAGCTAAGAAAGGTGTAGTTTATGTCTACGAACAGTGAACACCCGTGTGCACACCTGTGTGGATCAGCGCACTTGTATACAAAAGGTTTCCCCATGTAACGGTCTGCTAGAGGGTGTGGAGGGCCATAGCCCCGTCCCCCAGGGCATGAAGCAGGCATGGAGGACATCCAGGCTCCAGACATCCAGAGGCCCCAGAGTGCGAGAGCCCAAGGAGTACCACCGGAGGGGCATCCGTGCCACCCTCCTGGGAAGGGCTGAGGAGATCCCCAGACGAGGGGTCACCCAGTAGCCACAGAGCAGAAGCCAGAGGGGGCTGCATCGGCGTGCCTGCCGGCTCTGCCGGCAGCCAGCTGTGCCAGAGTGAACCGAGTTGCAGGCCCCGAGGCCGGAGGCCCGAGGGCCCCCTTTGCCCCGGAAGAGGCCTGACCGAGCGACAGGCACCAGGCCCTGCCAAGTAGCCACCGGGAGTGAGCTGGTGCATACCTGAGCGCCCAGCCCCAGACACCAAGAACCACCTGTTACGACCCGGCTCATAGCCGCAACATAAAAGAAGATGGATACCGGATTGTGGGATGAGAAGAGGCTTTATCTTAAACTGGACAACCAGGTTGGCTAAAAAATGCCTGGTGCCATTAAGGCAAACACAACAAAAGAGATGGACAAAATGGTAAACTGAGAACTAAACTATACTGGGAAAACTAAACTACTGACCCTGAACAGAAACACAAACCTGAACACGAATAACAGCCAGCAGAAAACAGATGACGGTTGGGCAGCAGGGAAACACACGGATGAGACACGGTGGATACACAGACGGACCAGCCAAACTACAAAGACAGAGGACGTGACTTAAATACACACAGGGAAACACAGGGAGATTGCACACAGGTGGGGAACACAGCTGGGAATAATCAACAAGACGAGACAGAGGTAAAACTGAACACACTCACATGAGACGCAGACCTTCACAATAAAACAGGAAACGAGAACAAATCCTTAAACATAACATAAAACAAAACACTGACAACATTAAATCATAACATTTACCCCCACCCAAAAATCAAACATTTAACCCCAAATGAAAATGTTTGATTCATGACCTAGAGAGCCATGAATGCTGTAGTCCTGGAGGACCAGCGCACAAGGCACTGGCCGCTATTCTGCAGGCAGACGGAATGCTGAAGCGGTCCTCCGGACCCTCCAGCGAAAACGGATGAAGGCTGGACAGGCCCCTCGGACCCTCCAGCGGAGACGGACGAAGGCTGGACAGGCCCCTCGGACCCTCCAGCGAAGACGAATGTTGGCTGGACAGGCCCCTTGTACCCCTCCAGCGGAAACGGAAGGCTGAAGCGGTCTCTCGGACCCTCCAGCGAAGACAGACGAAGGCTGGACAGGCCCCTCGGACCCTCCAGTGAAGACGAATGTTGGCTGGACAGGCCCCTTGGACCCCTCCAGCGGAAACGGAAGGCTGAAGCGGTCCCTGGGACCCTCCAGCGAAGACGGACGAATGCTGAAGCGGTCCCTCGGACCCTCCAGCGAAGACGGACGAAGGCTGGACAGGTCCCTCGGACCCTCCAGCGAAGACGAATGTTGGCTGGACAGGCCCCTCGGACCCTCCAGCGAAGACGAATGTTGGCTGGACAGGCCCCTTGGACCCCTCCAGCGGAAACGGAAGGCTGAAGCGGTCCCTCGGACCCTCCAGCGAAGACGGACGAATGCTGAAGCGGTCCCTCGGACCCTCCAGCGGAGACGGACGAAGGCTGGACAGGCCCCTCGGACCCTCCAGCGAAGACGAATGTTGGCTGGACAGGCCCCTTGGACCCTCCAGCGAAGACGAATGTTGGCTGGACAGGCCCCTTGGACCCCTCCAGCGGAGACGAATGAAGGCTGAAGCGGTCCTTCGGACCCTCCAGCGGAGACTGAATGCTGAAGCGGTCCCTTGGACCCTCCAGCGGAGACAGACGGATCCCGGACGAGCCCCCAATTCTGTTACGACCCGGCTCATAGCCGCAACATAAAAGAAGATGGATACCGGATTGTGGGATGAGAAGAGGCTTTATCTTAAACTGGACAACCAGGTTGGCTAAAAAATGGCTGGTGCCACTAAGGCAAACACAACAAAAGATGGACAAAATGGTGAACGGAGAACTAAACTATACTGGGAAAAACTAAACTACTGACCCTGAACAGAAACACAAACCTGAACACGAATAACAGTGAGCAGAAAACAGATGACGGTTGGGCAGCAGGGAAACACACGGATGAGACATGGTGGATACACAGACGGACCAGCCAAACTACAAAGACAGAGGACGTGACTTAAATACACACAGGGAAACACAGGGAGATTGCACACAGGTGGGGAACACAGCTGGGAATAATCAACAAGACGAGACAGAGGTAAAACTGAACACACTCACATGAGACGCAGACCTTCACAATAAAACAGGAAACGAGAACAAATCCTTAAACATAACATAAAACAAAACACTGACAACATTAAATCATAACACACCAATGCACCAACCCCTGAGGGCATCAGTTACCGGCAGGGAGTGTGGTGAGGGGAGATAGGCCTCCACATTTTGGAGGGCCTGGGAGTTCCCAGGGAGGTGGAGTCTAAGACCCGTTCTGACATATAGACACAGACAAACAGGCACACACAGACACAAACATGCTTTCCCACCCTCATGCACACATATACAAACACTCAGCACTCACCCAATGTAGGGATAGACATACATGGACATGTACACACAATCATATTCCCCAAACATACTCTGTACCCCGGGTCCAGGTACCCTCGCCCCCAGAGGGGGAAACGGCACCCAGACCCAAGAGATGTGACCCTTTCCCCCGGGGTGGAGGCAAGCAGACCGCCCCAGGCTCCGCAGCAGAAGGGAGGCCAATCGGACATCCAACACCTCCTCCCAGTCCCCGCCCGATGGCTAGTAGAGAACGGGGTGTGTGAAGACCCCATACCTCCCTCCTCCCGCTCATGTGTAGTGTTGCTGCGTGTTGTTCTAAAGTGCATTTAAAACAAGGGAGGGCATGGTGCTGCTGCCAGAGAGCAGCAGGTGTTAGCACGGCCCCTCCCGAGAACCCTCAATGTCTACATGGATTTAAAATTGAGAGGTGGGCACCGGCGCCAGAGGTAGGGTTGAATACACAGACCGTCCACTGGACGCCGTTAACGTGGTCACCCTCAAGGCCCTATATGTATGTGTGTGTTATGAGAGTGTGAATAATGTGGATGTCTAAGTTGTGGAATAAAATTGAGGCACAGGTGGCCAGAAGGGGACAGAGGGGGGGGAATGCCTCCCCTGCACCCTGGTGACACACCCGCACCCCAAGGCCCTACCTGTGTGGGTGGGTGTGGTGGAGCGGGAAGAGGGAGGCAGCCGGGATGGGAGGAAAGAAGGGAGGGCAAGATGCCCCTCTTTAGGGCCAGCTCCCCCGCTGACCCCAGTAGGCACCCCCGTCCTCTGGTACCCACCAAGGCAAGGGAGCCCAGGCCCATCCAGACCGGGGCCTACGGCAGCAGCACTGCCAAGCCCCACAGGACCTGGGGAAGCCCACCCTACCCCACCGCAGAGGAAACTGTACCCACCCCAACATTCAATCATCTCCAGACTACACAAGACAACAGACACCCAGGTTAGGTTTATTCTCCACCTCTCCTATGTCTCTCCCCCACCTGCAGAGTGGACTTCTGCAAGGATGGAACAACCTCCTGCCAGTTGAAGAACCCCCAGTTAGGCCGATGCACCAGAGGCCCCTGCGCCAGGGCTGAGCCCCTGCACCCACCCGCCCACAACCTTGGCGACACACCGGACGGGACCGAAGCCCCAAGGCCCAGCCAGAGCCCCATCACGGAGACGAAGCACCCCCGAACCCCAAGCCCCCACGCCTGCCCCGGATCCACTCAGGGGCAGCCAGGCTACCAGGCCAGTAACCTACGTCCGCCAGTACAGACCATCCCCCAGCCCCGCTGCACGCAGCCACGAGGAGAACACCCTCTAAGAGCGACCAGAGCCACTAACCAGGTTATGACCACAACCCCTGGGTTGAGCCTCCAGGGATAACGTCTCTAGGGGTTCTCCTGGCGCCCTAAGCCCGTCCCAACCTCCACATCAACCACAATAGCAAAGGCAGGACCAAACCATGACCCCCCACCCCCACTAGGTGATGAAGCCGATCAAAGGAGCCCAAAGGGATTGATCAAATGTGGTGGCAAAGGCTGTATCAAGACTAATGTGATCTATTAGATGGTTTTTATATTGATTAGAATTAAGATTCTTTTTATTTTTCCAGTTAAGGAGGACCATTTTCTTGGCAATGCATAGGGCTGTAAAAACAATGTGGGCTGTGTTTATTTCTGCAGTGACCTCATCCAAGTTGCTCAGCAAGCATACTAAAGGGGAGGCTGGAATGTTACATTTCAGACACTTTGATAAGTCTTCACATATCTCACGCCAAAACTTCTGCACTGGTGGACAGAACCAAAGAGCGTGGATGTAATTGTCTGGTGTATTGCCTTGACAGTGTGAGCAGTTGTTGGAAGAAGTAAAGCCCATCTTGAACATCCGATGACCTGTATAGTGCACTCTATGTAGTAATTTGTATTGTATTAATTGCAGACTGGGACTTTTAATCAATTTAAAGGTTTTTAAGCAAATCTGAGACCAGAACTTTTGGTCTAAGCTTACTGATAAATCTGCTTCCCACTTTGCAATAGGAAGGGATATTGATTCATCTATTTTAGAAAGTGTTCTGTATATTTTAGATAATAATTTGGGGGATTTAAGAGTAAGAAAGTGTACCGCACTTGGTGGTGTTTGTAATTCAGCTTGACTGAGGTAAAATTTCTTTTTTACTATGGATTTAATTTGTTGATATTCTAAAAATCCTTTCTTGTTGATCCCATATTGTGTAACTAGTCTGTCAAATGGAATAAATTCTGTTCCCTCTAATATATGTTCTAAGTATTTAATTCTTTTACAACTCCATTCTGGAAAATTAATCATGTTGTTGTTTTGTAATATGTCAGGGTTATTCCAGATAGGTGTACGTTTGCATGGGATTAATGAGGACTCCCACCATGCTGTCAGAGAAGAGCTGATGTTGATGCTTTTAAAGCATTCATGTCGTTTGATGTTTGAACTGATAAATGGTAGGTCTGAAATTTCTAGATTATTACATAGTGCCTGTTCTACATCTAGCCAAGGTTCATCTAAGAAGGTGTGTTTAAACCATCTAGAGATGAACTGAAGCCTGCCGGCTAAAAAATAGTGATTAAAGTTAGGCAGATCTAATCCTCCTTTATCCTTGGTCCTTTGTAATGTTTTTAAGCTGATACGTGGGGGTTTGTCTTTCCAAAGGAATTTAGAAATACATGAGTCTAGAGATCTGAACCAATCTTGTGATGGCTTATTTGGGATCATTGAAAACAAATAGTTTATTTTTGGCAAGACCATCGTTTTTATAGCGGCGACCCTTCCCATGAGTGATATGGGTAAAGATTTCCATCTAGCCAGATCGCTTTCTACTGTCTTTAAAAGCGGGATGTGGTTTAATTTAGTTAATTCTGAAAGCTTAGGAGAGACATTAATACCTAAATATTTTATATTTCCAGATTGCAGTGGTGTAGGAGAAGAATTATGGAAGGAGCAATTAATCGGAAGAACTGTAGATTTTGACCAGTTAATTGAGTAATCTGAGACTCTTGAGAAAGAATTTATCAATGCAATCACCCCAGAGATATTGGTTTGTGAGTTTTGGAGAAAAAGTAACACATCATCCGCATAAAGGCTGATTTTACTCCCATTTCTTCTTGTTGCATGTTGAAGCTGTACTTGGAAATTTGTTAAGATCCAACCATGCAAAATAATTTTTGTGCCATTTTTCAAGTGGTCTTAAACTTTATTGGGACTGTGTGTATTAATGACACAATCAATTTTTCTGCTACATCCAGATGAACAGAATCAAGTTTTTGAGGTTTCCTTACCTGCTTAATGCATGCATCAAGACATGTCATTTGGTGACTTCATCCTCACTGTAACTCATCAGCCACTGACAGTCTGTGCAGCCACTGAAAAATGTGTGAAAGACTAAAACACATTTGGTCTTGTTTATTTAAATATTTACTTTTGAATGAATTAGAAATAAAACATCACGGCAGCTTCTAGCTTTGTTTAGCAGTGTGGTGAACAAACTTAGTGATACTCCCAGAAAGCTTCAGTCAACCAATCCTGTGAGGGCTGCAAGGCTGGAGAGCTAACTTACAGAAAATGAAGCTCCAAATAATCCGTGTGTGCTCAGTATATTTTATGAATTGGCTTAGAGTACAACCGAACTAAGCAACTGAAACAACCTCACATATGTTAACAGAAGGAGTATTTTCTGAAGCTCATTGTTCTTTGTACTGTCTCAGCATTTTCCTCTTCCCTGTTTGTATGGGGATTTCTCTAAATTCTACATTAATCATAATGATTATTTAAAAAAGAAAAAACTGTTTTGATTTGGATTGCCTGTTGTTTCAGAGAATAGTGTTATCAAGATCCGACAATAGCAAAAGTGCCCAATAGGTGTCACTGTGGAGATGTGTTTCAGAGTTTTTTGAAACATCAATACAATTCTGGTGCAATTGTTTCGAGCATTTCAGTTCTCATCTCACATCTGGTAGTGATAGGCAAAGCGAGGCTTCATGAAACACTGAGATAAATAATTCTGACAGGAATTATTGAGGAAATACACTGGCAGAGAAACAGTGCAATACAACACGAAACTGAGGAAAATGGAGGGCTTGATTACAAACAGGTGAGAGAGGGAGAGAGGAAACGTCAGGGGAAACAAGAGACGGGTGAACAGAATCTAACTAATGAGACAAGGGGACGCAAAACTAAACAGGACATAACAAACACAGAGGCAATGACACTAATAAACAAAGCTGACACAGAAGGGAAGACTACGGAAATAACAAAACTCTATACAAACTAACCTCTAAGTAAAATACTGACTGAAACCCATTTACTGAAACTGAAACTCCAGACTAAAGACAAAGGTCAAGAATAATCAAACTAAGAACCCAAAGTCCAAAACCCAAAGTGCTGGGTTCAAAAATCAGTCTCGTGACATTGAAGCTTTGAAAGCAAAAGCATTTGTGTGGTTTATGATCTCTGAAGAACAAGTAGAGGTAAAAGCATCGGAATAACAAACTTTTATATTTCTTTTCTTCTTTATGGTAGTTACTGAGAGTCAAAGAAAGAAAGATTAACAGAGTTTTATTAGGAAGGTGACATAAGTCGGTCTTACATGCTTACAAATAAAAATCAAATCAAATCACTTTTATTGTCACGTCACATGTGGTACAGTACATGCGAGTGAAATTCTTGTGTGCGAGCTTCACAAGCAACAGAGTTGTGCAAAAATACAAGAAAAAAACAAGCAAAATATAAGAATGGCTAAATCTGAAAGTAATAAATATATGTACAATATAAGAGTATATACATTACTGGATGTGTATACTAAGTATGTTTTTCTACGTGTGTGTGTGTGTGTGTATGTGTGTGTATGTGTATGTATACATATTTTACAAATTAAATAGAGTAAACAAAATATATAAAATATACAGAGGTTGGTAGTTGGACATGTGCAAAACAGTGGCATTAATGTACAGTGTGGAGTGCATAATGTTGAAGTTCCAGTAGTGAAGGTGAGGTGTCTATGACGTGTTCAGCAGTCTGATGGCCTGGTGGAAAAAGCTGTCTCTCAGTCTGCTGGTTCGGGACCGGATGCTGCAGAACCTCCTTCCTGATGGAAGTAGTCTGAACAGTTTATGGCTGGGGTGACTGGAGTCCTTGATGATCCTCCCCGCTTTCCTCAGGCACCGCTTCCTGTAGATGTCCTGGAGGGAGGGAAGCTCCCCTCCAATTATCCGTTCAGCACACCGCACTACTCTCTGGAGAGCTTTGCGGTTGTAAGCGGTGCTGTTGCCGTACCAGGTGGTGATGCATCCAGTGAGGATGCTCTCAATGGCACAGCGATAGAAGGTCCTGAGGATGCGGGGGCTCATGCCAAATCTTTTCAGTCTCCTGAGAAAGAAGAGGCGCTGCTGCGCTTTCTTCACTGTTTTGTTTATGAGTCCTGACCACGTAAGATCCTCAGCCAGATGAACACCAAGGAAGCGGAAGCTGCTCACTCTCTCCACAGCAGCGCCGTTGATGGTGATGGGGGTGTGTACTTCTCTGCACCTCCGGAAGTCCACTATCAACTCCTTTGTCTTTGTGACGTTGAGGGTGAGATGGTTGTCTTGACACCAGTGGTCAGGGCGCTGACCTCCTCCCTGTAGGGCGTCTCATCACCGTTGGTGACACTGTAGTGTCGTCCGCAAACTTCACAATGATGTTGGAGTTGTTAGTGGCTGTGCAGTCGTAGGTGTAGAGTAAAAATGCCTGCTTACATGAAAACATGCAAATCATAAGGACACAGATCCATCAGATTCTTCAATTCAGGAGGCTGTCCTCACCTAGTACTGAAAGCGTAACACAGAAACTGTTGTTTTCTGCTTTTATTTACTGTAAAGTTTAATTTGCTCACTGCTTTATTGAACATCTGTGAGGTTGGCCTCATTTTGTTCCGAGCTCCATTTTTGTCTCTCCAGTCAATTTAATTCATTGCAACTGGCCCACTTCTCTGCACATGTAAACGCATGCAAGCGCATACACGCAAACGCACACACACACACACACACACACACACACACACACACACACACACACACACACACACAGATAATCTAAGCATTTCGGTGTCAAATCGTTGCAGTTCATGGCTGCCTCTATACCCACATATGTGCAAACATGCTTGTATCTAAGTTTCCCCACCCAAACAGAAAGGAGGGGTCATCTCCTTCATATTGTTTTAAATGATATATTAAAGTGTAAATCTTGCTTTTATGCTAAATTCTATCTAGCTGTGTTGTTCCTAAGACTCCAAATTCCTTTTTAAATTTCAACCTGAGTGTGATGTGCAGTGAAACTGACCTGAAGTCACAGATGTGTTACTTGGAGATTCACTAGGGACTAGCTAATTTCCCATTTAAAGCAAATACTTATTAAACATGTAAATGTCATCGCCTTAGTGAATCATAACGACATGGACCAGAGGGAAAACCCAGAGAAGATTGGAATATTAAGGCTCAATTAAGGCCCTGAAAATAGTAACTGAATGCAGTAAATGCATGAAGTACAGGGAGTGCAGAATTATTAGGCAAATGAGTATTTTGTCCACATCATCCTCTTCATGCATGTTGTCTTACTCCAAGCTGTATAGGCTCGAAAGCCTACTACCAATTAAGCATATTAGGTGATGTGCATCTCTGTAATGAGAAGGGGTGTGGTCTAATGACATCAACACCCTATATCAGGTGTGCATAATTATTAGGCAACTTCCTTTCCTTTGGCAAAATGGGTCAAAAGAAGGACTTGACAGGCTCAGAAAAGTCAAAAATAGTGAGATATCTTGCAGAGGGATGCAGCAGTCTTAAAATTGCAAAGCTTCTGAAGCGTGATCATCGAACAATCAAGCGCTTCATTCAAAATAGTCAACAGGGTCGCAAGAAGCGTGTGTGGAAAAACCAAGGCGCAAAATAACTGCCCATGAACTGAGAAAAGTCAAGCGTGCAGCTGCCAAGATGCCACTTGCCACCAGTTTGGCCATATTTCAGAGCTGCAACATCACTGGAGTGCCCAAAAGCACAAGGTGTGCAATACTCAGAGACATGGCCAAGGTAAGAAAGGCTGAAAGACGACCACCACTGAACAAGACACACAAGCTGAAACGTCAAGACTGGGCCAAGAAATCTCTCAAGACTGACTTTTCTAAGGTTTTATGGACTGATGAAATGAGAGTGAGTCTTGATGGGCCAGATGGATGGGCCCGTGGCTGGATGGGAAAGGGCAGAGAGCTCCAGTCCCACTCAGACGCCAGCAAGGTGGAGGTGGAGTGCTGGTATCATCAAAGATGAGCTTGTGGGGCCTTTTCGGGCTGAGGATGGAGTCAAGCTCAACTCCCAGTCCTACTGCCAGTTTCTGGAAGACACCTTCTTCAAGCAGTGGTACAGGAAGAAGTCTGCATCCTTCAAGAAAAACATGATTTTCATGCAGGACAATGCTCCATCACACGCGTCCAAGTACTCCACAGCGTGGCTGGCAAGAAAGGGTATAAAAGAAGAAAAACTAATGGCATGGCCTCCTTGTTCACCTGATCTGAACCCCATTGAGAACCTGTGGTCCATCATCAAATGTGAGATTTACAAGGAGGAAAACAGTACACCTCTCTGAACAGTGTCTGGGAGGCTGTGGTTGCTGCTGCACTTAATGTTGATGGTGAACAGATCAAAACACTGACAGAATCCATGGATGGCAGGCTTTTGAGTGTCCTTGCAAAGAAAGGTGGCTATATTGGTCGCTGATTTATTTGTTTTGTTTTTGAATGTCAGAAATGTATATTTGTGAATGTGGAGATGTTATATTGGTTTCACTGGTAAAAATAAATCATTGAAATGGGTATATATTTGTTTTTTGTTACGTTGCCTAATAATTATGCACAGTAATAGTCACATGCACACACAGATATCCCCCTAAAATAGCTCAAACTAAAAACAAACTAAAAACTACTTCCAAAAACATTCAGCTTTGATATTAATGAGTTTTTTGGGTTCATTGAGAACATGGTTGTTGTTCAATAATAAAATTATTCCTCAAAAATACAACTTGCCTAATAATTCTGCACTCCCTGTATGTTGTAAGACAGTCGGCACTGCCTGTTTACAAACAGTAGAATCCACTAAGTGGTGCCTGGTTACAGGACCACTAACATTTTCTTTTCCCTTCTCACTCACTGACTGAGAGTAGTGATGTGAGGAGCGATCCTGAAATATCGATATGTCCATTATCAGCATTTCATGTTGCAGGATCATTCCCATATGAAAATATCAATATCTAATTTGATTACATTTGTTTTTAATTGTAAATATGACATGCAGACAAAGGTAAACTCTGCAATTAGCGCAATAGTAGGCACTACCCTGTCAACAGGAACTACAATCGCCTTCCGCCTCTCATTCAAGTGCGTGCTACGCCTCTGCAAGAGTGTGAGCCAATGAGAAACCCAAGGGACAAAACAGACCACAAAACACGCAATCTTCACTTTGTTCACAGATCATAACTGTGTTTATGCACAAAGTGGGAGCTGGCTTTCACTTGATGGGAGTTGTTCTTTTGATTCATTGGCAACCTGTAATGTCATGATCTATGGAATTGACTATGTCTTAGATTTAGATTCTTACAATATTATCAAGTAATTTTAGTACTGCATTAGTGACTTTCCATATGGCATCATTTATCCATGGATGATCTCTTTTATTTGGGCGGGGTAGGGGAATGGCAGCTTTCACACGTGCCACAGAATTTAAAGTCTCCAAACAGTGATTGTTAAACACTGTGGCAACATGAGCATCATTGCAGCTCCTGATCAAATTTCTCTGCAGGAGAAACTGTCCCGGCAAGTCCACCACATCCACGGTCCTGATGAACAGCTGACTGGGCAGAGTTCATTGAGGTAGATAAATTCCTTCTACCTCTGGACTTCATGTTTCTCTGCCAATCCTGGCAAACTCATTTAGTAGAAATGACTCGTTGGCTCTGGAGCGAGCGATCTGATCTCAACAGCTGATTGACGGGGAACTGGCAGCAAGCACCTGTAATGGGGATGTAGTCCATACATCATACATACTTTGATAATCAACAAAGAATGTGAACTGTAGATCCGAGTAGCAAATAGACCATCATGATATATCAGAGCTGAGGTGACGAGATAAAAACCATTACACAGGAACACACGGCGCAGCAACAGCAGCGGCCAAGCAGAACACAGGAGCCGTGTTTGGCTTGGTGTTCCAGTTTTGTGTGAGAGAGCTTCTGTGAGCTGCCGACTCCATCCTACTTGCTTCTGATACTGGTGGGCCTCAAACCTTGTTTCCTGTGAAGCATTAATATATGTAATATTATTGGGTGATGGTTTGTTTTATGTCAATACTTGTTAGTGGATGTTTTGTTGTTTTGTGTGTTTCTTTTTGCTTGCTGATTCCTGTTTTCATTTCTTTATAATTAAGACAAGACAAGACAAGACAAGACAACCTTTATTAGTCCCACATGTGGGAAATTTGTTTTGTCACAGCAGGAAGTGGAAAGTGCAAAAGTTCTGAAGCAAAAATTAGAATACAATAAGAATAAATACAGTACACAACTGTACAGAATAAAATAAAATAAAATACTATATACAGTAGAATAAAATAGAATACAAATGCTGTATACAACTGAGTAAAAATACAACGATGCCAGAAAGGAGTATTGCACTTAGTGTTATTGATCAGTTGAAGTCTTTGTTGTGGAGTCTGACAGCAGTGGGGAGGAAAGACCTGCGAAATCTCTCCGTCCCACACCGTGGGTGCCGCAGCCACTGAAGGAGCTGCTCAGTGCTGTCAGAGTCTCCTGCATGGGGTGGGAGATGTTGTCCAACAGGGATGACAGCTTAGCCACCATTCTCCTGTCACTCACCACCTCCACTGGGTCTAGAGGGCATCCTAGAACAGAGCTGGCCCTTCTGATCAGCCTGTTCAGTCTCTTCCTGTCCCCAGCAGAGATGCTGCCACCCCAGCCAGACCACACCGTAAAAGATGGCTGAGGCCACCACAGAGTCATAGAAGGTCTTCAGGAGTGGGCCCTCCACTCCAAACGACCTGAGTCTCCGCAGCAGGTACAGCCTGCTCTGCCCTTTCCTGTAGAGGGCGTCTGAGTTATGAGTCCAGTCCAGTTTGTTGTTCAGATGAACACCAAGGTACTACACAACAGGTTTAATTTGTCATGACAATATTACCGAGTTTTTGATTTTTGTGTTTACTTTCAGGTTATTCCAGAGATAAGTTTAGTTTTTCTATCCTGTTTATTTCTGCCATGAGTTTTATTTCACCTCAAGGTGCCTTGTATTGTTAGGAAGACCCTACAGTGATACTAATTACTATTACTACTGATATAATAATGATTTCCGAATTTTTGTATGTTTGACACACTTAAATGTTTCAGATTATCAAACAAATTTATTTAACATAATTGAACTGTGGTGTATCGCATCTTTGGAAAGCTGAGTTCAGTTTCTCTAGCCAGTCTGGAAAAGGTTATAAAGCCATTTCCACAGTAAGAGCCATTATCCACAAATGGCAAAAACATGAACAGTGGTGAACCTTCCCAGGAGTGGCCGGAGCCCCAAGAGCAGAGCAATGACTCATCCAAGAGGTCATGAAAGACCCCAGAAAAACAGCCAAAGAACTACGGGCCTCACTCAGTTAAGGCAAGTGAGTAAGAATGTTGGAACACTGAGCTACTGCTAGCTTCGCCCTCAATCTGGATGCCAGGAGTAGAAGATTCCATAGATCTCTCATCTTATTCATTGTCTGTTGTGGTTACTTGCATAGTAGCATTCCATAGTAGCCCACTTCTCATCAGGGTGTCCTGGTTCCTCAACACCTGACACGGACCTTGTTAATCCGGGCCACGTGAGAGCCAGCATGGCTTCAGTTTTCTGTCTCTTGCTCATATCCGAGGTAGGCCTGGTTAGCAAGCAGGGTCTAGCCTAGGAACCCATACTGGATACAGACAGCCTGGTCGGGATAGAACCCATGACCCACAAGATATATAATATTAATAATAATATTGATAATAATAATATTGATGATAATAATATTGATGATGATGATGATGATGATAAATTTTATTTAAAAAGCACCTTTCAAGACACCCAAGGACACTTAACAATAGAATAAAACACACAACAGAACAATAAAACAAAAGCACAAGATGAAATTAACAAACAGTGGGTTCACAGTGAATATGCAGATTTGAACAGATGAGTTTTGAGTTGAGATTCAAACTGGGGGAGAGAACCAGTTAAGTTCCTGAAGAACAGGGGTGATGTGCTGGTAGGAGGTGTTCTGGTAATAATGGGAGCAGCTGAGTTTTGAACCATTTGAAGCTTATGGAGGGATTTGCAAGAGAGAATCACAATAGTCAATGTGGGAGGTAACGAGACTATGGAACCATTGTTTTTCTTGTGACATTACCAATAAGTTTGATGTGTCACATGGCCCTCTTCCTATTGAAAAAACAAAAGTTGTATCCAAGATGGCCGACTTCTAAATGGCCACCATGGTCACCACCAATCTTGAGGAGTTTGCCCCCTCACATATACTAATGTGCCACAAACAGGACTTTAATATCACCAACCATTCCCATGTTATTACGGTGTATCCATATAAATGGCCTACCCTGCAGACTATCTGCTTTATCAATTTACATTTTTGTTGGGGGGAATCAAGTCTGACACATTTCCTTGAGGGCTTCTATCAGCCACTTACTTTAAAGCATCATCTTGTGTACCTGTCTAGCGTGTTGCATTTCCTTAATGCTAATTTGGCTGGTGGCAACTTTGCTGATTGGGTCATTAATTGCTACCAAAGAAAGCTTGCAAAGAATAAATGATTGGATAGATGATAGGCCAGTTGGGGGCCATCAAAACTAAGAGACAGCAGCAGTTAAAGGGATTAAGGAAGGGATTGAGAAGAAGGTATTCATTTATATAAAGAGAGAAATATACAAAGTCATATCCAGTTAAACAGAAAGAGAGAAATAAAACACTTGTTTTGTCTTTTATGGGAGTGAGAAACGAGATCTCCAGTGAGAGGTGTTTCAGGATTGAGATTTATAAACGAATAGATTAACGTTTGTTCGTTTGTTTTCAATATTTCTTTCGACAGGCAGCGGATGATTTACGGGTTGACTCCATTTCTGTGCCTGGAGAACCATGTACAGGTATAGAAATGGAGACTACAATGCTACAAGCCTGATTTCTTATCACAGATTTTTTTTTCTTTAAGGATTTTAATTGTTAATGGACAAGAGTTTAGACAGCTGTTCCACATTTACACTGTGTAATCCGAAAAAAGGCTAACTAAAATTCAGAGTGAAGAACTAAGTTAATTCTTATTCTCGACATGGTAAATGAGAGGCAAAGTAGCAGCCAGGAATTTATCATTTAAATGTACATGATTAAATGATCTTCAACAAGTGTAACCCCCATGTGTGTGACCAAGCAGGTCTGCAGTAATTCACCCCATGGTCAGATAGTGCAATGCTCAAAGAATCTGTAAAAAAAACAAAAGCAAAAAACCCCAAGAGCTATATTTCAGACTCTAAAGGACTTTTAACGTCTAAAAGGTTAAAGTTTGTGATACTGCTAGTAGAAAAAGACTGAATAAATATGGCTTGCGTAGGACATGGCAGCAGAGCTTAAGTCAGCAAAGCTGCAGCTGAACTTTTGGAACGATGTCCCTTAGACTGACAAGACCAGCGTTGACATTTTTGGCCATAATGCAAATAACTGTGTTTGGGGCCTTGCCATAGAATTTGTGTTGTACCTTGCCAAGGTGCGGTGGAAAAAGGATGGCTGAGTGTGAGAGGAACTAACCTGAAAGATAGGATAATGGCAAAGCTTGAAACCTGGATCCTCAATAGCTGGTTACCAAGACTATGTGAAGTACCCTCTGAGGAGCTACTAGATGATGTGAATGCAGCACTGAGGACAGTACCTACTGGGACCATAACCGAGACTAACCAGCTGATCTACTCTATGGCAGCAGTGATCAGTGAGGTGCTTGGTTACAACTTCAACAGCCACAAGGAGCAGTACCCTTAATGGAGAAGAAGACTGGAGGCCAAGATAGCACGGAGGGAGGTTAGCCAGCTATCAGAGCTGCAGAAAGGTGCAGTGAGAGATGCAGGAGAGTAAACCAGCTGTTCTCCACAGAACCATCCAAGGTGTGCTCTCAGTGGCAGGGGAACAATATGAAAATAGCCCCACCAAGACTGGAGACTGCGCAATACTGGAAGAGCATACAGTAATTCTCAGTTGCTAGTGGATCTAAGACCAGATCGCAGCAACCTCACTGAGCGGGGCCCAGTACCTATTACAGTGGAAGACATCCAAGAAAGGGTCTCCAGTATCAAGAATTGGACAGCACCAGGCCCCGACATGGTTCACTGCACTTCATGAGTGTCTGGCAGTACAAATGAACTGGCTACTAGTCGATGAGAGACACCCAAAATGGCTGACTGAAGGTCAGACAGTCCTGATCCCCAAGGACCCCCAGAAAGGACTGTTCCCATCCAACTACCGGCCAGTAATCTGCCTCAGTACTACATGGAAGCTCCTGTTAGGCATCATAGCGGCTAACATGAGCAGGCACATGGGTCAATACATGAGTGGGGCACAGAAAGGGATTGGCAAGAATACCAGAGGAGCAAAACACCAGCTACTGGTAGACAGACCACACCAACCTGTGCACTGCCTGGATTGATTACAAGAAGGTCTATGACTCAATGCCCCACACCAGGATCCTGGAATGCCTAGACCTATACAAGATCAACAGGACCCTAAGAGCCTTCATCAGGTACTCAATGGGGATGTGGCGTACAACACTAGAGGCCAACTTCAAGCCCATAGCACAAGTCACCATCCAGTGAGGGATCTACCAGTGAGATGCTCTGTCCCCACTGCTGTTCTGCATAGGCCTGAACCCCCTCAGTGAGATCATTAACAAGACTGGCTATGGATACCGACTACGGAACGGAGCAGTTGTCAGCCACCTCCTGTACATGGATGACATCAAGCTGTATGCCAAGAATGAACGAGACATCGATTCACTGATCCACACTACCAGGATATACAGCAATGACATCGGAATGTCGTTCAGTCTGGAGAAGGACAGGCCTCTGCACGGTATGTACCAACGGCAGATAGAGGAGGTGGCTGATACCCAGAAGTCCTACCAGTGGCTGGACAAAGCTGGACTGAAAGACAGCACAGAGGCACTAATCATGGCAGCACAGGAACAAGCTCTGAGTACAAGATCCATAGAGGCTGGGGTCTATCACACCAGGCGAGACCCCAGGTGCAGGCTGTGTAAAGATGCCCCTGAGACAATCCAGCACATAACAGCAGGGTGCAAGATGCTAGCAGGCAGGGCATACATGGAACGCCATAACCAAGTGGCCGGCATAGTGTACAGAAACATCTGTGTCGAGTATAACCTGGAAGTCCCAAGGTCAAAATAAAATCAAAAGAAAATGACCGAGCTAAGATCCTGTGGGACTTCCAGATACAGACGGACAAAATGTTGATGGCTAACCAACCAGACATAGTGGTGGTAGACAAACAGAAGAAGACGGCCGTAGTGATAGATGTAGTGACACTGAATGACAGCAACAAAAGGAAGAAGGAACACGAGAAGCTGGAGAAGTACCAAGGGCTCAGAAGAGCTGGAGAAGATGTGGAGGGTGAAGGTAACTGTGGTCCCAGTGGTAATCGGAGCACTTGGTGCAGTGACTCCTGTTCTGTCACCATGTAACTGTGTTCTGTTTAAATAGATTTTCCCTGAGAAAGTTGCTCTTTAGTGCCTCCTTCTGGCATGACCTGGTGTAACGTGCGCAAATCTCTCTCTGTTCTATGATGTCATCAGAAAGTGCATGCTATTGTTTGGAGAAAAGACTTCTCCTGTTCTCTGCTGTAGTGACAACTGTCTCCCTTAAGATGGTTTTCAAGGGCATTGTCGGTATGTAATTCTGTTCCATCCTTACTAATGAACAAAATCTACTTGAAGAAATGTGATTGCAGTGTTTGCTTAATAGAAATGTTTGTAAAGAGAGGATTCGCTAACGCTTTTGGCTAAACAAGTCATTTGTACTGTTATTGTGTATTTGTCCTCATCTATGATTTCTAAGAGCATTTCATGTTGTTTCTCAGTTTTACCCTACTTCAACTGTTCTAAGTAAAGGGAGTGAAGTCAAACCCTCTTGTCTGCGTGGTCATTTTGAAGAGGAGTTTAGGCTGAATGTCGACTCTAGCAAGGCGTTAGAGGCAGAGGACATTACAGTAAAACGACAGCCTCTTAAGGACCAGTCTCATGAGGAACTGGACAGCAAATAGAGCTATCCTCCCAAGCTTCAATTCTGCTTTTGTTAGGCAGAGATATCATTAGGGTTCATAAGCTCAGGAGACAAGTGAATGGCCCACAAAATGCACCCTATGCGCAGAAGCTGGACCTGGGTTGGGTTATTGTGGGAGATGTGTGCATCGGAGATGTCCACAGACCTGCTGTTATCAGCTCTTGCTACACTAACGTACTGAAAAATGGACGCCCTTCTCTTTTTCAGTCATGCCCAAACAAGTACTCTGTAAAAGAGAAATACAGTAGTGGTAGGTCCCCTTTATTTCCCCTCACATGCAAACATCCCCTTGCCAGTGAGAAACAGGCCACTTTAGACTGCCATGTGTTCCAGACAACGAAAGATGATGACAAAGAAGCTCCTTCAATAGAGGACGGACAGTTCATCCACATCATGGAACAAGAGGTTTACAAGGATCAAGAAAACAGGTGGGTGGCTCCCCTACCTTTCAGGTCTCCACGACCAAAGCTCCCGGATAACTACGAGCAAGCACTTGAACGGCTCAAATCACTGCAGCGATCTTTCAGAAGGAAGCCCAAAATGAAAGAAGAGTTTGTCTCGTTCATGGCAAGGATCTTCCAGAATGGGCACGCTAAAGAAGCTCCACCTCTGAAGCCTAATGAGGAACCTTGGTACCTGCCTTGTTTTGGGGTTTACCATCCCAAGAAGCCCTCTCAAATAAGAGTCGTCTTCGACTCCAGTGGCCAGCACAAGGGTTTGTCTCTTAACCAAGTGCTTCTAACGGGACCAGACCTCAACAACATCCTAGTAGGAGTCCTCCTTCGGTTCCGGAAAGAACAGATCGCCTTCACTGTGGATGTACAACAGATGTTTCCTTGTTTCATGGTGCGACCCGAAGACCGGAACTTTCTCAGGTTCCTCTGGTTTAAAGAGAACAACCCAGAGAAAGAGATTATGGAGTTCCGTATGAACGTGCATGTCTTTGGAAATAGTCCTTCACCAGCTGTGGCTATTTACTGTCTTAGATGTGCAGCACAGGAAGGCCAGAAGGAGTATGGGGAGGATGCAGAACAGTTTGTCACTCATGACTTTTACATGGATGACGGTTTAAAGTCCTTGCCCACAGCAGATGCAGCTATTGATCTGCTCAAAAGAACTCAAAGAATGCTGGCTCGCTCTAACCTTAGGCTGCATAAGCTAGCTTCGAACAGCAAGGAGGTCATGAAGGCCTTTCCCAGTGAAGATCATGCCACAGACCTGAAGGATTTGGACCTTACTGCTGACACTCTACCAATGCAGCGTAGCCTCAGGCTGTACTGGGACTTGGATTCAGACTGTTTCACTTATCGTGTTCAGGACGAGAGGAAGTCATTCACTCGATGAGGAGTTCTCTCAACGGTGAACAGCCTGTACGATCCTCTAGGATTTGTTTCCCCTGTGACAATTCAAGGAAAACTGCTGCTTCGAGAACTTGCCTCAGAGTCTTCGGATTGGGACGCTCCATTGCCAGCAGAAAAAGAAAAGGTGTGGGAAAGTTGGAGAGATTCTCTGCAGGAGTTAAGACATCTGAGGATCCCCCGACCGTACTCAAACATGTCACCATCTACTGTCAAGTTAACAGAACTGTGTCTTTTCAGATGCTTCAGAGAAAGCAGTAGCCGCCGTTGCCTACTTGAAGACTGTGGATGCAGATGGGGGATGCTGCACTAGATTGGTTGCAAGTAAAGCCAAACTGGCCCCACGTCCAGAGCATACTATACCTCAGTTGGAGCTTTGTGCAGCAGTTATGGCAGTAAATCTGTCTGACATCATCACCTCTGAAATAGACGTTGTATTTGACACAGTCACCTACTACACAGACAGTAAGGTGGTGCTCGGATATATCTACAATGAGAAAAGGAGGTTATATGTATACGTGAGCAATCGAGTCCAGAGAATCAGACGAAACACAATGCCACAACAGTGGCGATATGTCTGCACAGAAGACAATCCCGCAGACATTGCTACACGGTCTATCACTGCAGACCGCCTTGAGAACACAATATGGTTCTCTGGACCAGCATTCTTGTCCCGACCTGAAGGGGCGTCACCTGTGGTACAGAGGTTTGACCTTTTGGAACCAGATCAAGACAGTGAAATCAGGCCTCAAGTCAAAACGCTGTCGGTCACAGTCCTCAAACATCTTGGCTCTGGGCGGTTCAATCGCTTCTCATGCTGGAGTTCCCTTGTAAGGGCTGTTGGTACCCTTATTCACATTGTTCAGAGCTTCAAAAAAGGAAGGGAGTGCGTCACTCAAAAATGTGAGGGTTGGCATCAGTGCAGCAGACCCCCAACCAGGGATATTCTTGAACAGAGTAAGGTAGTCATTATCAAAACAGTTCAACAAGAGGTCTATAGAAAAGAGCTGGAGTGTTTTGCATCAAATGCCAACATTCCCAAGAGCAGCCCACTCATTGCCCTGGATCCCTTCATTGACTCAGATGGGCTACTAAGGATTGGGGGTTGTCTCATTGAGGCAAAAATGGGGTTCCACGAAAAACGTCCACTGATTCTGCCTGGATGGCATCACGTAACCACCCTCATAGTGCGACACTTTCATAAGCAGGTACATCACCAAGGACGTCTATTCACTGAAGGAGCTGTCCGATCTGCAGGTTACTGGGTCGTTGGTGGCAGGAGATGCATTAATAGACTAGTTTTCAAGTGTGTCACTTGTCGAAAGCTGAGAGGGAGTTCAAGGTTCAAGGTTCAAGGTTCTTTATTTGTCACATGCATAGTTATACAAGTATAACACACAGTGAAATGTATCCTGACACGATCCTCGACATGTGCAAAAACATGGGGGGGGGGTAGTAGAGGATAACATTATAAATATATATCTATAGTATATACATTGGGTGAATGTGCAGTAGAAGCAGCAGCAGGTGAATTCTGTACATTAATATGAATAGACATCTGACTATTTTACAGAATGGACAATATAAACATATTTAAAGTTAAAGGACGTTAAAGGAATTGAGTGTCTGGAGGAGAGTCTCAGTCAATTATAGATGATGTGAGATGGCGTGTGTGTGTGTGTGTGTGTGTGTGGGGGGTGTTGGTTTAGGGCCCGGATGGCTTGAGGATAAAAGCTCTTCTTGAGTCTCTCTGTCCTTGCCGGATGATGCGGAACCTTCTACCAGATTGTAGAAGTTGGAACAGTTTGTTGCCAGGATGGGACGGGTCCTTCAGTATCTGCGTTGCTCTAGTCCGGCATCTCCTGGTGTAGGTGTCCTGAAGTGGGGGAGAGCAATCCTGCAGCAGCGTTCTGCTGTACGGATCACTCTCTGGAGAGCTTTTGGTCCTTCACACAGCTGTTCCCGAACCACGCTGTCATGTTCTGTGTGAGGATACTCTCCACAGCGCCTGTATAGAAGATCCTGAGGATCTTTGGAGAGACCCTGAACTTCCTTAGTTGTCGGAGGTGATACAGGCGCTGCCTAGCCTTCTTGGTCTGGACCTGAATGTGGGCAGCCCATGTCAGGTCTGAGGAGATGTGGACACCAAGATATTTGAAGGACTGCACCCTCTCCACTGGAGCTCCATTGATGAAAATGGGTTTGTAGTCTCTGTGCTGACTCCTTCTGAAGTCCACCACCAGCTCCTTGGTCTTGCTGACGTTCAGCTGGAGGTGGTTGTCCTGGCACCATGATGCCAAATTCTTCACTTCGTCCATGTAGGCCGCCTCATCGCTGTTGGAGATGGCACCCAACACCACTGTGTCGTCAGCAAACTTCACAATGGTGTTGGAGCCGTGGGTGGCCACACAGTCCGAAGTGTAGAGGGAGTAGAGCAGTGGCGAGAGGACACACCCCTGTGGTGCTCCTGTGTTGATGGTGATGCTGTCGGAGACACACCCACCCACCCTCACCACCTGAGTTCTGCCAGTGAGGAAGTCCAACACCCATGCACACAGACGGCTGTTGAGTCCCAGGTCCCTCAGGAGGTGGGAGGTGTGAAGTTCAAAAGATGGCAGACTTGCCACCAGACAGGCTCAGCATGGAACCACCTTTTAGCAACGTCGGCATTGATGTGTTTGGGCCCTGGTCTGTATCAGCCCATCGCACGAGAGGAGGACACGCTGATAGTAAGAGGTGGGCTGTCCTCTTCACCTGTCTGTGTGTCAGAGCTATACTGAGGAAATTGAGTCATTGGATTCCTCCAGTTTCATAAACGCATTCAGAAGGTTTATGGCGGTTCGAGGGCCTTTGAAGAACATACGCTCTGACGGGGCACTAATTTCACCAGAGCTTGCAAAGATATGGGGATTCCCTCAAATCTTGATGGCAAAGCCATGGAGAGGTTTCTGTCAGAACACGGATGTACATGGACCTTCAACATACCAAATTCCTCTCATATGGGAGGAGCATAGGAAAGGACAATCGGCATCACACGTCGTATCCTGGACTCGATG
This sequence comes from Oreochromis aureus, assembly GCF_013358895.1. Classification (NCBI taxonomy): domain Eukaryota; kingdom Metazoa; phylum Chordata; class Actinopteri; order Cichliformes; family Cichlidae; genus Oreochromis; species Oreochromis aureus. The sequence goes on from NC_052943.1 coordinate 34,899,489, forward strand.
CTTCTCCAAATGGGCTCCTCCAAACTCACACATGAGGTACTCACAACATTCATGGCTGAGGTTTCAGCCATAGTGAACAGTCGACCACTTGTGCCCGTGTCAAACGATCCTACAGATCCTTTCATTCTTACACCTGCTTCATTGCTTACTCAGAAAGTAGGTCCATGCCCAGTACCAGAAGGAGATTTTGGACATAAAGACCTATTAAAGCAACAGTGGCGCAGGGTCCAAAGCTTGTCTAACACATTTTGGGACAGGTGGTGGAAACAGTATCTGTCAACGCTACAGTGTCGAACAAAGTGGACATCTGACCGGCCAAACCTTAAACAAGGAAGTGTGGTGCTTCTTAAGGACAGTCAGCGCAGTAGGAACGACTGGCCCTTAGGAATTATCGCTGATGTGTATCCCAGTAAAGATGGAAGGGTGCGCAAAGTGCAAGTAAAGGTCATCAAGAAAGAGGGACCAAAGATTTAAGTCCGACCTGTGAATGGGATGATCTTGCTCATTCCTCCGGATGACTGAAATGTGTTTGACCTTGTCATATTAGAAGGTGAAACCCGCTGAGTTACAGACGGGGAGTGTTCTGTCACCATGTAACTGTGTTCTGTTTAAATAGATTTTCCCTGAGAAAGTTGCTCTTTAGTGCCTCCTTCTGGCATGACCTGGTGTAACGTGCGCAAATCTCTCTGTTCTATGATGTCATCAGAAAGTGCATGCTATTGTTTGGAGAAAAGACTTCTCCTGTTCTCCTGTTCTCTGCTGTAGTGACAACTGTCTCCCTTAAGATGGTTTTCAAGGGCATTGTCGGTATGTAATTCTGTTCCATCCTTACTAATGAACAAAATCTACTTGAAGAAATGTGATTGCAGTGTTTGCTTAATAGAAATGTTTGTAAATAGAGGATTCGCTAACGCTTTTGGCTAAACAAGTCATTTGTACTGTTATTGTGTATTTGTCACGATGAGTTGTGTGGCTGTCAGTGGCTGGACCCACGTGCAGGACTCGGAGACAAAACGTTAACTTAAACAGCAGCTTTATTTGCTGGTGAGACACACTTGGTGATACATAAACAACAACTTAAACTAACTAGACTGGAGATGTAAATGACTCTAACCTGAAGGTAGACGATGAAGAATACACACACAACAAACGTGGAGGACGCAACAACTGGCAGGGAAAAACACAGGGCTTAAATACTTACTGAGGTAATTAGGGAATGTGAAACAGGAGGAGAGCACAGCTGGGACTCATCAGACATGACAAGGCAAGGGGAGGCAAAACTCAACACATTGACATAGTACGCAGACTTTCAAAGTAAAACAGGAAACTGAACAGAAGTAACACAGAACCACAACCTAAGAACTAGAACACAAATGCCAAGGAACTAGGGAGCTAGGAATACTAGCGACAGAAATAAAAACACACATTGAAATCAAGGAAAACTAATACAAAACAGAAAAACGCTGAGTCCACAGACTCAGGACCGTGACAGTATTTGTCCTCGTCTATGATTTCTAAAAGCATTTCATGTTGTTTCTCTGTTTTACCCTACTTCAACTGTCCTAAGTAAAGGGAGTGAAGTCAAACCCTCTTGTCTGCGTGGTCATTTTGAAGAGGAGTTTAGTCGTAATGTCCTCTGCCTCTAACGCCTTGCTAGAGTCGACATTCAAACTCCCAAGCTAGGCGAGTGGCTCCAGCAGATCCCAGGAACAACATCTGAGATCTCTGCCCAGAAGAGCGCAGTCCTAGGAACAGCTAAGATACTGCGCAGGACCCTCAAGCTCCCAGGCCTCTGGTAGAGGACCCGAGCTTGAAGGATAAAGATGCAGGGGCGAGCGGGGAATCTTTGATTTTCTCCCAAAATTACAGCTCACCCTATGTAAACCCTAAATTTACATCTATGGCTGACTTATGTCTTCACAACTGATAAAATGGATAATATTAAGTTAACTTATGTTAAATAAATAGCTGATGCAAGGTTTAGACAAAATTGTAGCAAAGCCAGTGTCAGGATAATGTTCAGTGTAGTAATCCCACAGAAGTGACATATAGAACAGGCAGAAAAGGCGCTCACTGTTGGGTGTGATATGTCAGTTGTTACCTTTGAAAATCATTGGGTACTGTGGTGGCAGAGATTAAATCTCACCAGTAGGTGGTGACATTGTTTTTTTTATTCATACTTTGTACTTTGACTGACGTGGAGTCATCGTTGAAGGTTGAAGGGTAGAGTGGGTGTGTGCCAAAGCTCCATTTTGCTTAGGAAGGTTAGGAACTGAGAGATGTGGCCCAGAAGTGTCTGTTTCTATAATAAGAGCTGTTCCAATTCTCCAAATACTAATGAAAAGAGCTTTAATGCTTCCTTTCCTTTGGAGGTGTTTGTTCAGTGACTTCCTGACTCAAACTGCTTTATATCATGGACAACTCATCTCTTCCACTCCATACTTGTGAGACAGCAGAGGTCCTTCTGCCACTGACAGATTCAACCTCAGCTCTAAAAAAGAAGAATTCAAGAAATCATTCAGACCATTATCTATAAAGCTGTATATTTACTCTTCATCCTGTGACAGATGAACACATGTCAGGCATGAAATCCCAGACATATTTTGTATTATATGAGGTATGCAGCTGTGCGGTTTTTTTTAGACTTAGTCTACATATTATTTAATAATGCAATTTACACTTATCACTTATACAATGCCAGTCCTACTTTGATTGTTTTAACTAAGTTAACTTTCCATAATTCACAGACCATCTGACAATTGAATCACAGCAGTAAAATATAAGAAAATAAGATGTATTTAATTTTATTTGCCATGTGACAAACTTACTGAGGCAAATTCTTGTGCACTACAACTGCAGCGTGATTTACTAACACTGCGTTTAAATTTCTTTACAAAGACGCAGCCAGTTCAATTCAGTAAAAACAAACGTTCTGACGAGAAAATGTGAACAAATGGCTCCAAAATCCTGGGGAGGGAGTCTGAGGGAGAGCAATGCAGGCATGCGAAGTAAAATGATCGAGGGAAGCGCAGGTTCTCTCTGAAAACAGTTAAACAGATAAATAAGAGGAGGCTGAAGGAGAATCAGTATGGCTTTGATATAATAAATAAGTCTTTTGATAAAAAACACCAAGCACTGTGCGAAGGGTCCCGAGGATCAGGCTCATTACAAACTACAACCTGAAATCTGTGTGGAACAGCTGACTTGTATGATGTGCAGAAGAACACAAAACATTATTTATCAGATCAGCTTTTTAGCTTTAACAGCACATTGTGACATTCAGCAATTCATCTAGTACTATAACGATTATTTGTTACAGATTCAGAAGGGAAGTCATTCAGGTGACTCATAAATTTGCATACATGTATACTTGCCATAAGGCCAGCCACAAAAATACTGCTCAGAACTGTCAGTCACACAACAGATAATGAGCCTCTTTAGTCAATCGAGGAGCCTTTTAACCTGAAAAAAGAAGGTTTTGTGCTGTTGCAAACGTTAGTTATCTGGACCTAAATGTTCCTTCTTTAAAATTCCAACCTTTTGTAATGAAGAGATATTTTTCACAGGGTGTTCTCATTTCTATGACCTCCATAAAACAAAGGGGTTAGACTGCAAAACGCGCGTCTTAATTTGGCACAAGGTTTTCCATCTTCTGTGGTTTCAACACGGCAGACATTCGGCCTCACATTGTTAAGGAGAAGCAAGTTTAAGGCTTGTCCAATTCTCAGCACACAGCTCTTTACTTGTTATATAAAGCACACATCCAGAATTTTTACATGTGGGTGTGGAATGGTATGGAATAGAATGGACTGGAACAGTATTTACGTACCACGTATCAGGGCTTAGTGACTACTCAATAAACACATTCCTTTGTGTTAACGTGTCAACGGTAGCGATGATGATGGGTGTTTGCTTTGGACAGATCCACCTACGTGTTTTCCAACTGCTTCCAGCCTATAATGAGGTTGTATAATCAGCTTGGTGCACTGTGATATAGTGGCTAGCATTGGCACGTCACAGCCAGAGTGTTCTGGGCCTTTTCTGTGTAGCATCTTCAGAAGCTTACTTTGTATTGTGAGAGGAGCTGGGGAAATCCCCATCAGGCACAAAGACTACATTCAGGGTTAACTGGTGAGTCTAAATGGAGCCCAGATGTGAATGTGGGGAGGAGCAGGAGCCTCCCCCCGACCACTACCCTGAATTGGATAAACAGGTAAGAAAATGGGCAATAACCAGGTATGACTGTAGCTCTAACAACAAAATGGAACAAATATCAGGGGTATAAATGTTCTGTGGATAAAAGTTGCCTTGATATTCAACTTTTATAGACTAGAGTAAGGAAGGTTAAAAACAGAATGCCATCTGTTCCTCAGCCACAGGGAGACGCAGCATCCACCTTTCCTGTGGATTAGTCCTCTTTCAAGACTTACACACTGTGCTGCTAACCGTAATGGGCTGCAATTATGTGTGATTTTGCTTAAATCTCCTTGAATTGGATATCCAAAAGCAATAACCTCATTTTGCTAAAAATACTGTATGTAGTGCATATGCAGATAGTCAGATCATCCCTGAGCAATATGCACAGAATCTTTATAGCTATAACAAAGTGTGAATTGAAAATACAGCCCTCAAACAGAGCTTGTGACAACACGCGCACTGCCTCTTTGGATAATTGCTATCATTTGAATATTAATGTGCTTCACTTGTCTGCAGTAGTGGGCCACGCTAGTGTCTTTGCATGCAGATGGCATCAGACTGAAAATAAAGATCAAAGACCAGAGAAATCCCATTTGTTACACTCCCTGTGTAATGCCAAGGCTTTAGGAGAATCTGCCTGCTCGATTTTTAGGCTCATAAAAAGAGCTGAATTTGAGATGCGGCTGGCACAGATGGCAGGAGCTGATATGTAGCCAGTGAGATTGAGAACACACTCCATAGCTGCTGCTGTCACTACTGCTGGCCTGACTCCACTTTGTGCTCTTGGGTTTTCTCTGGTTGTGTCAGAGATGCTACTTTTAGCTGGTGACCCCACACTAGAGTTGGATGTCTCGAGACCGGTCTTGGTCTCGTCTCGGTCTCGACTGACTTTGGTCTCGGTCTTGGTCTCGGTCTTGCGTTCTCAAATCGACATGGTGTTCGGGAGATTTGGAGTCAACCATCAGCGGAGTGGGGGGGGGTGGCTTACTGGGCTTAAGCCCGGGGCCATTTTTTCAGAAGCATGGGGTCTTTTGGAGTGTAATTTGTTAGTTAGCCTGACTGACAACTGTATAAAACAAAAACTACACACAATAGTTGAAGCACAGAGCACACCGTCGTAAATTCCCCCTAATTTTGGTATGATCCGAGCTCAGGCACTGGGCGACTGAGCGCAGCACACATGTGAGCGAGGGGGGAGAAGCTGCTGCCTGCGAGTTTGCTGCAGACAGAGGAGAGCTTAAGTTTGACCAGGTACCAAAGCAAATCATTCGTACTGTACAAATAATGTAAATATGACGGTGTATCACAAAAGATTGATATCAAACTGATCAGTTGGTTGCGTTACTTACTCTTCGAGTGAATCAACAAATAGATAAATAAAAAGCCAAACGACAATGCTGATTTTTTAGAAAGTCTTAGCTTACATTTCATATTTTCAGTTCTTACCCTCCACGGCTAAACAAATTGGTTTCAGTTATGTACTGATGTACACAACAATGGACATAAGGAGCTTCTTTCAAAGAAAAAACCTCAGGTAGATGTTATTTTATATATTATGCTTTGTATGTTGTTCACTATATCTATGCAAAACAAGAGGAATTTCAATACACAGCAGTATATTCACAGTTGAAACCAGATGTTTACACACACTTTAGGGAGAAAACAAACTTTTTTTTTTTTTTACTGTTAAACATGAATTTAGAGTAAACTTGTTTTGTTTTAGATAAATAAATGTTGAAATATCTTTTGAATTAGTTAAATGTCAGAATAAAAAGAGGGAGCTGTCTATTTTTTATGACTTTCATCAAATTTAGGAGAACATATACTAATGTAGTGAAGTAGATTTTGGGTTAGGATGTTACATGATGTCCCTAAACGCACCACTGACATCCACACCTTTCAGCCGACAATTACCTGGCTATAAGAAACAGCTGCGCTTCACTACTGAGAGAAGGCATTTGGCAGTCTTGGCAATCTAAGGTGGCTGCAGCACTAGGCAGTTGAGCTCCACATATCTCTTAAGGAAAGCTACTCAGTTGCCCTTAGAGAGTGGTAAGTGCGACTTTTGTTTATCATACTGTGGCATAGTAGGGTGGACTCTGACTATTGTTCCCCTCTCTTGTTGCAGGTGTGCATTAGACTGCTGCTGTCTTGTCAGATGCCGTTTTGTTTGTTATGCACTACTTTTATAACGTATAGTGATTTGGGATGTGTTGGTTTTATGTTGATCTTTTATTGATTGTTTAACGTTTTATCTTTTCTTTTATTGTTTTAGTGGAGGTGCGGCCGCTTGTTCAGAGGCTAGGCACATGAGGTGGAATCCCCTCCCCGATGCATGCGAGTGTACACACCGGGCATAGGCAGATTGCACCATTTAGAGTTTAGTGTGAGTGAGGTTTGCTGTGAAATCACACGGGTGAGTAATTGGTGGCACCCTTGGGCACTCCTCCCTGTAGGTTGCCTCCTCAAGTGGCCGGTCTCCACCATTTTGTCTAGTTGCTTCTTTTAACATTTTGTGCTTGTTTTAGGGTAGCATTGTGGTAGGGAGTATGTCGTTTTAATCATCGTTTGGTAATAAAGTGTTTTAATTATTTTACTCTCTCACCCCTGCTACCCTAGGTGCTTTTAGATCTTATAGTTATATGTTTTAGAAGTTTCTCTTAATAAACTTTTGAATTATAAACTTCCTTTGTCTCCCCTCTGCCTTTAAATAACGAGTCTGTGGGCTTTGGTAGCCAGTGCAGTCCTCTCATTGGCTAGAGAAATCTTTCCTGGGGTTGTGGCGCTCTCCCCCAGGTGGCGTTGTCACTACTTTAGTAACCGTCCCCGGTTATCTCATATTCGCGACACCACACTAAGTTTATTGTTAATTAATAAGAAAACTCCAGACGATTCCATTCTGAGCTGAAGAAGCTTCTGATTGGTTAGTAGAGTCCATGTGAGTAAATTGGTGGCACACCTGTGGATGCATATGAGGCAAAACACAGAGCCTGTTTCTTTGACATGGGAAAATCAAGAGATGTCAACCAAAACACCACGAAAAGAATCGTGGAGCTCCATAAGTGTGGCTCAAGTTTGAATACAAAAGTTAACAAATATGTTTTTTATATTTATCAATCTAAAAAAAACCAAAACATTTAGTCTGATTTGATGTTACAATTAAAAAAGTGTTTGTGTTTTTATCTGAAGAGTATGTAAATATCTGGTTTCCACTGTATATTTGATGATGTTGGTGTTTGGCTTGATTGTCAGCACAAAGAGGGAGAGAGAGAGGAACAGAGAGGGAGAGAGAGGAACAGAGAGGGAACAAGAGCAGGTGAGACACACATGTTAGTCAAATGGTTGTTTGCCAAAACTCATCAGAACATGTATCTAGTACCTAGTGTATCTTTTTAGATACCATTTGTTACTTTTCAAATTCTATATTTAAGTTTTGCAGGCTTGTTTGCACAACAAGGCTAAATAGTTATATAAACTTTTCTGAATCTAAATAGTGTACTTTGGTAGAATTAAAAAATAAGTGTAGTGCAGGTCTATGATGATTTTTAGTGCTACTATCATCTAGTTTTGATTCTGGTTCTGTTTTGGTTAAGTCCTAAGTAGTCCTGATTTTGAACTGTTGTAGTCCTGTTTTAATTCCGGATCAGGGGCCCGTTCTTCGTACCTCGCTAAGTAAGTTAGCCGGATTTGAATGTTGACGATTTCGCGTGATCTTGGATCGTTCGGTTCTCCGAAGCTCATCTGGGACTTGCTGTCATAGCAACAGATCCGTAAGAGTAAGCCTGCTCGGGAGCAGGTTTACTTTATGTAAACAGGATTAGATCGCGGCCACTCAGGTATGTCCGCTGCAGTTATATGAAAGCAAGAGCGATATTTCTCCACTGTTTTACCATAAATAAATATCATCAATGTAACTAAAGATAATGTATTTGATTCTTTTATTGATTTCATACAGATACATACAGGTCATTTCCGAAAAAAAGGGAAATGTACTATTAATCATTCTATTACATGTAGTAGATCATGTCAGATGTAATTCATATTTTAGAGTAGTAATAGTAAATTACTACGTGTAATCAAGATGAGAGACCACGACTATAAAAGTGAAGGTGGATTTGGGAAGTCTGTCGCAGCCATGTCCTGTCCGTTTGTCTGTGAGCAAGGAAGGTGCAAGATTGATAAGGAGAGTTTACAGAATTTAGCGTATATTGCGGGATAGACAGGATCCTTTAGCTCAGCGCGACGGTGTGCTCATAGAGAGATATCGATTCTCCCGTGAGGGTATTATATTCTCTCTCTCTCTCTCCCTCTCTCTCTCTCTCCTTGTGCTGACAATCAAGCCAATGTCACAGTACAAAAAGGGGTGTGACGAGGGGGTGCAGGACCACCACCTGTCTTTATTTGCTCTGCCCTTTTCTTGGTTGCTGTTATAAACAGATTATTCCAGGGTCTCTTGTCATAGACTAAAAGCAATATAAGTGATAAATATTACCATTCTGTGGAATATTCTTATATTTCACTTTTACTTTTCCCATGTTCTAGTGGGTCCTGTTGTGGCTCTAATGTGAAAGAGGATATGATGTAATATAATATAATGTGGTATAATATAATATCACATGATATAATGTAATATCATGGATCACTTACGAGTTTGATTTGTCAGCAACTTTCTGCCAGCCCTCTCTCCTTGCTTTTGCAGCCTTTGCAGTGTTCCCCTGCGTTTTAATTAAACTCTGAAACTCCTGATATCCCTCAATCAAGAGTTCTTGGTCTGCTGCCGTGAAATACTGAGCGCGCTCCTTCGACATCTTCGCCGACCAATCACAGGGTTGCCGATCAATGTTTCTACTATCGATGCGTAGCCCCTTTTAAGCCACCCAGTGATCTCAGATTACTTCATCCAGCTATACTAATCGTCAACAACAGGTGTGTTCGGAGAACCGGATTAGCGAGCTCAAAGTTAGCGCGATGATTTGATCTTGGATGTGTCATTTGATCTTGGATGTAGTAAGCGAGGTACGAAGAACGGGCCCCAGTTCTGGGTCTGGTTGAACTGGGGTTTAGTCCCTGTGTCTTGATACAGCCCCGACTTTGTTCTGCCTTGCTGCTTAATTAAAAACTAGTTTAAGGTGTCCTGCATATGTGATATTTATTTTTTTCCTATATGAAGTCATTCTTTATTGAACAAAACTGTCATGATCCGGAGTCCGTGACTCCGTGTTTATGTTTAGTTTATTATTATTCTGTGGTTTTGGTTATCTTGGGTGTTTGTACTCTTCTGTTTCATGGTTCATGTTCCTATGTTCTGTGTCCCCCAGTCTGTGTTTAGTTGGTGTTATGTCATTACGTGTATGTGTTTCCTGTTTTACTTTGAAGGTCCGTGTCTGTTTTCAGTGTGTTCAGTTTACTTTCCCCTGTCTCGTCAGGTCTGATTACTTCCAGCTGTGCCCTCCTTTTGTGTCTCATTCCCTCGTTATCCTTCTGTGTATTTTAACCTCGTGTCTGCCTCTGTTAGTTGCTGGTTCGTCTGTGTTGTTTCCCCTCAGTGTCCCTGCGTCTCTCCGTTTGGATTTCCCCGGACCTTCCTGCACCTTCGTTTCTGGTTTGTTTTGTTAGTTTTGCCCAGTTTAGGTTTTCCGGTTTCATGTTCATCCGCCATTGCTGTTTGTACCCACTGCTGTAAATAAATACTCACCTGCACCAGAGCTGCCGCCTTTTGCCTGCCACACCGGGCGTGACAAAAACTCAAAACAGAGCCTGTTAATCTTTCAGTCATTTCTACCCTCACTTAATTTCCTTTTGCTGCTCAGCTCTCACACAGTGGCTCAGCTTTGCTCCAATCCCTCCATATTGTGGCCAATCACATGCGAGGATATAGGATAATATCATTATGTGAAAAACAGAGAGGGTGAGAGACGCGACAGTCAAGTGGAGCGTGCGTCTGTCCTCTCAGTAAGTGAGTGAGACAGTAGACAGCGGTGAGGAGGGCTGTGCGAAAGCAAAAACACATAAATATGCCTGACACCTGTAAACGAAGCAGCATCTGGCTGCAGTTTAAAGACTTTTTTTGTCTCGACTTGGTCTTGGTTTTGTCTTGGTCTCGGATTAGGCGGTCTTGACTACAAGTCTACCCCACACTAATGGCTACAATAAAATTAGAACAATAATAAAGATAATTTCACTCACATGGCTTCATAGAAGAGCACAAGACATTTTTGTATCCAGCTAAAATTGTGCTGTGACGACACCTCCACTGCCAGCAAAATGACCTGAATCACCAGTTCAAGCATCCTAACAAAGAGTGTTGATGAAGTGATGAGAATCCACGTGTGCCCAGAACAAAGACCAACAAGCTGAGAACACCAGCATGCTGTGTGCAAACAGAATGCAAGACAACCTCAACCAGTGCCCCAATTACAGATCCAGTATAATTCTCTTTGACACAGGCACCCACAGGGAGGGCACCGCAGAAGACAAGGGATAGCAAACCGAACCAAAGCTTAAGAGTGACACTAGCCAGCATGACAAGGGCGCTGCAGCAACACCTGCAACTGCACACAATGACCGCTCCCACAAGGCGTCCACACCAACCCAGACTGCTGGGCACAGGGCAGCAGACCTATAGGATGGACCGCAGGACTGCACCACACAGGACAGCACAATGCAGTTTAGTGAGTTGCATTAAAATTGAAATCAGGGGACAGCACAGTGGTGGGAAGTAATGAAGTACAAATACTTTATTATTGTACTTATGTAGAATGATATCTGTAGTTTACTTGAGTAGTTATTTTTCTGACAACTTTTTACTTTTGCTTCCTACATTTTTAAACAAATCTGTTATTTCTACTCCTTACATTTTCAAAACAGGCTTGTTACTTTTGGCTTAATGCATTTGAGGCAAGGTTTTTCACGTCTCTGCAGACCTTCAAACATCAAACTGATTTAACCCTAAACAGCAACAGATCCTATTCATGTATTAATCAACAGGCTACGTCACATAAAGAGAGGATAGAAGCAGAACAGTGTGCCAAAGTGAGTTGGTTGGGTTTTTTGGCGCAACACTGGAATGAGTGTCCATAAGTCGCGGCTGCTGTACTTCAGCATTTAGCTAGGACTGAAAAGAGGAGCGAGGAATGAGAGGAGCATAAAGGAAATAATGCTTTTTAAGTAGCAGGTCATTTCAAATGCAACATTTCTACCAGCTCACAAACATCAAACACAAACTGTTTGTTTCGACAGTTTGTCGCACAGTGTGTGTTGCTAGCTGAAGGTACAGCTGCTGTTTTCACAGGAAGAGAAAAGAAAGAGCTGACTTCACTCAGAGATGGTGAGAGAAAGAGGAAGAAGAGAGGTTAGATTTAAAGGTAAGGGCTGCTCAGTGGTCTCTTATAAACTGTACATTTAAAGCTTACATGTAAGTTCTCACATTTTTAAATCAGATACTGGGTCTGCACATGTGACATTATTTTTTTCCAAAGACTAACTGTGTTATGTAGAGGATGAATGACAATCTGCAGGATTAACTGGTTAGCTTGCTGTGCTGGATTTATACCAAAACACTTTGTTGGACTGATGCAAAGTGGCTGTCGTGTTCCTGGTCAAACATGAATTCTACCTTCAATGTGATGGGTTTAGTATAAAGACAGCATAAACAATGCACTGTCAGTGTAGAGGATCGAAATCAGCCAGGACAACTCAGGAAGCATCTCCTTACATCTTGTTAAATTCAGTTGTATAAATAACTGCTGATGAACTTCTTGGTAATGTTTGGAGTGATCTATGCACTACACCAGTGGTGCCCAATCCCAGTCCTCGAGAGCTACAATCCTGCAGCTTTTAGATGCATCCCTACTCCAACACAGCTGAATCAAATGGTTTGATTACCTCTTCAGCGTGCCATCAAGTTTGGCAAAGGCCTGATAACAAGCCATTCATTTGATTCAGGTGTGTCGGAACAAGGATGCATCTAAAAGCTGCAGGACGGTAGCTCTCGAGGACTGGGATTGGGCACCCCTGCACTACACCTTCTACTAAAAATGTCTCCAGAGACTGAACAACACTGTATATTCAGAGTACAGTAGCCTGAAAGCTGATAAACTGTTCCCAACTTAGAGACTGAAGAGTTTGTATCTGAGTACAGTTTGTTTCCTGTGGCATTTCATTTTTTGTTGCAATAGGTGGAGTGCAATAAATTTTTGATTTCTCATTGTTTTGAATATGAATGTTAACCAAGCAGGTATCAAAAAATAAAAATAAACAGGAACGTGATATATGTACATTTTAGAATTTTAGCGTTTCAGTAGTTTACAGTGTAATCAATCAGATCTGCTATTGAGATATTCAGAAGTACATATCAGTTTACATATCTGTTTTTAGAATTTGATATTGTCATGGTTCTTATGTCCCTCATGTTCCCCTCCTTGTGTGTCCATGTTTCCCAGCGTGTCAGGTCTCTCTCTCTCTCTCTCTCTCTTCTGCTTCCTCCCTCTCATTCTCCCTCACTCTGTCTTTCTGACTCTCGTATCAAGCTTGCATCCCCCAGTTTACATCTCGCCATGTTTCCTGTTTTACTTTGAAAGTCTTGTGTTTCTCTGTATGTTTAGGTTCCAGAATTCCTTTTCAGTTTCATTTTGTATCACCTGCACGCCAGCAATAAAGCTGTGTTTTTGAGTTTAAGTCTGCTTTTGGGTCCTATCCTGGCTGCTGTGCACAGCCAGTTCATGACAGATATTCTTTTTTTTAAATGATTATTTTTTATATTTCTTAAATATTAACCTTGCAGTGTGTTTTTGGTGAAGGCCAAGAAAATACTCTTGAAATGATTGCAACCGAGGCAACCGGTTGTCTCAACTTTTTACATTTTGTGACATGTTTTTAAGTTTTCACTGTCCAAATCTTTGAATTTTGTTTAATTAAAAAGGATTACAAAAGTGAACAATAAATACTGAATTTTGCTAAAATGAAAAAGCCGGTGTTGTGTTTCACCCCTCATGGCCCCTGAACGTGGGGGTAAGTTAAGTCTGTTTCGCGAGTTCTTCATTTGGGGTGCATACTGAGGTCAGAGTAGAGCTCTGACTACTACTCACTACTATACTTTAACAGGACTTTCTATTAGTCATTGTGAAACCAAAGGTATGCCTGCCTGGTATTTATGAAAACATATGCAGGTTTAAGAAAGTTCCTCAGGGGCTTCAGCTTTAAAGAAAAGAAGCTATCCGGTACTTTTCAGAATAGGGATATACAAATCTGACACGTGAAGTCTTACAGGAAGTGAACTGTTTTCCAGAATAAAAGTCAGTGACTCTCTTATACTCCCTGCTTCTTGTATTGGATGCTACTAGTTTGTTAACATTTACACATTTGTAATATGAAGAGCCGTACAAGCCAAAATTCATTCTTTCGCTCTCACGTACATACGTTCTACTTTCACATACATGCATAGTTTTATTGTGAGTTTTATATTTACACATTTTCATTCTTACACTTACACATTTTAGCACACACATTGTTATATTATACATTTTATTTATACGTGCCTTTAATCAGAAACAGAACCCTCAAGGTCACATTACATTGGTACAGCGGCCCCTTGTTTATCGCGGGAGTTACGTTCCAAAAATAACCCGCTGTAACGGTGGCACGGCAATGTGAAGGGGACCAAATGGAAAAAACAACCACACGAGCCTTCAATTGTTTTCAAAGCTTTGAATATATTTTTCTCTTTTTTTTTTTTTTTTTTTTGGTACAGAGGTTTTGTCATGCTCACCAGCAACACATCTAGAAATAACTAACTTGAGCCTCTCAACAAACCCCTCCTTAAATAGATGCTGGTCATACCATCACCAATAAAATGTAAAAAGGTCTTCCCACCCCGACACAGCCCAACTACAAAAACCTATACAGTGAAACATTGCAGTTATTTTAACACACCTCACAAATATCTGATTACAAAACACCCCCAGCTAAACAATATCCCAACTAACTAAATCAAATCAAACTGAAAATTCAACCCACTACCCCCTCAGCTCTCATCAGATGGTTCAACCCACTATCAGTGGGTGATTGGAAAACTCCTTTCAGGTGAACATCATTAGGCCATAATCATGTGTGCACTCCATGACTAAGGCCTTCAGGAAGTTGACTTCAAGGGAGAGAGAGAGAGAGAGAGAGAGAGAGAGGTTAATGGACTTCAAACAAAAGCATAACAAAATCAAAACTTCTTATCAGACACTGAGTGCGTACATCACTTAGTGAGGGAGATGCTCCCCAGCACCCTCACACCCGCGATAGGTGAAATCCTATCGAAGTAGCCATCTTTATTTTTTACAGTTATTATAGATGTTTTAAAAACCCCTCACTACACACTTTATACACTTTTCTCAGACAGGCATGAACATCTTCACACTTTTCTCGCTTGTTTAAACACAAAGTTCAAACCTTTGTAGAAAAATATGTCCTGTATTACAGAATGAAACCAAAGTCACTCGCAGGTGATGACGTTTCATCGACTTTGTTGTTTGTTGGGGAGAAAATGTACAAACATACAGTTCAGCACTTCAGAGTCACACTGCTAGGATCGAAGATTTATGTAAATTTGACAAGCTGAACGCATTATGTACTGTACAGGAGACAAGGCACAAGATTGATAATGGTCTACAGCCAATCGGGACGCAGAACACAATACGTTGTAAAAAAAACAACAACAAAAAAAGCATGCAAAATTGCACAAAAAAAAACATGAAACAGCGAGGCTGCGAAAGGTGGACCACGTTATAGCGAGGGAGCTTTACAGTAAAATAAAAACACAATTAAAGATTCAATACAAAGTGAGAACAGCGGCAGCCAAACACACCAATGGCCACTCCCTCCCCAAAGAAAATATCTGAATACAAGAGAAGTATTGTGGCACTGGGTTTGTGTTTTCTAGTTTTCAGGCTGTTTGTTTTTGAATATTCATTGTGATTCTTAGGTTCATGGTTATTCTTTCATCATGTTTAATGTGGGTTTCTTTTAATAAGTCAGCTTAGCTGTCCTTCCCTCAGTGCCTAAGCAAGTCCTGTGTTTAGTCAGTCTTGTCCCCATGGTTACTCTTGTCTCCTCAGTCATTGTGTCAGGCTCATGTGTCTAGAGTCTGAGTCTCTGTCGGTCTGTTTCCTGTCTTATTTTGAAAGGACCCAGCGGACTCAAGTTTTGCCTTGGAGGAGGAGATGCTTGCCTAGCTTCACAATTACTGCAATGGTATTATCCATAACAAGTGGTTTTTCAGTCAAATCAGTTCATTGTATTGTAACTGGTTCTGTGTTTTGCACTGGGCGCAGGTAATTGTGAATTCTGTTTTAGTTTTAGAACCAGCAGGTCCAAATACTGGGTCCTCTGTTTCCCATTCAACTAAAAGTTCTGAGTCTTTAGACCCAGATTCTGCCACTGACTATTTTCCTGAGTCAGAGCATTTAGTATTAGAGAAAGTTCTTAGTGCTGCTAACCTGGTTCCCACAGAGACTGAAACTCTGACCGGGGCTTACATTGAGCAGGAGGCCTCAGTTCATTCTAGACCCCCGGTGGAATCTACGCAGCCTCCTGCATCAGCTGGGAGCTCAGCCGAGCCTGCTCAGCTTCTGGCAGACTCCACGCCGCCTACTGCAGACTCCACGCCACAGTTGTCAGCTTCTGGGACCAAAGCCATTGATTGGGTCTCTGGCTGAACCGGAGGGACACCCACCACATGAGCCTGCTGCTGCGAGCCCTGCGCAGCCCCCAGCTAGCTGCATCTCAGCTAGAGATCATTTGTGCATGTTGGGACATGTTCAGCCCGAGCCACGTCCTGCACCTGCCGTGCCACGGCGTTGCTGTCCCCTGATCTGTTCCATCGCCACTGCTGCTTCTGCAGCCAGTCTCCTGAATTGCTCAGTCGCTGCCTCTTCGGCCGGTTTCCTGAACTGTTTTGTTCTGGACTCTGTTTCTTGTTTTTGTGGGGTTGCTTCTTAGTTCTCCTTTAGTTGGTCTTGTTCCTGTGGTTACTCCTGTCTCCCCAGTCATTGTGTCTTGAGTCTGAGTCTCTGTCGGTGTGTTTCCTTGTCCTGCATGCATTGTGTTCCTGTCTTCCCGTCTCGTTATGTCTGATTTGTTCCTCCTGTTGCCCATCTGCTCATTATCATGCGTGTATTTTCTGTATGTATTGTAAGTAATGTAATATATTCCTTGCTTGCAAGATTGGTTGTTTCTAGTTTATCTTTTGTTTGCTTCTGTTTTTCTTTGTACTTTATTTTTAGTTCAGTTTAATGCCAGGTAAAGCTCCTGCTTTAAGTTAATTTCCACCTCTGAGTCGTGGGTTTGGGTCCTACCCTCGCCTGCCACACAGCCAACACTGACAAGAACAATGTATGTATTGTGTAAATGGAAGGCAGGTTGTGTGTAACGCTGTGATTGACTAAGAAGAATGAGCGGGATAATGTTCAGGTGTCTAACAGCAGGCAAAGGGAGAGGAAGCTCAAGTACTTCAGCGAGCTTTTGGGTTGTTGAATATTTTATTATCTCCTGAAACTGTCACATCCTTGTCCTCGTCAATTAAGTGAGCTAGGACAGGCTCATCAAGTGTCACCCAAAGGACAGTGGAAGTAGCTGTGTGTGGATCGATACTGAAATATCGATTCTTCTGATTCTAGATATATGTTCTAGAATCAATTCTCATATTAAAATATGGATATTTTAGTAATTTAGGGTAAATTTAAAGTTTATGATTAATAGAAAGACGGCAGAAAGTACAGTCGAAACCAGATATTTACATACACTTCATGAAAAACAAACATTTTTATAATACCATCAAACATCAAATCATGGTAAACTTTTTTGTTTTAGATCAATAAATATTAGCATTTTTTTGTATTTCTCAAATGTCAGAATAAAGAGAGAAAATTGTTGTGTATTTTATTATTACGTTCATTAAAGTCAGAGGTATACATACACTTCCTTAGTCTTTGGTAGAATTGCCCCATTTCACTTGGGCCAAACATTTCACAGGCTTTTGACAATTGTTTGCTGGAATCTTGACCCACTCCTCTTGACAGAACTGGTGTAAGTGGGTCAGGTTTTTAGGCCTTGGTGCTCACACTCTCAATTCAATTCAATTTTATTTATATAGCGCCAAATCACAACAAAAGTCGCCTCAAGGCGCTTAATAGGTACAGAGAAAAACCTAACAATCATATGACCCCCTATGAGCAACCACTTTGGCGACAGTGGGAAGGAAAAACTCCCTTTTAACAGGAAGAAACCTCCGGCAGAACCAGGCTCAGGGAGGGGCGGGGCCATCTGCTGTGATTGGTTGGGGTGAGAGAAGGAAAACAGGATAAAGACATGCTGTGGAAGAGAGACAGAGATTAATAACAGATATGATTCGATGCAGAGAGGTCTATTAACACATAGTGAGTGAGAAAGGTGACTGGAAAGGAAAAACTCAATGCATCATGGGAATCCCCGGCAGCCTACGTCTATTGCAGCATAACTAAGGGAGGATTCAGGGTCACCTGGTCGAGCCCTAACTATATGCTTTAGCAAAAAGGAATGTTTGAAGCCTAATCTTGAAAGTAGAGATAGTGTCTGTCTCCCGAATCCAAACTGGAAGCTCCTTTTCAATGCTGCCCACAAATTTTTTGGATTGAGATCAGGGCTTGTTGATGGCCACTCTATTACCATAATGTTGTTATCCTTAACCCACTTTGTAACTAATTTGTATGTTTGGGGTCATTGTCCATTTGGAAGACCCATTTGTACCCAAGTTTCAACTTCCTGGCTGATGTCTTGAGATGCTGCTTCATGTCCACATCATCTTTTTTCTCATGATCCCATCTATTTTGTCCCTTCTGCAGCAAAAAGCCCAGCAACATGATGCTGCCACCCCCACACTTCACAGTTGGGATGGTGTTCTGAGGCTTCAAAGCTTCCCCCTTTTTTTCTTCCAGTTATACCCTTTATCATTATGTCCGAACAGTCCAACTTTTGTTTGGACAGACCACAGGAAATGTCTCCAGAAATTAAGATTTTTGTCCCCATCTTTAGTTGCAAACTGTAGTCTGGCTTTTTTATGGTGGTTTTGAAGTAATGGCTTTCTCCTCCCAGAGTAACCTTGCAGCTCGTGGTGGTACAGGACTCATTTTACTGTGGACAGTAACACTGTCTTACCAGTTTCAGCCAGCATCTTCACAAGGTCTCTTGCTGTTGGTTGGGGCTGATTTGCACATTTTGCACCAAAAAACATTCCTCTCTGTGAATGGTTGTATGATGGTTGTACATTCCCCTGTTTTTTATACTTGTGTATTATTGTCTGAACGGAGGAACATGGGACCTTCAGGCTTGCACGTAAGGATTAGCAAATTGGGAAGGTCCACAATTCTTTTTCTGATGTTTTGTTGCCAGTTAAACTTATTTTCTTCATTCTTTAGTTGGTGCAAATTCCATGTCTTACTTCAGGTCAGAATGAATTTGGTAACGAGTCTTAGCAAAGGGCAGACAGCTAATCAACAACAGGGGGGATTAAATGCCAATCACTTTGCATAGGTTTTGGCTATAGACTTGAGAAAGTTTGATCTGACTTGGATCCGCACAAAGTAAGTGGCTTACATAAAGACACACTTAATCTAATCATACTTGTTATGAAACTAGCTAACCTTGCTTGAATCTCAGTGATGTCACACAGCACTAGTATCAGTCATTTTTAAGAAGTCCTGGCAAACAACAGCACTTTGCTATTTAAGGCACATTACTTCCTATGAAACACACACACACACACACGCTGGGATCAGAAAACTAAATACAAGATGATTTCCAGACAACAGGCTCAACAGATCACATTTCTGTGCTGCGGCCGTGCATCAGAGGAGCAGCAGTTCTTCTGCAAACTGGGCAAGTCTATGAGCACACTGTTCAGCAGCTGAATCAGACGACATAATGAAAGCGCACCCCTGCAGAATAGAAAATAAGTCTTAGAATAAGGACAGGCACATGACAGAGGGAGAGATAGTCCTTTTCTACTTGCCTACGGCTTAGAGTTATGCACGCTGTTTTGTTCATTGCCTGAGGTTGTGCAATCTGTTTGACTGTTTAATGTATCAATTAAAAATCAGTGTTTTCCCTCCTGCCATGCTCTCCAGTCTGGCAGGCCCAGCACCAGGCAAAACTCCCATCCCCCAAAGGGACCGGTGATTCAAACACAAATGAGATGTTGACAACCAGATTTCCTGTTCAGTTACACGTTCATCAGTTAATTCGTAGTGTGAGTGGGCTGAGCTTGAGGTTGGTATATACTGTGGAAGTCATCCTAAAGCCTTTGTGGATCAATTTAAAGAAAACCAAAGTGTGTCTTTGAATCATGGCTTGGAAATACTGTCAGTTTAAATGCAGCACATTTTCATGCAAAGTGAATCCTGTTTTCATGTCGTCATACTACCTTTAAATTTTAAATGTTCACATGCCTGCGGACATGAATATCTGTTGTCTGCCCCCTTTACAACAAAACAATGAATTATACAAAAACATAAAGCATGCATCTGTCCTCAGAGATATTCATGGAGCATTTGCACATCATGTTTCAATATTTGAAAGCACATTCCAGGCACCTGACTGTCAATGACCTTGTAACATGGCATTTTTAATGAAGCAAATTTCTTGATAGTGTGACTTGAAATAAAACACGTTGGAAAGTTTCAGTCTATACCAGCAAACCAGCATTACTTTTTCCTGCTGTTTTAAGGGTTGAATTGGCCTTTAACCAAATACTCTCTGACCTTTTCCACAGGCCAGTTGTGTGATGGGATTCAGCTCAGTGTTTGGTTACATTTCTGTATTCATATTTGGACTGAGGACAAAACAGCCATTTGGATCAATGATAGAGCCCTGCCACCACAACAACAGCAGCCTCTCTGCAGACCGATGGTCTATAGCCAGGGGACTGTGGCTCTCCAAACTCTGCTAAGGTCAGAGGATGGCTGCTGCTCTGCCCCAGGGCTCATCGTCAGAAGGTCACCAGCAAACATGCACACACAAGCACTAAGTGTATACATGTTCAATATGGAAAATGAACATGGACAGGAAACTTTCCGAACACACAACATGAGGTACACAGGGAACATAAAATTTTATCTCACATATATACTTTCATTGTATACTATTTTACCCATTCAGGCACAGGTTCTTTGATATGTGACTAAATGTTACAGAAAAAGTTCCCAAATTGATCTGAATTTTATCCTGTTGATGATAAGAGCAAAGATCAACTTCTACCACACACATCATACAATGCAAAGCTGGAAATGATAATAAATCCTATGAATGAGGAATGGGATGTCACACAAATCCATATGCTTGTGAAGGCAGATGAACGGATACCTTTGGCAATAATTGGAGATTATGTATTGGAATTTCAGGAGCAGGACCATGCCTCCAATCACGCTCCTTCCGGCTGTCATCTATATAGGTTCCCCCAGTTCTGCAAGCTGATCATTCTCGTTTACGTGCAAACAGGTTCCATTCTCAGCGAATGCCTTTAAACACAGCTCATCTCTCAGGAGTAATGTAATTTTACTCACCCTTCACTACAATCGCCCTCTCGTCCGTCAGCGCGGCAGACGAACAACTACTCAAGCTCCCCATTCCATCACTTTTCCTCCAGCAACCCCAGAAACACACCGAACGTCACGGCGGTGCTTCCAAAACCAAATGCTGATGACCTCCTAGCAGTTTTCTCGCCACCCGACATACGGTCTGCTACGTCCATCCATCCAGTTGGTTTATCTCCAGCCACTTCAGCGAAAACCAGCGAGGTCGCCCGCCAGCAGAACGCACAGCTCCTCTCGCGTTGCTCCGAAACGGGACACAGGCCGAGCGAGTTAGCTGTCAGTGTCGAACCCACGCTTCCAAACAAATCGCAGCTCCAACAGCAAAGCTACAGCGTACTTCGTAGCTCCACCGACCCGCCAGCGCCAGGTGGCAGGGGGAAGCTCAGCTCTGTTCTCTACCACCGAACTGCCAGTTTCTCAGGAAAGAAGACAACCCACCCCAAAAAAAACAAAAAAACAAAACAAACTCTGCAGCAAACATCGGCACCAAGTTGCCAGGTTCCCAACCTCTCATCTGCTAAACTCCATTGGCACCGAATTGCCAGATTCTTGGCTGCTCATCCCTCGTCTCCTAAACTCCGCAGCAAACGCCGGCACCGAGTTGCCAGGTTCTCGGCCACTCATCCCTCCTCTGCTAAACTCAGCAGCAAAGGTTGACACTGGGTTGCCAGCCTCTCAGCCACTCATCCCTCCTTCACAAAATTCTGCAGGAAACCTAGGCACCAGGTTTCCAGGTTCCTTTATCCCTCATTCGCAAAAGCAGCAGCAGCTTTTCTACCATTGGGTTGGCAGTTCTCTGCATAGAAAAAAAAAAAAAAAAAAAAAAAAAGCACGAGTTGCCAGTTCTCCATCCCTCCGTAGCAACTGCAGCATGCTTCGGCACCAACTTCCCAGGTTCCCAGCCTCTCATCCCTCTTCGGCTGAACTCTGCAGCAAACCTTGGCACTGGGTTGCCAGGTTCCTTTACCCCTCATTCGCAAAAGCGACAGCGGGCTTTTTTGCCATTGGGTTGCCAGTTCTCAGCGTAGACAAAATAAATAAATAAATAAATTAAATTAAACGGCACCGGGTTGCCAGGTTTTCCTTCACCCCCCATTTGCAATGCAGCATCTAGCTTCCCTACTACGGAACTGCCAGTTTCTCTGCTTCCATCATGGCAACAAGCAGCATGAATCCTTCTAGCCCTGATACCAAGTTCTCATTTCTCATTTGCAAAACGTCCAGTTTCTCTGCATGAGGAAAAAAAAAAGGCACTGGGTTGCCAGGTTTTCCTTTATCCCTTATTTACAAAGCAGCCGCAAGCCTTCTACCAACGCCTTGCCAGTTTCCATTCCCTCCATCCATTCTTTGCAAAATTTTGCAACATGCTTTTGTGGCACCAGGATGCTGGGTCCTTCTCTCATATCCAATCGCACCAGCAAGCTTTTCTACAAATGAGTCGCCAGTTTCCCTTTCCCATATCCCATATTGGCAAAATGCAGCAGCATGCTTTTGGCACCGGGATGCCAGCTGCTCTTCCTCTATGCCTTCCATGCTAATACAGTAGCAAGCTAGTTTCTACTAGGCTTCTCTTTCTCCATGACCCTATGCAAATGCAGTAGCAGTGTTGGCACCAGGATGCCTGCTTCTCTTCTGCAATCCCTCCTTTGCAAATACAGTAGCAAGCTTTGGCACCGGGATGCCTGCTTCTCTTTCTCTATCCCTCCTATCCAAATACAGTAGCAAGCTTCGGCACCGGGATGCCAGCTTTTCTTCCTCTATCCCTCCTTTGCAAATACAGTAGCAAGCTTTGGAACCGGGATGCCAGCTTATCTTCCTCTATCCCTCCATCCCTCCTATGCAAATACAGTAGCAAGCTTTGGCACCGAGTTGCCTGGTTCTTCTTGATCCCTCATTCGCATGCTCAGCAGCAAGCTTTCTAACATAGAGTTGCCAGTTTCTCTGCATTTATTACAGCAAAAGCAGCAGTGAATCCTTCTACTGCTGGGATGCCAGCTTCTCTGCATCTAGCCCTCATATGCTAAGCAGCAGATGTTCCTTTCAGCACCAAAATGCCAGGTTCTCTGTCTCTATTCCATATTTGCAAATGCAGAAAACATTCTTTGCACCGAGATGCCAGGTTTCGTTCCCTAAGCAGCTTACCCTTCTTTTACTGGATTGGCAGCTTTCACCAGGATGCCAGTTTCTCCGTTTTGTCCAGTCTTCCACAAGATGTAGCAGCAAACTGTTCCGGCACTGAGATGTCAGTTTCTCTGCCATCTTTCCTGCCTTCGCAAAGCACTGACAAACCTTCGTGGCACTGCGATGCCAGTTTCTTTCCTCTATTGTTCCTCTTAAGACATCCAAACTGCTCCGTGTGCATAATTCTTCATGGCATCCGTTCACTTCTCACGTGCTTTTGCGAGCATTATCTAGCATCCACCCTCGACACAATCATTCAAGACCGCTCTCTAAGCCAACTCACAGTCCCGAATACGTCTAAACAGCTCATCATCTCCCACGAAGTTCAGTGGACTTGTTATCTGAAGTAATTAACCAGCTAAGCACCCCCTCTCCATCTTCTACTCAAAGAGAAGCTCACACAAGCCTTACGAACCTCCAAGCCTTACCTCAAATCTCGAAATCCAGCATACTTCTCTGTCAGAGCTTCAGTTCAAGGTTGAGCCATGTCGCTACCTGATTAAGGGTTCCCCTCATTTACCTATCAGGATTTCCGTTGTTCTCAATTTCCTTCGACCTCTTCTCCTGCCATTCCTTCCTAATTGTCCGAGCTGATCGACTCCACTCCATGGAATCTTCGACTACCTTATCGAGAGCTGTTCAGCTTCACTAGCCTGCCACTAGTCATTTTCCTCTTCTTTGGGTGGCGAGGCCACTCGGCGTTCGCTCTCCCTACGCTTGCCTCTGTCCTGTTCTCCTTCTCTCACCCCAAGCGGTTGCAGCAGATGGCCCCGCCCCTCCCTGAGCCTGGTTCTGCCAGAGGTTTCTTCCTGTTAAAAGGGGGTTTTTCCTTCCCACCGTCGCCAAAGTGCTTGCTCATAAGGGGTCATACGATTGTTGGGTTTTTCCTCTAGACATCATCGTAGGGTCTCGAGGCATCTGTCACCATGGTTCCGTGCCATATAAATAAGTTGAATCGAAAATCAAATTATTGTCACTGAGGTCGTTGACCCTCGTAACGCACACTTATTACCTTTTTCAGGGGATGCCTTCTTTGGGGATCTGCCAGGCCCGGGAGCCATCGCCAGTCCCCTTTGAGGCCTTCCCCAAACCACAGCATTCACCTTTACCTACTAAAACGCTGTCAAACCTAAAATGAGGACGTGGGCCCAGCTAGTGAAAGTGTAAAATTTGGGTTTAATAAACATTAGTAGAGTTTAGTAGACTTGTATCCACAATCATCAGTGTCTGTATTATCATTCTCACCTTGAAGGGAGGGAGCATGTAATTTGTTTTGTTTTGTTTGTTTGTCTGTTTGTTAGCAGACAAACAAAGCATCCGCAGATATCACTTTCATTTGTTATTATGAGGAAACAGATAACAGCTCATCTCAAGTCAAGGTCAGACCAAATGTGAAAATCAGTAAAAACTGTATATTACTCAGTTTTTATGGAATGTATTCACATTTCACAGTATAGTAGCCCTACAGACAAAGAAAAACCCTGGTTACTACACTTTTAATTCACCTGTCTTCCAACATTAGGAATCATAAAACGGCTTCAAACTTTCCTTTTTGCTAAAGCATATAGTTAGGGCTGGATCAGGTGACCCTGAATCCTCCCTTAGTTATGCTGCAATAGACGTAGGCTGCCGGGGATTCCCATGATGCATTGAGTTTTTCCTTTCCAGTCACCTTTCTCACTCACTATGTGTTAATAGACCTCTCTGCATCGAATCATATCTGTTATTAATCTCTGTCTCTCTTCCACAGCATGTCTTTATCCTGTTTTCCTTCTCTCACCCCAACCGGTCGCAGCAGATGGCCCCGCCCCTCCCTGAGCCTGGTTCTGCTGGAGGTTTCTTCCTGTTAAAAGGGAGTTTTTCCTTCCCACTGTCGCCAAAGTGCTTGCTCATAGGGGGTCATATGATTGTTGGGGTTTCCTCTGTATCTATTATTGTACGATCTACTGTACAATATAAAGCACCTTGAGGTGACTGTTGTTGTGATTTGGGGCTGTATAAATCAAACTGAATTGAATTGAATTGAATTGAATTGAATTGAATACATCAGGTCATGTGCTGGGTTAAACATTTGCTTTTCCTCAGCCATGTCTACAGCACAAACTCATATTTCACCATATATATTCATAAATGTGTTCTTTTTGATGAGTGACTATATAATCTGTGGAATACCTTAAATTCAGTTCCCTTGAATTTTCATTTCTACCCTTCAAAAACATTAATTCAAAAAGTTAATGTATTTATAACAGAAACCCTCAGTAGAATCAAAGGTCTGGAGTAGTGGGGGAGTTTTGGCAGATTTTTTATTGGTACACAGTAGGAGCTGACCTCTCCACTTCATCAAGGCTTGTTAGAGTTATTAAGTTCCTTTAATTATAGATGTTGTTACAATAATAATAATGATACAAAATATTTTTATAGGCGCCTTTAAAGACCTTAGTACAACAAAATAAAAACATAAGGTAAACAAAATATGGCTGTCAATGTTAACGAGTTAATGCCATCACGATTAATGCGATTAAAATTTTTAATGCAATCAACCCATCTGGAGCGCAGAATGACTCAAAATCCCGGAAATGTCTCTGTCAATGCATTTCAGGTCGTTTGTCCAAAGTTTGTCTATTCTGCGCTCCAGATGGGTTGATTACGTTAAAAACTTTAATCACATTAATAAAGTTGACAGCCCTACAACAAATATTAAAAAACAAAATGGAAGTATAAAAGCTAAACAAGGTAAAAATAGACTAAGACAGAATCATGATGAAGGGTATGCAGTTCTGAATAGATGGTTTTAAGACATGATTTAAAACTACAGAGAGAGTTTGTCATCTGGAGATCTGGTGGAAGTGGATCCAAAGTCTCGGGCAGAACAGCTAAAGGCTCTGAGTCCCGTGGTAGTCAGGTGACCAGACAGAAGGGAAGCTGAAGAAGAGCGGAGTACATATGGAGAAGATTAGATACATGTGGAGGTGTGAGGTTATGAAGTTAATAATCTTGTACATAATACAAGCAGCTGTATTTTGAACTAACTGCAGTTTATGGAGAGATTTATGAGGTAGAGTTACAGTAACATAGACGAGATGTGACAAGAGCATCGACAAGTATGGTGGTACTGTTTGGAGTGAGTGAAGGACGAGGGCAGTTAATATTACTATGAGTGATATTATTTATATGTGCTGTGAAGGAAAGAGTGCTGCTGAGGATGATCAAATAAATAAATAAAATGTATTATACATGGTGATTAGGGAAAGTGTGAGAAAACTCATTTATCAGTTTCCAATGCAGATAATCTTTAATCACACTCTAGATCTTGTTTTAACATATGGCATAGAAAATGAACATTTAACAGTGTTTCCTGAAAACCCTCTGCTGTCTGATCATTTCCTGATAACATTTACATTTACAATAATTGATTACACAGCAGTGGAGAGTAGACTTTATCACAGTAGATGTCTTTCTGAAAGCGCTGTAACTAAGTTTAAGAATATAATCCACCCACTGTTATCATCTTCAATGCCCTGTACCAACATAGAGCAGAGCAGCTACCTGAACGCTACTCCAACAGAGGTCGATTATCTTGTTAATAATTTTACCTCCTCACTACGCACGACTCTGGATACTGTAGCTCCTGTGAAAACTAAGGCCTCAAATCAGAAGTACCTGACTCCGTGGTATAATTCTCAAACACGTAGCCTAAAGCAGATAACTCGTAAGCTGGAGAGGAAATGGCGTGTCACAAATTTAGAGGATCATCATTTAGCCTGGAGAAATAGTTTGTTGCTTTATAAGAAAGCCCTCCATAAAGCCAGAACATCTTACTATTCATCACTGATTGAAGAAAATAAGAACAACCCCAGGTTTCTCTTCAGCACTGTAGCCAGGCTGACAAACAGTCAGAGCTCTACTGAGCCAACCATCCCTTCAACGTTAACTAGTAATGACTTCATGAACTTCTTCACAAATAAAATTCTTATCATTAGAGAAAAAATTACCAATAATCATCCCACAGATGTAATATTATCTACAGCTACTTTTAGTACCATCGATGTTAAGTTAGACTCTTTTTCTCCAATTGATCTTTCTGAGTTAACATCAATAATTAATTCCTCCAAACCATCAACGTGTCTTTTAGACCCCATTCCTACAAAACTGCTCAAAGAAGTCCTGCCATTAATTAATTCTTTGATCTTAAGTATGATCAACCTATCTCTAATAATCGGCTCTGTACCACAGGCCTTCAAGCTGGCTGTAGTTAAACCTTTACTCAAAAAGCATCTCTAGACCCAGCTGTCTTAGCTAATTACAGGCCAATTTCCAACCTTCCTTTTATATCAAAAATCCTTGAAAGAGTAGTTGTCAAACAGCTAACAGATCATCTGCAGAGGAATGGCTTATTTGAAGAGTTTCAGTCAGGTTTCAGAGCTCATCACAGCACAGAAACAGCTTTAGTGAAGGTTACAAATGATCTTCTTATGGCCTCTGACAGTGGACTCATCTCTGTGCTTGTCCTGCTAGACCTTAGTGCTGCGTTTGATACTGTTGATCATAATATCCTATTAGAGCGATTAGAACATGCTGTAGGTATTACAGGTACTGCACTGCAGTGGTTTGTATCATATCTATCTAATAGACTCCAATTTGTACATGTAAATGGAGAGTCCTCTTCAGACACTAAGGTCAATTATGGTGTTCCACAGGGTTCAGTGCTAGGACCAATTCTGTTTACATTATACATGCTTCCCTTAGGCAGCATCATTAGAAGACATAGCATACAGTTTCACTGCTATGCAGATGACACGCAGCTTTCTCTATCCATGAAGCCAGGTAACACACACCAATTAGTTAAACTGCAGGAATGTCTTAAAGACATAAAGACCTGGATGGCCGCTAACTTTCTGCTTCTTAATTCAGATCAAACTGAGGTTATTGTACTCGGCCCTGAAAATCTTAGAAATATGGTATCTAAGCAGATTCTTACTCTGGATGGCATTACCTTGGCCTCCAGTAACACTGTGAGGAACCTTGGAGTCATTTTGACCAGGACATGTCCTTCAACACATATTATTAAAAAATATGTAAGACTGCTTTCTTCCATTTGCGCAACATCTCTAAAGTTAGAAATATCCTGTCTCAGAGTGATGCTGAAAAACTAGTTCATGCATTTATTACTTCCAGGCTGGACCACTGTAATTCATTATTATCAGGATGTCCTAAAAAGTCCCTGAAAAGCCTTCAGCTAATCCAAAATGCTGCAGCAAGAGTCCTGACAGGGACTAGAAAGAGAGAGCAGATTTCTCCTGTATTGGCTTCCCTTCATTGGCTTCCTGTTAAATCCAGAATTGAATTCAAAATCCTGCTCCTCACATACAAGGTCTTAAATAATCAGGCCCCATCTCATCTTAATGACCTTGTAGTACCATATCACCCTATTAGAGCACTTCGCTCTCACACTACAGGCTTTCTTGTTGTTCCTAGAGTATTTAAAAGTAGAATGGGAGGCAGAGCCTTCAGTTTTCAGGCCCCTCTTCTGTGGAACCAGCTTCCAGTTTGGATTCAGGAGACAGACACTATCTCTACTTTCAAGATTAGGCTTCAAACTTTCCTTTTTGCTAAAGCATATAGTTAGGGCTGGACCAGGTGACCCTGAATCCTCCCTTAGTTATGCTGCAATAGATGTAGGCTGCCGGGGATTCCCATGATGCATTGAGTTTTTCCTTTCTAGTCACCTTTCTCACTCACTATGTGTTAATAGACCTCTCTGCATCGAATCATATCTGTTATTAATCTCTGTCTCTCTTCCACAGCATGTCTTTATCCTGTTTTCCTTCTCTCACCCCAACCAATCACAGCAGATGGCCCCGCCCTCCCTGAGCCTGGTTCTGCGGAGGTTTCTTCCTGTTAAAAGGGAGTTTTTCCTTCCCACTGTCGCCAAAGTGCTTGCTCATAGGGGGTCATATGATTGTTGGGTTTTTCTCTGTACCTATGAAGCCCCTTGCGGCGACTTTTGTTGTGATTTGACGCTATATAAATAAAATTGAATTGAATTGAATTGAATTAAATTGAATTAAATTGAATTGAATTGAATAGATATGATAACTGATCTCAGAGCAGTGAAAGCAGAGCCAGTTGTAGCTTGTCTGACATGGTTGTTTCTCCTCAGCCTCTCATCAAAGACCAGAGGTTTTTCTACAATACACAATCAACCAGAAGAAGCTGATGACCACTCAGCGTGACAAGCTCGAGCCATTGTTAACAGCACACAGACACACTCATGAAATCAAGACCTGCTCAAGATGTCAGGGAATCAAAGGGAAGCCAAGTTAATCCTGCTTCTGGAGATAATAACAAACTGTAGCAACAAAATGGCAGTAATTTGATGTTTAATGCAACCAAGAGATTCTTATGGCACAGGTTTACAATGAGCTGTTTAAGATGTAAGGAGAAAGATCTCTTTGGTTGAGATCCACCTGAGGCACTTTTAAAGCAATGCAGTATTATGTGGTTCCAACTCAGGTAGAGAAAAATATGATAGATTTATCATAATGTGTGCTAAAATATATATAAGTGTAGTACAGTTAGAAATAAAACTCTTTCTCTTGGTACTTAGTCGGCTTCCTTTACTGTCAAATTCGATAGGAAGTGGTAAAAAGTCTTCCTACCAAAGAAGATGCTAGGCTGCAGTTTAAGTGCTATTACTGTCTTTACCTGATGGCTGAAGAAAACAGGTAGTTCAGCAGTTTAAATGATGTTTTTGGGTTTAACCCAATAAAGATACAGCTCTTCCTCTCACACTGACTCCTGCATCACAGTTTTCTTCTGTCTTGTATTCGTCCTCAGCGAAAGCTGACTGGAAGAGGACTAATTGTAGATACTTGTGGCCTACTTACATGTTGTTGTTCATCATAGCATGTTCATCTTGATAAGAAGAGCAAGTCATTGGGGAAAACGCCTCCCGGAGGGTACAGAGAACCATCTCAGTCCCCACTGGTACTGAAAACGATAATTCTCCGGGGAGTAAGAGAGTGTTATTAAGGCCGAACACTTGCACATGCACGCACACACACACACACACACACACACACACACACACACACACACACACACACACACACACACACATCGATGTAGAGAAAACAAAGAACTTTATTTCTGATATCTGTAACATACATATTCACTTAGATGGAGAAGCTGTAAAGATGCCAAATGACCTTCAGCTGTGTTTTATTAAATGTTTGAAAGATTTACAAATGAGGCTAAACGACTGCTGATAATGATACATGGTGTGATGATTTGCATGCCTGACACTTTTTCATATTTGTTAATTTGTTAATTAAGCCAAAGCTCTAAATTTATTAAGACAACTCTAATTTCAAGTCAGCTCTTCTTCAGTTAGTGTAGCTGTTCTTGAACATAGACAAATGCTATGAATAAATGCTCTGAATACAGTGATAATTGCTAGTAAATAAAATGAAACATATAAACATTAAAAAAGTGGTGTTTTTTCTATTGTTAGCATGTCACAACTAAAAGTGGATTCAGTTGTTTGGCGCCATTCATATCTACTATATACTGGTCTGTGTTGGTACAGGGCATTGAAGATGATAACAGTGGGTGGATTATATTCTTAAATTTAGTTAGTAATCAGTTATTGTAAATGTTATCAGGAAATGATCAGACAGCAGAGGGTTTTCAGGAAACACTGTTAAATGTTCAGTTTCTATGCCATATGTTAAAACAAGATCTAGAGTGTGATTAAAGTGGTGGGTGGGTTCTTTTACATTTTGAGAGAAGCCAATTGAGTCTAATAACAGATTAAATGCCATGTTGAGGCTGTCATTTTTAGCATCTACATGGATGTTAAAATCACCCACAATAATTATTTTATCTGAGCTGAGCACTAAATCAGATAAAAAGTCTGAGAAATCAGAGAGAAACTCTGTGTAAGGCCCAGGTGGACGATAGATGATAACAAGTAAGACTGGTTTCTGAGTTTTACAGCTGGGGTGGACGAGGCTAAGCATCAGGCTTTCAAATGAATTAAAAGTCAGGCACTTGTCTTTAATCAAATCGATTAAAAAATTGATTTGTTGATCAATTAAGTCAGTACATGACTTAATTGATCAACAAATCATTTTGGAAGAGATTTGGAAGACAGAGACCTAATGTTTAATAATCCACATTTCACTGTGTCACTCTTTGGTTCAGATGAGGATACTGTGTTATTCTTTCTTCGTGATTATTTATGTTTAAGTTGTTTTCTGCTGGTTTTTAGTTTGTTTTGTGAAATAGCAAACAAAAAAGAAGTATTCTAAAAATACTTACTTGGTGTTATTCAGAGGTTGCATAAAAATACTCTGCAGTTTATGAAACACATAAACCAGTTAAAACTTGCTGTATTTTGGTGAATTAATGGTAGCGTTCTACGTTGGACTGCTGCAGAGTAGCTGTAGTAGTTCAGTTGGTCAGTGTAAGGCTGAACTCTGCCTTTATATTCTACTTATACACTATGCTGGATAGAAACAGTCTATCTACTGGAAATCGGCTGAGATAACTTTTGTGATATATTCAGCTGTGTAAATTCTCAAAGAGCAGTAAACCTCAGAGCAGTTTTGCTAGACTTACATTCTGGGCAGCACTCTAACTGAACTGAGGGAGGATGTGGAAACCTGAGACCTGGCTCCTTCCCTCACCTCCTCCAGGTTGCTGCCACAGTGAACGAGTCCCTCATGTCACTGCCAGACAAGTGCCTCCTTGTTGCTGTTATAGCAAATCTGCTCCCGTTTGCCACTGTGCAGGTCATTCCTCACCTGCTTCCTTTCTGGCAGAATTGTGGGCTGAAGAAGAAGAGGAGTCTGCCTCTGCCTCACCCTCACCTCACCCTGAATCCCACTGTTATGGTGAGTGAGATTAGGAAAGACAAAACCCAGATAAAGACAGAGACAGATTTGTGTGAGCCTGCCAAACCCCAGACTGAGTTTCCTGTTGAATAGTGCTAAAGGTGTGCGTTTTGTTTCTGAGTCAGTTAATAGCAGCTGAGGTGGTTTCCCTTTATCACAGACGGGTTTGGGTGTTTATGGGACTGAAAATAATACTTTGTTTCAGAAACAATTATGTCTGCTGTCTCTGATATTGCTAGTACAGAAATATTGTTGGGTGTTTCTGTGCTGGTCAGCCTGAGATTGTTTCTGATGCTGAGGTGCCTTTTCTGAGCATTTTTGGTACGTCCCATTCAAAGATTGTAACTCTTTGTAACTCTGTCAAAACCAGAGCCCGAGCTGGAGTTTCAGGTCTACTCTGAGCCCCAGGAGGTGCTGGTGCCAGAACAGCCACAGTCCCTGTCTTCTGCTAAGCTCCCTGAGTGCTCTGCTGAGCAGTTCCTGGATATGCTGCCACCTGCAGATTCCATGCCACCCAAGCCAGCAGGTCCCGAGCCAGCACCTCTCGCGCCACCTGAGCCACTATGTCCCAAGTCAGTGCCATCTGTGGCACTCGAGCTTTAGCTAGAGGGTCCTAACGCTGGAGGGTCAAGCCACCTGAGGGTGTACGCTGCAAGCCTCCTTCCAAGATTCAGCCAGTATTTCGAATACTTCAAGTATAAAAAATCCTCGACACAAATTCTTTGCTTTGGTGCTTGGTTTAAGTCATGGCTCTGTAGCGCACAATTCAATTCAATTCAATTTTATTTATATAGCGCCAAATCACAACAAAAGTCGCCTCAAGGCGACTTGTCACCATGGAAACAATGTTTCACCCACATTTGCAGGTTGTGCTAAAAAGGTAAACAGTTTTTAAAGGTGAAATCTAAAGTAGTAAAACGATTGTACCCTAGACTCCAGAGAGTTAAAATCGAATGCTTGTGGCTAATATAATGTTGTGGTTACTGTACTCGCTCTGATATTGACTGCAACAATGAACTATGCAAATGCTAAACCACTTCTCAGTCGCTCTCTCGCAGGAGAGCTTTTCATAAGCAAAAACAGTGAAACATTATTAAATACTGCTATGTTTACAAGTTATAGTTTATTTTAGAAATACAGAAAAAAAAGTTTACGATTAACAGGCTCAGTCCAGCATATAAGGAAACACACACACACACATGCACACGCACACAAACACAAACACACACACACACACACACACACACACACACACACACACACACACACACACACACACACACACACACACACACACACACACACACACACACACACATACTTTAAATAGCCTTTGTGTGGATTTTATATCGACAGTCTCGTAAATGTAATCCCAAAGTATCACTGTACAAATCTATTAAGATGTGCATTTAAATACCATGATACATTCTTAACCAGCATTATTTGGACTTATTATTTTGGACTATACAGCTAACTTGCAAAACTCAATCTGAATTACAGTTTTTTACAGACGCTAGGACACATTTCTCAATACTTAGGTCACTTTTGCAAAACTCTTCACACAATTCTCCTAACTGACTAACTCCACACACAGTGAGCACAACAGAAGTCTATGTGGGCTAAACTGAGGATCAGTTATCATTGTTTTGGCACAAAATGCATTCAATGACTACATCTCTCAAATGTCATGAATTATTTTCTCACTCAGACACAACAACTGCCAAAAATCTTTGTACGTACAGGACATTTTGCATGTACTTACATACTGTTTTCAAAACTGTTAAACTTATGGTGAAAACAATAACATAATGCAAAACTGAATAAGACAGCAAAATTCAACAGCAATATTTTATTGAAACATATTTTAAATCTAAAAATGCAGTTTAACCAGCCACAGCTGATTCTCATTGTAGATGAACATCTACACAGGTGTTACTCCTTCAATTTCATTACAAAAGGAGACAACTGCTGAATAGGTTTGTTTTGTGATGTAAACATGGACCCAGCCAGAAATGGAGAAGTGGCTGAAAGAGGAAGAAGAGTGGCTGGGAGGGGGCGAGGAATACATATGCGTGGTGGAAGAAGAATAAGAGGAAGATCAAGAGCTGTAGTCGCAGATGAGATCAGAGCTACTGTAATTGATCATGTAGTAAATCATGGTCACTCAATGAGAGAGGCTGGTCAGAGAGTGCAGCCAAATCTGCAACGCTCTACAGTGGCATCTATTGTTAGAGTTTTCCGGCAAACCAACAGGTAACTTGTATTCTGCAAGGGCATTTGCACATTTCAGAAGTAAATAAGCTTTTGTGTAATTGTTGTTGGATTTCTGCTTAGGACTCAACGTTTACCTCACACAGGAGGGAGAGGACGGATGTTCACTGATGTGCAGGAAACTGCCATTGTTGATATGGTCATCAGAAACAATGGGATAAAACTCACTGAAATTAGACACAGAGTCTTGGCAGACAACGTTACTTTCGGAAATATTCACAGTGTAAGCATAACAACAATTTCTAGAGTCCTGAAAAACATCAGGTCAGGATGAAACAGTTGCACACTGTGCCTTTTGAGAGGAACTCTGAACATGTCAAGCAACTCAGGAACCAGTATGTCCAGGTAAGATCACAATAAAATACAGATCTGTTTTTGAACAAAACCAAACACACACAAAGACAATTTTACAAATTTACTACTGTAACAACTTATGTTGCCTTGTGGATTTATGTTAGAGAGTCATGGAGATTGAAGGCAGGCAAACACACCACATTTTCATCTTTGTGGATAAGGCAGGTTTCAACTTGGCCAAAAGCACGGCGACGAGGAGGAATGTGATTGGGAAGAGAGCCACAGTGAATGTCCTGGGCCAGAGGGTGCCAACATCACAATGTGCGCAGCAATATCCACTGATGGACTGCTGTTACACAGACCACTAATTGGGCCATACAACACTGAGCGGCTCCTTGCGTTCCTGCATGATCTCTATGGAAGGGTTGTGCTAGGTGAGGAAAGGGATGCGGAGAGAAGGAATCAGCCAACATTTATAATTGTATGGGACAATGTGGCATTTCATCACTCCCGTGCAGTCACCGAGTGGTTTGCAGCCCATCCCAGAATGGAGTCTCTTTTCCTCCCACCTTACTCTCCATTCCTCAACCCCATAGAGAATTCTTTTCCTCATGGCGGTGGAAGGTTTCGACCATCATCCACATGATCAAATGTCCCTCCTGGATGCAATGAATGCTGGATGCCTGGAGATATCAGCAGAAGATTGCCAGGGATGGATCAGGCATGCCAGAAGATTCTTTCCTAGGTGTATTGCCCTAGATGACATAAGATGTGATGTGGATGAGAACCTGTGGCCAAATGGAGAAGACCGAGTAGATTAGCATTACTATTGTATGTGTATCAGTGGATGGTGTGTATACAAATCCTTGTATTTTGGGATTACTTAGTGCAAAAAAATAAAACTACATAAACAAATATTAATGAATTCTGCATGATGTCTGATTCATTCCAGTAACATATATTGAAATTATAAACAGAGATGTGTCCTTGTTTTACACAAGAAAACACTGTGTAATGCTACATATTGTTAGTGTTCTTTAGGTCATTGTTTTGTGGGTGACAAAGTGTGTTTGTCGGCTGTCAACCTTTGCTAGTGTTCTGGAAGAATGAGTTTATTTGAGACCTGAATAAAGTGTTTTGGTAGTTGTAGTGCATTTTGAATGTGAAATGAACTGCTTTGCCAAGCTGAAGGTCAGTTAGGAGAATTGTGTGAAGAGTTTTGCAAAAGTGACCTAAGTATTGAGAAATGTGTCCTAGCGGCTGTAAAAAAACTGTAAATTGGTGTAAAACATTTACTATTGTGACTGCAGGGATTAAAACACTGCCTGAACCTAAATTTAAATAAAGCTCAGCAGTTTCATACAAGTCA
Source organism: Oreochromis aureus (assembly GCF_013358895.1). Taxonomy (NCBI): domain Eukaryota; kingdom Metazoa; phylum Chordata; class Actinopteri; order Cichliformes; family Cichlidae; genus Oreochromis; species Oreochromis aureus. The sequence goes on from NC_052943.1 coordinate 34,935,308, forward strand.
CATAACTCCATGAGTACACCGAGTGACTGCACAGTCATGATTATGGGACATTTTGAAATACTGAATTGTGTGGTCTGAAGTTTATTTTATAGATCTCTTGTGTTCGTTTTTCTTTAGAGAAGTACAGGAGAACGACTGTCTTTAAAAGGATTTAATTTGCTTCAGCAGTTGAAATTACAAGTTACAGCGTGCTCGACCTCGATGTGAACCAGCAGTCTGCTTCACAAAAAGGATGCCTCTGTAAGCGGCCTCTGTAAAACTGTTTAATTAAATATACACTGGTAACAGTCATGGCATCCCAGCAATGATTTGACTCTACAGAGCCAGACTGAGCACCAGATGCAGGTGTTGGTGTGCCCCCATCTCTGTCTCCGGTTCCAGGGATGGATTGGTCTGGGTTTGGGAGGATGCATTCACGGCAGGCAGGGAGATACAGTTTCTGTGTGGTGATCAGGAGTGATATGGGGTCATCCAACACGAGGATGAGGATGGAGTCCTGGAGTCCCCGAGGCAGGCAGGGCTCACGGCCAACCCAAAGAAGTGTGTGGTTGGGAAAATTCACTTTTAGCAGGAAGAACCCTCCAGCAGAACCAGGCTCAGGGAGGGGCAGACATCATCCACAACTGGCTGATGGTGAGGGGAGGGAGACAGGACAAAAGACATGCCATGGAAGAGAGCCAGTGATTAATAATACTTCATAATTAAATGGAGATTGGTGTATAAACACTCAATGAGTAATTTTCAAATCAAATTAAATTTATTTATAAGCACATTTAAAAACAACACGGGTTGAACCAAAGTGCTGTACATAATGAAAATAGTAAACATTCATAGAAAAAATCAGTGGAAAACTAGTCACAATTGAAAGCTAAAGAATACAAGTGGGTTTTAAAAATGTCAAGTGTTGGCGACAACCTAATGTTAAGGGTCAGACTGTTCCAGAGCTTGAACAAAAGCTCGGTCATCTCTGTTCTTCTGTCTGCTTCTGGGGATATCCAGAAGCAACTTATCTGCCGACCTAAGAACTCTGCTCGGAGTATTTTTAGTTAAAAGGTCCAAGAGATAAGATGAAGCTAATCCATTCAAAGATTTAAAAACAAACAACAAAATCTTGAATTTGATTCTATGACGTACTGGCAACCAGTGCAAACGTGCCAGTATTGGGGAAACGTTCAAATTTGCGAGTGCCTGTTAGGAGTCGGGCTGCCGCATTCTGAACTAGCTGTAAACAAGAGAGTAACGCCTGGTTAATACCAAAATAAAGACTCTTGCAGTAGTCAAGCCTAGATGAAATAAATGCAAGTCTTGGTTTCTGCAGTGACCCTCAACTGGAAAAAGCTGGTTTTAATAACAGAATTTATTTGTTTCTCAAATGAGAAAGAGCTATCGAGAAACACAGCTAAATTTTTAGCAAATGGCGTTCTGAACTTTTCCAGTGGACCAAAAAAGGTGTAAGAGAAGGAGAGATGCTCGAACTGCTAGGGGCTTCCCATGATGCACTAAGTCTATTGCAGCATAACTAAGGGAGGATTTAGGGTCATCTGATCCAGTGCTAGCTATATGCATTGTCAAAAATAAAAGTCTTAAGGATAATGTTAAATGTAGAGAGGATGTCTGTCTCCCAAATCAAAACTGAGAGCTGGTTCCACAGAAGAGAGACTTAAAAGCTGAAGGCTCTGCCTCCCATAATACCCATAATATCCTAGAAACCCCAACAAGCCAACAGTCTGAGAGCACAGTGCTTATTGGGGTTCAGTTCAATTCTGAACTTATGATGGTAGCTTATATTTACTTTGAGAAGCCAAAGTCAGCCATGGCACTGTGGATAAAATGTTATAGCTCCCTAACATAATAACTGTACACTAAAATGGAGTGTCTTTAAAACCATATTTCAATTGAAGAAAAAGAGCAAAGAAAATAGGATGACTGTGTTTTGAGGGAGGCCAGCTAAACTCATAAACAGGTGATTATGTATCCTGTAACCTGTTTTTTAAAAAATCATAAAGATCCTGGCTGAATATTTCATGTGAGTTGGCGTAGTTGGAAGCTACAGCCATCTGGCTCATCTAATGCTTTTTATGGAAAGAAGTGGAGCATTGTGAATGAAAACAAAAAAATGGAGCGTCCTGACTGAGAGCCAAAAATAAGACTATCCACACCTATTGGTGAATATTTCATATCCAACCCCAATCAGAGCGTCAGAAGACTTTAAAGTTTGTTTACACATCTGTTCTTCTTTCCTGTATCCAGGGTGTTCTAATAAGAACTTGCCAGTATATATAAAGGCTTCACACTGAAATAACAGAAAACTTTTCCCTTCTTCTAGTGAAGATGAATGAAATTGACAATTTTTGACATGAAAAATTTCTCTAAGATTGCCAAAGATTCTAGTTTTGTAAACCCTAACGTCTTCAGAAAAATAAAACCAAAATAAATAACCCACAGTGTGTTCAATAATTCTTTTTGAAATATAAATGTTACAAATTTTAGGGATCACTGGTTTTTACATTAATTTTTGAAGTTTAGACCTTGAACCTAAACCTAACTAAACTCTAGGCAAAGAGATTTAAAAGTACATATATGGCAATATTAAGTAGTCCATCCATCTTCTTCCGCTTATCCGGGGCCAGGTCCCGGGGGCAGCAGCCTAAGCAGAGAAGCATAGACCTCCCTCTCTCCAGCCACCTCCTCTATCTTGTCCGGGGGAACACCAAGGCGTTCCCAGGCCAGCCAAGAGATATAATCCCTCCACCATGTCCTGGGTCTGCCCCGGGGCCTCCTCCTGGTGGGACATGCCCGGAACACCTCACGCAGGAGGCACCCAGGAGGCATCCTTGTCAGAGGCCCGAACCACCTCAGCTGGCTCCTTTCAATGTGGAGGAGCAGCGGCTCTACTCTGAGCCCCTCCCAGATGGCCAAACTACACTAAGGGAGAGTCCAGCCACCCTTCAGAGGAAGCCCATTTCTGCCGCTTGTATCCATGATCTCTTTCTTTCAGTCACTACCCACAGTAGGGACATATATTGACCGGTAAATTGAGAGCTTCACTTTTACACTCAGCTCTCTCTTCACCACGCCGGACTGATATAGCATGCACATCACTGAAGCCGCAGCACCAATCCAGCTGTCAATCTCCTGTTTACCCTCGCCTGTCACTCGTGAACAAGACCCCGAGATACTTAAACTCCTCCACTTGGGGCAGGAACTCGTCCCTGACCGGGAGTGGGCACCATGGCCTCAGATTTGGAGGAGCTGATTCTCATTCCCACCACTTCACACTCGGCTGTGAACCATTCCAGTGCAAGCGGGAGGCCATCACCCAATGAAGCTCTTGCAATCGTTGTATAGGAATCAAATGGACCGTAGCACTCCCATGGGCCCTCAAGTATCCTTGAGAGGATAAAGAGCTGGTCCAGTGTTCCAGGACCAGGACAAAAACTGCATTGTTCCTACTGACGGTCCTTTCCAGCACCCTGACATAGACTTTCCCAGGGAGGCTGAGGAGTGTGATTCCCTTATATTTGGAACACACCCTCCAGTCCTCCTTCTTAAAGATGGGGACCACCACCCTGGTCGGCCAATCCAGAGGTACCTTACCTGATCTCCGCGTAACATTTTAGAAGCGTGTCAACCAAGACAGCCCTACAACATCCAGAGCCTTCAGGAACTCAGGGCGAACCTCATCCACCCCAGGGGCCCTGCCACCAAGGAATTGTTTAACTGCCTCACTGACCTCATCCCTGGAGATAGACGAGTCATCCCCGTCGTCCTCAGTCTCTTCTTCCTCCATGGAAGACCAGCCAGTGGGATTAAGGAGGTCCTTGAAGTGTTCCTTGGTTGCCATAGATCAGTGATTTACAAACTTTACTTTATGTTTAAGTCTCCCTAAAGATCAATCTTGAAATTCAATGCACATTTTCTATGGCATTTCTGGCATGTTGTCACTTTTTGCATGGTGCCAGAACAGCAACTCTTGGTTTGCTATTTAAAAAAAATGCCATTAAGAATAAAACCTGAAACTAAAAAAGGAAACGTTGTGTTTTTTTGGATAAAATTGTTCACACTAATGGCTCTTTTGCAGTTTCTTTCTTTTCACGCTTAGAGATTTTTTTTTTCACTTTTTTCTCTGCTTTTCAGTTTCAATCCTGTGCCACACTTTTGGCATGTGTGTAAGAGGCTGAGAGGTGCAGTCGGGAGGTGTGGCTTTATGCCCGAGTCCTGGATGTAATTTCAATATCATTTGCAAACATGAATCCTTGGAGCTAATGTTTACTACCCCTAATGGTGCCTTTAGATTTGACAGCTGTGTTTGATACAGTGGATCATGCTATTTTACTCTCTCGTTTGGAGCACTGGATGGGCATTAGGGACACAGCACTGGAGTGGTTCAGGGCGAACTTTCTGTGTCACTCTCTGTGACCATGTGTCGTCCTCCGCTCCTCTCTTGTGTGGTGTCCCACAGGGCTCAGTTCTAGGGCCCCTCTTCTTGTCTTTATATCTGCTTCCTCTTGGTTCCATACTGAGAAAGCACGGCATTGCATTTCACCTTTATGCTGATAAATGTCAGATCTATGTCCCTCTAAAGAAAAAAGGCACATACACCACATAGCCATTACTTCAGTGTCTCGATGACATTGAGGCTTGGATGTCTCTTAACTTTTTAAAATTCAATGATAAAAAGACCGAGGTGATGGGTTTTGGTACCCCCACTGAGACCCCCAATGTGTATTTAGATACATTGACCCAGTATGTTAAACCAGCTGTCAAACCTGGGGGTCAAAGTGGACTGTGATCTGAAGTTTAATAATCAAACCAAGGCAGTGGTAAAATCTAGCTTCTTCCAGCTCAGGCAGCTGGCAAAAATAAAGCCAATTCTTTCACGGCAGCACTTTGAGACAGTGATCCACACCTTTGTTAGCACTCGGCTGGATTACTGTAATGTACTTTGTATAGGGGTCAGCGCATCATATATTACCCATCTACAGAGGGTGCAAAATGCCACAGCTCGTCTTTTAACTGGCACTTGAAAGTTTGAGCACACTTCCCCCATTTTCGCTTCACTTCACTAGCTGCCCATTTCTTTTAGGTTTCATTTTAAAATTATTTTATTTGCTTTTAAAGCTCTCCATGGCCTCGCCTCATCTTATCTCTCTGAGCTGCTACAGCCTTATACACCCACCGCTCTCTCAGGTCAGCTGATCAGCTGCTCCTGAATGTACCCAGGACTGAGCGTAAACTTAGAGGAGATTCTGCTTTTGTTGTAGCAGCTCCCGAACTGTGGAACGATCTGCCTTTATAGATTAGACGGCCTCTTCCCTACCTGTTTTTAAGTCTCTCCTGAAAACCCACCTCTTTACCCTGACCTTTGACACCATGTGAGATGTTGGTTTTTATTTTTTATTTTTATTTTAGTTGTTTTTAGTTGATTCTATGCTGTTTTATCTTGTTTTCTTTTTAATATAGGGCTGTTTTAATTTTTATGTATTATGTGTTGTATTTATTTATTTTTATTCTATTGTTGTGAAATAACTTATTTTCTGTACAGCACTTTGGTGCTGTGCTGGGTATTTTAAAGTGCTTTATAAATCAAATTGGATTGGATTGGATAATGTAAACAAGATTTAGACAGTCAAATGTAATACAGCACCGTAAACTTTATCACAATACTGCAAACTAACCAGCTTATGCTGCACTAAATTGCTTGTGAATAATTGTAATAAATAATATTTGTCTACTTCAGCTTTTTTCTGCAAGAAGCTTCACAAAAATAAGCACAAAAAACATCATTTTATAAATTCAATATCTGATTTTAAATTTCTAAAATGAATTAGAACATCACATGTGAGCTTTAAATTTCCAGTCTATAAAATTGCACCTGCTGAACACTCATCTTTGACTCATTAACTATGTAAAAAATGTGCCACGTAATGCTTGTTTTCAGCCAATTTCACTGGGATGCAGTTAATAAAGACTGATCAGGCTTCAGAAAGAATTGAAACTCTAAAATGTAGCACTTTGTTTTTCATGTTTTTTCTTTTTATCAGTTACATTGTAAACGGATAATAAAAGGAATATAAAATATATTACACATTTATTGAGGTTCTATTTACATTTTATGAAACAGTTGAATGTAAAAAAAACTATAAATAAAAAAAGTTAAATATAAAACAATGCAATTAATTAAGAAACAAATAAATTAATACAACTTTACCTTGTTTAGTGTATCTTAAAATGGACTTTCATTTGTGTACCTTTTCCTTGAAGCACAGCTGTTCTGTAAAACACAGTCCTGTCTCACTTACAGGACAGGCAAGATCATGACGTGAGTGACCAGTGTGCTGCTGGAGTCATCCTTCTACCCATCCAGAGGCCTGCTGAATGGAGTGATCAATCCTCGGACTCCCTCTGAAAACAATTACAGAGCCTTTTAAAGGGCTGCAGTTAACAATGCAACAATACCTCATAAACACATCAGTTTTTTTAAATTAATTTGTTTTTTAAGTTTTTATGATCTTATTCAGTTTTTCTTATTCAGGAAGAAAAGGTTTGTGCAGGGTTGTTGCGACAGACAGACTCAAGTGTTCAGTGAGCTTCTAGATCTCTTCATGAACAGAGGCGCACACATTTCATCCTGACAACATAATGAGCAGAAGCCTACCCTGCTCATGAGTTTGTTTTGACTGATTATTGAGCATATATGCAAAATAAAGCACATGTATACATGAAGAAAAAATATTGTCCTGTAGTACAACAGATGCTCAGAAACAGTGGGAAGAAGTAACACTTATCTTCTCCCACCCCCTTCACATATTTATAGCTCAGTCATGTAGTTATGTAGCTGCTTCCTGAGTTTTTTTTAAAGCTTTGTATAACATCGTACCATACTGGAAATATCTGTGTAATATTTACCACGATCTGAGTGTAGTGACTCAGTGTTTGTTTTTTGATTATTAATATTGTTTGTTTCTGTTAGTGTTTGGTTGTATTTGAATGATTTTTAGATCTTGGGTTTTGTTAATTTGCCTCTCCTTTGTTACATGTTTCTTGTCTAGTCTCCCCGCTCTCTATGTGTTTCTCCTGTGTCAGCCATGCCGCCTGGTCAAGTTTGCGCCTTGTCTCATTATGTCAGATTAGTCCCAGCTGTGTTTCCCTCCCGTTTCCCATTCCATCGTTATTCCCTCGTGTATTTAAGCCCTGTGTTTTCATCTCTTTTTCGCATCGTACCCTCACAATGTTGTGTTTTTCCCTCCGGCCTTCCCTCTGAGGAAGATGGCCGTAGGGATAGATGTAGTGATGCTGAATGACAGCAACATCAGGATGAAGGATCACAAGAAGGTGGAGAAGTACCAAGGGTTCAGAGAAGAGCTGGAGAAGATGTGGAGGGTGAAGGTGGTCCCAGTGGTCCCAGTGGTAATCGGAGCACTAGGTGCGGTGACTCCCAAGCTAGGCGAGTGGCTCCAACAAGTCCTGGGAACAACATCGGAGATCTCTGTCCAGAAGAGCGCAGTCCTAGGAACAGCTAAGGTACTGCGCAGGACCCTCAAGCTCCCAGGCCTCTGGTAGAGGGATAAAGACCGCTGGGAGGGGCGAGAGGGGAATATGTATATATAATTCCCCTCTCGCCCCTGTATGTTTGTGTGTGTCATATTTGACAGTATACCTGACCCCATCAAGTTCTCGCTCCATATTCACAATAACAGTGGTTAGCTTATTTCTTCAGGGGAGATGGTCTGATTGTCCAATGTGGGGGAGGGGTGTTGCTTTGTAGGCTCCAGCCAAGTTGGAATAAACATGGTCTAAAGTCTTGTCTCCTCTGGTGTGGCAGGAGACATGTTGGTGGAATCTGGGGAGGACTGTCTTTAAGTTGGTGTGGTTGAAGTCGCCAGCAACAATAAAAGCAGCCTCGGGGTGTTTATTCTGGTGTTTGTTAATGGCTGCAGAAAGTTCTTTCATGGCCAACCTAGCATTAGCGTCGGGGGGGATATATACTGCAGTGAGTATGATCGAAGTGAGTTCTCTGGGGAGATAATAAGGTCTGCATTTGACCATTAAAAACTCCGCATTAGGTGAGCAGTGACTCTCAGTAGTAGTGGAGTTCATGCACCAAGCATTGTTAATATAAATGCACAAACCTCCACCTCTGGTCTTGCCGGAGTCATCTGCTAGCCTGTCGGCTTGGTGTGTGTGGCATCCTGCTAACTCGATAGCATTGTCCGGGCAGCTGTTGTTCAACCATGTTTCGGTGAAAACATGACATTTGAGTCCATAATCCGTCTGTTGTTAGTGATGGAGAGCCGTATCTCATCCATTTTGTTTGCCAGAGAACGGACATTGGCGAGGAAAATACTGGGTAAAGGCAGCCGATGTGGTGTTAGCTTTAGCTTAGCCCGTAGCCCTCGCGCCTACCTCGCCTTTGTTTACGTTCTCGGCGCCGTCTCGTGCACTTCCGCCCGGCCGGGAGAGTGGGCAGCCTCCGGTGTTCTGGAGATCTCTGGGATGAGTCGGAGATCGGCGATAAAACTGTTGGAGTTATGAGTCCAGATGTCCAGAATCTCTTGTCTGCTGTAGGTCAGCAACGCACAGCAATTCTGGATGAATAATCCGGTTAAAAGTAGATAAAAAACCGCTAAATAGCAGATTCTGGAGAGACACTGAGCCTCGCGTTGTTCACGCGCCGCCATCTTGCGTGTGAAACCTGCTGTGAGGACAATTAAAGTGTGGCCAGAGGGGACAGACGCAGTGCTCCAGGACAGATTTAAAAACACAGACTGGAATATGTTCACCCACACAGACCTGGACCAGTATGCCTCATCTGTACTGGATTACATCTCCGAAACCACAGACAGTGTCACCACCCAGAAACGGATCACCATGTACCCCAACCAGAAGCCTTGGATGAACCGGGATGTTCGTCTCCTCCTGAAGGCCCGCACACACCGCCTTTAGGTCAGGAGATGCACACGCCTACAGTACAGCCAGGGCTAATCTAAAGAAGGGCATCAAAAAGCCAAACACCATTACAAAAAGAAGGTAGAAGAACACTTCTCCAACTCCAACCCCGACGCATGTGGCAAGGACTCCAGACCATTACAGACTACAGGACCACCAAACCCTCCCCACATCCTCTGATGCCTCCTTCCTCAACGAGCTCAACAACTTTTATGCTCGTTTTGAGCGAGGGAACCCCACAACCACAACCATAACAGACATGACGCCAGACCACCAACCTCTGACTCTCTCCCCACCGATGTAGGAGCGGTGCTGAGCAGGATCAATGTCCACAAGGCTGCAGGTCCTGATGGTATCCCAGGCGTGTTCTCAGAGCGTGTTCTGGGAGCTTGCAGGAGTCCTGACAGACATATTCAATCTGTCCTTGGCCACAGCTGTGGTACCGGCCTGCTTCAAATTCACCTTCATCGTCCCGATACCCAAAAACTCCAACCCATCTAGCCTCAATGACTACCGCCCAGTAGCCCTCACCCCCATCATCACTAAGTGCTTAGAGCAGCTGGTCTTAGCACACTTCAAATCCTGTCTCCCCCCACCCTGGACCCCCACCAATTTGCATACCGCCAGAACAGGAGCACAGAGGATGCAGTGTCCATCGCACTGCACTCTGTCCTCTCACACCTGGACAACAACAACACCTACGCCAGAATGCTGTTTATAGACTTCAGTTCAGCATTCAACACGATCCACCCTCACAACTCATCAGGAAACTGACAGACCTGGGCATCAGTTCCCTCATCTGCAAATGGTTACTGGACTTCCTGACCAACCGCCCCCAACATGTCCGGCTGGATAACCGCTGCTCATCAACAATCACAATGAACACCGGTGTACCACAAGGCTGTGTGATGAGCCCTTTCCTCTACTCCCTCTTCACCCACGACTGCAGACCTGCTGATGGTTCCAACACCATCATTAAGTTTGCAGATGACACCATGGTGATTGGCCTCATCAGTGACAACGACGAGGCCGCCTACAGGAGGAGGTGGATCGTCTGGCTGAGTGGTGCGACACAAACAACCTGCTGCTTAACACCGAGAAGACTAAGGAGCTCATCGTGGACTACAGGAGGAATGCTGACCCACATCCACCCATCCACATTAAGGGGACGGCTGTGGAGCGTGTGAGCAGCTTCAAGTTCCTGGGAGTCCACATCTCCGAGGATCTCACCTGGACGACCAACTGCTCCAAGCTGGTCAAGAAGGCTCACCAGCGCCTCTTCTTCTTGAGGACTCTGAGGAAGAACCACCTGTCCTCAGACATCCTGGTGAACTTCTATCGCTGCACCATCGAGAGCATCCTGACCAACTGTATAACAGTCTGGTACGGGAACTGCTCTGTCTCGGACCGGAAGGTGTTGCAGAGGGTCGTGAAAACTGCCCAGCGCATCGCCGAGCACCACTTCCTGCCATAAAGGACATCTACAGGAAGCGGTGTCTGAAAAGGGCTGGGAAAATCATCAGAGACCCCAGTCACCCATCACATAGACTCTTCACCCTCCTGCCCTCTGGGAGGTGCTACAGGAGCCTCCGGACTAAGACCACCAGGTACCGGAACAGCTTCTTCCCCCACAGCTGTCAGACTCCTGAACTCTGCCTCCTGACATCTGACCCACGTTAAACTCATGGACTGAAACACACACACCCACAACCACTAGCACTTTACCACTACTGTATAGTTCTGTGTAGATAATCATTCTGTACATACGATAATTTCTAATCCCACAACTGTTTATAACTTACATAGTTCACATTCTGTATAACTGTATATCTCAGATTTCTGTATAGTTTTTATTTCATATTTATATCCTGTTCATAGCCTGTACATAGCTTGTACTCACTACAGCCTGTACATACTTATAGTTATAGAATATTCATAACATACTTCACACTGTGTACATTATAACATACCATAATAGACCCATTTCTGTAATATACTTACACATCTCTATTATTGCTAATTTATATTGTAATATATCTATATCACGACTAAAGCACTTTCTGGATGGATGCAAACTGCATTTCGTTGCCCTGTACCTGTGACATGTGCAATGACAATAAAGTTGAATTCTATTCTATTCTATTCTATTCTAATTCTATTATTTCACAACAGTGGGTTAATTCAAAATGTGTTGTTACAGTTGTGAGGAATTGAGGTGTTATTTTTCTGCCATTTTTATTATTATTTTTATTATTTCATTTTATTAATTCTATTTTTATTATTTTGTTATTGCTATTGCATCATAATCATATATAACAAGCATTTGCATTGACGCATTTATTAATAGTGATATTGCTAGTTTGTGCAACTTTTTTGTATTTACAGTTTTGAGGGATAAGCCTCTTAAATTTCTCTAACTAGAAATATATGTTAAAAAAACAAAAGCGATTTTCAATTTTTTTGTAGTTTATTGCACTTTTTTGCAATTTATGTACTTACTATGCACTTAATGCATACATATTATTAAAATTTGGGTTATAATGGTTGTATTGATGTATATCAACTTGAAATGCTCCCAAAAATGGCACTACAGCATGTAAAAATATAATATAAGCTCTGGCGGACTTGGTTCTATGGTAGGTCTTAAAGGGTTAAAGGGCAGTTAATTTCATGATGAAGACCGACAGAACATCGTGACTTGAAGAATTAACAGGAGGCAAAAGCCATTGGAACCGAATCATTAACACTGACGAAGATTGACGACCCACGCAGAAGCATGTAAGAAAACCACCTGATGACAACATGTACTGTGAATAACTGGCTGGGTAGTTGAACACTGGGATAAAGAACTGTGGAAAGCACTGGGCATTGAGTTTCATATTTGCCATGCTTGGAGTAATCTTGGAAGAGAAGACTGAAAAGATGAATGGAGAAGAAAACAGAGCAAATGAAAATAAGACTGAAGGCACTGAACGGGATATTTTGCCAGGCTGGAACCTAACTTAAAAGAAGAATATTGAAAGATCAAAACAGAGAAGAAACAGACTGTGTTTGCTGGAGCTTTGAAGGCCACACAAGGACACTGTGAAAAAGGGATAAGGACCAGTGTCAGGTGAAGCCGGGACGAGTTCGACTGTGAGAATACAGGATATGATTGGATTAAAATTGAAGCCTGAACTCATGATGGTTTAGGGATGTCCACCACATTGCAACAAAGAGGTAAACATTAGAAAAGGTAAGAATAATGAAAGAAAATAACTGACAACTATATTAATGAATAGAAAACACACATGCACAAATTGTTATATGTGAAAGTATTTTTGGAGAGAAGCAGAAGTGAGATAGTTTGAATCCAGAAATCAGTGAAAAGATGCATAAATTAAACATGAATACATAAAAATGCAATGAAGAACACAATGAATTAATGCAATGAAGATGCAGCTTACACTTCATTAACATGATCACATGATATGCAACGAAGAAAGCAGCTTACATTCAATTAACATGAAATATAAGGAAGAACACACTTATATTAATATTGATGACATAAACATGACATAAGTGGTATTTGTGACAGGAAAGAGAGAGAAGTGAGTCGTTTAAGCATTCGTGATAATAATGAAAATGTCTTAGTTTTGTTTTTTTTAGGAGCAAAGCAGACCTGGATCAACTTTCCACAGCAGTGGTCGGAAGGAAGTTATAGGTTAACATTACTGGAAATGTTCAGTAAGTTTCTGGTTGAATTGTTTACAGCCATGTGTTCCTGAACATCACAAGCAAGCTCTGACTCGTGGCTGAAGACAAGGAGTGCTGTTATTTAAGGTGGGGAATGAAAATTTGGGTTAGTAATTCAGGGGAAGGAGAAAACTGACTGTTTAAGTGGAAAATTGTGAAGGAGTCTGAAACACTGCAAAAGCAACACATGAAAAATCACATACACACAAACAGAAAATGTAATTAAACTTGCATTAACCTTACAAAGACAAGACAACCTCATGAAGATTAATGCATAGACACTGATTAAACCTGGCTAAGAACACAAACATATGTAATTAAATCAGCTTGCTAATTTCATGAGTGTTAAAATGGTGTGAATGTTGAAGAAAATACACTTGGATAAAATAGAGTTGAGGAATAACTCAAAAGAAGCTGTATGACAAGGGAGTGAGTTATGGAAAAAACAAAAGAAAAGTGATTAAAGTAGTTTGAAAGAGTGACTTAGGAGTGCTCTTGCACTGATTGATCAAAGCAAGTGATTAGTATAGAAAGAAAATGAAAATAATTGAATAATGTGATAAGGTGTAAACATGTATTTCTCTTGTCAAGCTAACTTGTTGAGATATGACTCAGTATGCAAATTAGCTGGAGTGAGTGGTGACGAAGACACTTCCTGTGTGTCTGTGTGTCTGAGGCTTTCAGTTGAGGAAACAGAGCAGTGACTGAGGAGGATTATTGGGCGACAAATATAATGGTAAAGTAACCGGATAATTGATTACGGTGGGCAGGACTGTTCAGAGGTGCAGATTTGAACAGGAAATTTATAATTTAGTGATGATATGTTGTTGTAATGGGCTTATATCTTAGGCTGAGTCTGAGCCTGAGACATTGTTGTGTGCAGAATGGTGCAGCTTGTGATGAGGTACAGGGTCCATTGAACGGGTGAAATTTAAGATTGTTTCAGATTTTTGAGGCTGTTGTTTTATTTTTAATAGAGGGAGTTTGATTAAACATGGACATGTCGGAGAGGGGCCCATTAGTTTTGTAGTAGTGCACTTAGAAAAAACCTGTCAGGTGATTTTGTTTTGTACTTTGATGAGCTAATAATCAGCTCTCTTTTTTTTTCTCATTTTGTTCTAAGCAGGCCTGGAAGAGAGTGAACTAACAGCGCTGACAAAATTTCCGGGAACGAAAATAAGGTGGGCTTTACAGATTATAATTGGCTGAGGAGGAGACCTGATTGGCTGTGAGTCTCTGTTTAAAAGGATTGTAGCGATTCAATCCAGACAAAAGCATAAAGAACTATTTTCCTAAAAAGAGAAAACAAAATAAAACAAATGAATGAACTCATTTTGCTAATGTGGAGTATCTGTTTAATTGTGCAGAAGGCTCCAGTATCAGCAAAACATCTTGTGTGAAAAGTGAGTGAATGTGTGTGACTGGATTAAAGAGGGAATGAATACATGTGGACAAACAGTTTGTCATGCCAGAAGGAGAAAGGGGATGCTTTGTTTTGCTTTTGCCATAAGCAGGACAAGTGGGAGACTTAAATCTGGGGATGCTGATTTTTGGGTTGCTGATGTTTGCTTTGGGAAAGTTTCTGTTTGATTGACTGGGGTTAGATTATGGTATTACATTATATTGTTGGGTGAATGCTTGATGCTAAAGAGGAAACATTTTTTGATATAACTCATGTTACCATTAACTGAAGTAACACATGATAGATAACGGTTCTGTTTCAAGTTTTATTTTTTGTTATGACACAGATTGGATCATAAAGGGGGAGTTGGTTATGAAATGTAAAGTATAGGTTTTGTTTCCAGGAAGTTCCAAGGATCCAGACTTTGAAGGGAACAGGAGTTTGAGAAGATTTGACATAATGATGAAATTGATTTTATTCTTTAAACACAGGTTTTCAGGGCCGGAGCAAAATACCTGAGAGGAGGATTGCTGAAGTGTTTTGGAGAGATGACAAGACTAACCTTTTTCCCTTTAATTTCTTAAGCCCAGGTGACGCATTTTGAGTTTTATTTGGACACACAGGTGAAGTCCAAATAAAAAAGGGGGGATTGAAATAAGTTTTAGGATCATTTAATGACGTTTATTTTGGTTTTTTGATAACTTAGATATGGTAGCGCTGAGGCAGAAAATGTTATTTTTTAAAGAAAGGATTAAAATGAACTGAATTCTGTTTAGAAGATAAAATGCTGGTGTTCATAAGATGCTGTATACAAAACTTAAAGGGAAACTGTGGGAATAAAGGATATGCTTTGGGGAAAAATAGTGAAGATTTTAGGAGTAGAAAATGTTTGGTTTCTTTTTATTTTAGGATAAGTGGTTATAATGTAGGCGTACACATACAGACATTATATAAACTCATTGTTAGGGAAGAGGAGAGAGTTTCTTAAGAGGCATAAACACACATGATAGTATTGATTCCAGGCCAAGGGCCTCAAATCCATTTAGCTAACCGAATAGGAGTTTCGCTTGTAACTAAATTGGGTGACATGTAAAATATTGAGATGACACATGCAGCTCCACATGAGTCTTAGCATATAAAAGGCAGTTACAGAATAACGAATGCTTGTTGAACTGACCAAGTTTTTGCTTTAAAGTAGAAGCAAAGGGGAGAAAGCTTATATATTTTGCTTAAGTCTAATAAAGTATAATTAGAATGTACCATTACATAAGAGCAGCAAAATGAAATAAAATGTTATACCAAGAACCGAAATAACCCAGGAACTGTGAGTTTTAAAATGAAGTTAGTGTCAACACACAGAAGTTGTTTCTAGGCAGCTTTTAGCTATGATGAAATTTGTTCAGACGTAGTTGATTAAAATGGTTGTTTTCCTTTGATCTTTTAACAGAATAAGTGTTTATGATGATTTTCTTGTTAGAGGTGACTTTAGGTCAGAGCTACGTGCAGCTGAGGCAGTACAGGACGTTGAATAGAGTGAACAACAGGAAACGTGTGAAACCAGCGCTTTAAGACTGTTAAAATGCTGTAGATTGAGATGAGTGAAGTTTAAGACTGTATATGAACAAAAGTTAGAAGTTCAAAACATAATTAGGTTCATGTTTTTGAATAAAGAGAACAATTGAGGAACAGAGTAAGTTAGCGAGCCGTAGGAGGAAAAGGTGTTTTGTTTCCTTTGCAGGAGGCCTGATGGACCACGAGAGAGGGACCGAGGAAGAACCTAACCTTACGCATGGAGTGTTCTTAGGGGGCAGCTGGCATTTTATTACTGGATCACCTAGATGTCATGAGGTGGTTGTCTGATTTGCTGAGCCAGAGGACGGCTAGAGAGGGTCAGAGGAATGACACAGATGAAGTGTGGTGACCCTCTTCAAGGGTCACCAAGAGAGGGAGTGTGGGGAATTGAGGTGTTATTTTTCTGCCATTTTTATTATTTCATTTTATTAATTCTATTTTTATTATTTTGTTATTGCTTTTGCATCATAATCATATAACAAGCATTTGCATTGACGCATTTATTAATAGTGATATTGCATTTAGATGTTGTAGAATTATAGGGATTATTTTATATAACCATCATCTTTGTCATTGCATTAATTATCATTTCATCCAAGCATTTATTGAAGTTGCTGGCATTATGTTATAATTTATATTATAGGGGTTATCCTAATCAAATATTAACATGTTTATTACAGGTGCAGTTATAACTACTTTAAAATGATTGAGTTAAATATATATGTATCATAACTCATATGCTGAGTATATTGTTACAGTAAAATAGTAGCTGAGCAAAGGCCTGAATGTATTCAGCTTCTTGTGGTATTTGAGTTTGCTTAGTTACAGGTGACGGAAGGATGTCCAGTCCAGGGTGACCTCAAAGGCCTTAGGTCATCACCATATTCGGAAGAGTATGCCACAAGGAGGAACCTCTATGTTGCATTTAATTCTTAAAATACATGAATGTTCTGTACATGCAAATTATGTGCTTGTAAACGCAAGAAGGGGCGTTACAATACCCTGATGTTATAAAAGCAATCTAGAGTGTATTTTGGGCAGAGATGTACAACTGTTCTGCAGTTTGCACCTCTCCACGCTGCGTGTATTCATTAAAATCAATTGTTTGATTGACCTCTTCTGGACCATCATTGTTTTACTCTCGTCCTCAATTTCGAACCCGTAACAATGTTTAAACACATTGGCACCCAATTAAGCTTTATTACAGGTGCAGTTATAACCACTTTAAACTGTTGAGTTGGATTTATAATCTTAAATGTTTATATGCAGACTGCAGGGTGAAAGAGTAACTCTGTGCCAAAATAAGACAGGAAGTTACATGTTTTTGAAGTTACATGCTTTGCAGGAAGTGAAACCAAAACCAGAGTCTGAGTGAAAGCTAGTCTGAGGAGCAGTTTCGATGATGCTATTATCTTTTATACTTTTATATCTTTTGATTAAGCTTTTAGTAGAGGTTCTTGATGAAAACATTTATTCAGTAGAGTACACATACATAGTTTCGGTTCGGTTATTACATACACGAGAGCGGCTTCTGTCTCTCTGTCTGGGGAGAGGCCAGGAGCTAGTCGGCAGGTGAAATAGGGTGCGATTGTGGTTAGCACATAGACATACACGTAACCACACACACACACACACACACTTAGTTAGAGGGATCATTTATAGGGGAAAGTTTAAATTGTTTTGCTTGGGGTTGCTTTTAGACTATATTAGGAGGAGCGAACATATTGGCAACTTTTGAAACTGCTGGAACTTCTGTTATGAAAATGATTATAATCATTTATACATAATTGCATTTTGTGCTTATTAAAGAACTGTCGCTCCTTGGTCAAGTGAGGGTCAAAAACTTTTGGTTGGCGTTATGATCAGCCAATCTACTGTGAGTTTGACTGGAGCTGTGGAAGGATCGCAACACACGCTTACAAGACATGTATATCAGGTTATTTTTATGATCTTTTATTTGTTTACATTCTTTGATTAAGTTTTAAGTAGTATCATTTAAGTAAGACATTTATTCAATATATTACACATCAGTTTCAGTTGTGTATGTGCTGGCCTTTGTCTGGGGAGAAGGTGAGAGGTGAGACAAAGTGCAGCTGCGGTGATGACATAACCACATACATACATACACATAGTAGTAGGCTCGTTTTGTGGTAAAGAGTTCAGATTTAATTCTGCTATAACTGTAAGAGTGCCGGCGTACGCGACCGAGCTGTTTCAGGAAACCGATCTGCTGATTCCAGCGATAAGCGACAGCGGTGTGGGGGAAAACATCTGCATGGAGGCGAAGACGCGATGTTCTTTTAATTGTGTCACAAGTTGTCAAACAGAACATTTGTGGTTTTGTGATGACGCAATGAGGGGGCGTCACTAAATATACTCTGATGCATATAAAATTGTATTTTGAAGTCTGGGCGATGAGACCTGATACTGTCGGCGTACAGTGTTCAGCTCCCACGCTGCGTGTTTCATTAAAATCATCGTCCGACTTTACCTTTTGGACCAGTGTGGTTACTTGCATTTCGCCTGTATTTACTTCCCTATATTTTTTAACCTTAACACAGTCTATTGGTTTATGCAAGCATGGTGTTACGGGGTGAGCCAAAAAAGGCAGCAAAGGGTGGCTAAAGTTAGCGGTTGGTGCCCCACTTCTTCTTTGTCTTTATCCAGTGCAGACTCCCAGTAGGCAGCAGTCTGCCACCTACTGGCAGCCAGCTCTTTGCACGCTGTTTCTATTTATGCTTATTACACAGAAACTACCACAGGTGTTTCCAGGTAATAATCACACACTGTCTAAGTTTGCTTTATTAATATGTTATTAAATTAGAAATAGACAGTTTTGCATTTTACCATATTAAAATTGCAACATTATTATGTTCTTGTTTCTCCCTTGTTACCCTACTATTACCACTTTATTAACGAGCTGTATGGCTGCCTGCTAAGGTGTTTTCCTCTCTCGACTATCTGTCCATGACCTACAGTGAAATAACTACTCACTGTTCTCTCTCACACTGATCTGCAGCAAAGATGTGCTGTGCTGACTGGAAAGTGTATGAATTCTTATAGCCATGGCATAAAGAGTTCCACCCTTCAATCAGTTTTCATTAGACATACCAAAGCATATCACTTTCATTTCCTACTGAAACATGTCCTTGTGTCATTGTCACAGTGATCAGTGAGAGGAAAAGAGAAAAAAAGTCCTCCTCTCTGGTCTGTGTCTCTCATTTTCTATTCATAATTAAAGTGTCTCTGAGGACCCTTGCTCTGCACTGCCCTATTTCCATACTCACACACAAAGAAAGTCTTTTATGCTTTGTTCTGTCTGGAGAAATCATGGCATTTCTTCTTCATAATGATGTCTTCCTCTCCCAACAGAATTAGACTGTTCTACAATTCAGAATGTGGTCTCATGCCTGCATGGCCTGTTAGCTTCCATTTGCAGTGTCTTATTATGGCATCTGTACACTCTGATTGTGATCTCACACTTCAGTTTAGACTTCCAGCAGTGACATTTTCTTTGCATGCAGGACTGGAAATCTACTCCAACTAACACAATAGATGCCTGATAAAGGCACTGATATAGAAACCCCGATGAAGATGCCATGACCTTGATTTTCCCAAAGCAAAAGCATAACAGTTATATTGAAACAGCATTTTTTTAATTCTATATGTTAAATCATCATGTGATACGTGAGGCCTGTACTATGAAGCAGGATTTCATCTAATCCAGGGAACTTCAAGGTAACCCTGGGTTTTCTGTACTACAAAGGTGGATCACTTACTACCAGGGTGGAGTGCCATAGAATTGAATAGAATAGAATAGAATAGCCCTTTATTGTCATTACGGATGTACAATGAAATTGTGGGTGCTCCGCATCAGCTGTGCACGTATGAAATATAAATAGTAATAATATCGACATAATGATGGAACTGTGATTGAAGTCTTTCAGCTTAGACCAGAGGTCCCCAACCCCTGGGCCACTGACCGGTAGCGGTCCATGGTTCATTTGGTACCAAGCTGCGAGAATTTTGGCTCGGATGTGAAATTTATGGTTTTCAGGGTTTTTATTGTTTTTTAGTGTTATTTCTTTATCGTTTTTTATCGTTAACTCAGTTTCCCTGGGTCTTTTCCCGTGTGTTATGAATAAATCTTTTTTTTTGGTACCTGTACTGGTTTTATTTTGTTGTATTTATCAACAACACCTTAACCTCCTAGGACCTGGCATCCACATATATGGACATCACATTTTGGATTGTCTATACCAAAATACTAAATTGTTCTGTTGAAATTTAAAACGAATGCCCTCAAATGTGGATCTCAGGGTCTTGTAGAGCAAAATCAGGAAAAAGATAATTCTTTGTTTTTACATTCATCAGGTCCCAAACAGCCCAAATAACAAAAGAAATAAAAAATGCATGCCATGAAAGAGTTCGGGTCATAGGAGGTTAAAGGCCCTGAAAATATTGTCGGACATAAACCGACATAAACCGACGTGGCGCAAAAAAAGTTGGGGATTGCTGGCTTAGACAATCATCATGTTTTCCTTTTTCTTCCTGCCTCCATGTAGGTTTCGTCCAGTCTTACTGAAAAATGCAGTTAAACAGCTGCATGTTCATATAGTGCTGTAAATAGTTTTATCTTCCTTTGTAAACATCACCAGTTTTGTAACTAGTCAGATGCTGTAATGTTGCCCCTTTTATATGATACCCTGGGTTAACCTAGTGAGTGTATAACTAACTTAATGTGACTGCTCATCCTGACTGGCAGCGCTGCGGTAAGTTAATCCAGGTAAGGGAATCATACCCCGGGAATGTTAAACTGGTGTTTTAGTACAGACCTCTGTTTGTTTGTTTTAGTCAGAGATTTGCCAAAAATAAAAGCATTACCCTTCTGAGGAATATGAATATCCATAACTAACATTCTGGCAACCCATCGATCTGTGTTTGAGGCAGGTGAGGCAGACCTTATGGACTATCATGTAGTTTTTCAGCAGAGACATGTTTACAGCCTGCTAAATTAGATTAATTCATTGAAATAAAATAGACCAATTTCCCTAATCTGGTAACTGTGCTGAGGCACCTTTTAAAAGCTAATTAAATATGTAAATAACAACATGATTTTAAATTTCCACCTGTGGACTCCCAGGGCTGATGGTGTTTCTGCTCCTCACAAGGAAACTAGAGGAAGAACAACTTGAACTGTTCCAGCGCAGCTGTAGGCTGGAAAGGGCAGCATGTCTACCTCAGTGTCAACGTAGAAACCTTTTTAACTACTTGAGTAATCAGTATGATTCAGGAATTGCCTTCAGCAGAAAACAGACATCAGTATACTGGATATCATCATCGTCAGAAAGCAGATGTCCCTCACTGGCGTCAGCTGTGGAAGCTGGCTATCCCCACATTTGGTGATAACGAGGCAGTAAATTTCATTAGCACACTGCCAAGGTTGGACTCTCCCTCTGCCATAACACTGATACAGAGTTCTTCTTCAGAGCCCCCCCCCCCTTTTCTTCTTAAAGCTTAAGCGAGCGTGTAAACCCTGCAGTCCCTCTGAGATATTTGCCTTTGTGTTCGATCTGTCAAAGGCTGGAGTACTCCTTCTAATCGCCCCATTGTGCTTCCAGTGCCGCCTGTGTCATGTGCCACATTTGACATCAACCGATCGTGTGCTTCTCGATTTTTGGATACAAATCCACCCACACTGAGTGCATTTGGAGTGTGCCTTTCTCTGCAAGGGAGTCTCTATAGCATAACTTAATTAAATGAATTTGATTGATATATGTATTTGGCTATTTTTATGTTTTTTTCTATTCTTGTTTTTTTTTTTCTTTTACTTTATTATAATTTTATTCTGTGAGAATATTGCCAATATTGAATTTTCAGTTCGAGTTTGAGACAGAGATAACACACATTAAAGGAGTGAACATTCTGCAGACATGAAGTCTGACTTTCTCAGTGCAAATCAATATTGCTCAAGACAACAGGACAATGGAAAAGGTACAGTAGCTAAAAGGATGAGGGAAGGAAAGAAGGAAAGAGGTTAGTAGGGAAGCAAGATATGGAAATAAAGAGGGTGAACATAGGAAGGGAGGGAATACTTCACTCCATGTATCTTCATCTGTTCTTCCTCTATGTCATTTTGCATGCGTTTCTCTCCAGACCTGTCTCACACAGCCACACATGCTGAGAAGCATTGTAATAAAACGTAACAGCTGTGCAAAATGCCAGCCTGGCCTTTTCTCAGATATACAGTTTGAATCAGTCTAAATGTTACCCCTATTCTCCTTCAGCAGAGAAAATGGACAGATAGAGCAGGGATTCACATGACTTAAGGAATGGAGGAAACTTGGGGGAGGGGAGATTTGGGCAGAGGGGAAGGAGGTAGTGGGTGGGGAACCGGGGAACATGTGAAAACAAAGACAGAAGCCTCAGACATTGGGGGGATACAGCCAGCAGCTCAGAGATCAGCTTTGCAAACACTATAATCAGAAGATAAGGCAGGTAACGAGTTTCACCAAAAATGCAAAAGTCTCAAAAAGCATGAGGGAATAATCCATGATTTCAGACGGTAAGCATTAGAGATCATTCTGAAACATTTCTGAACAACAAGAAAAACAAAACAAACACCTGAGGATGGACATATAAACAATGTATGTTCTCTCACAAAGACTGTGAAATGAGATTGTGAGCACCTCACGTGTACTCTGCACAGGGATCATGTAGAGTCACGTCTGTTACAGTAGAGATAGTATACAGGGAGTGCAGAATTATTAGGCAAGTTGTATTTTTGAGGAATAATTTTATTATTGAACAACAACCATGTTCTCAATGAACCCAAAAAACTCATTAATATCAAAGCTGAATGTTTTTGGAAGTAGTTTTAGTTTGTTTTAGTTTGAGCTATTTTAGGGGATATCTGTGTGTGCATGTGACTATTACTGTGCATAATTATTAGGCAACTTAGCAAAAAACAAATATATACCCATTTCAATGATTTATTTTTACCAGTGAAACCAATATAACATCTCCACATTCACAAATATACATTTCTGACATTCAAAAACAAAACAAAAACAAATCAGCGACCAATATAGCCACCTTTCTTTGCAAGGACACTCAAAAGCCTGCCATCCATGGATCCTGTCAGTGTTTTGATCTGTTCACCATCAACATTGCGTGCAGCAGCAACCACGGCCTCCCAGACACTGTTCAGAGAGGTGTACTGTTTTCCCTCCTTGTAAATCTCACATTTGATGATGGACCACAGGTTCTCACTGGGGTTCAGATCAGGTGAACAAGGAGGCCATGTCATTAGTTTTTCTTCTTTTATACCCTTTCTTGCCAGCCACGCTGTGGAGTACTTGGACGCGTGTGATGGAGCATTGTCCTGCATGAAAATCATGTTTTTCTTGAAGGATGCAGACTTCTTCCTGTACCACTGCTTGAAGAAGGTGTCTTCCAGAAACTGGCAGTAGGACTGGGAGTTGAGCTTGACTCCATCCTCAACCCGAAAAGGCCCCACAAGCTCATCTTTGATGATACCAGCCCAAACCAGTACTCCACCTCCACCTTGCTGGCGTCTGAGTGGGACTGGAGCTCTCTGCCCTTTACCAATCCAGCCACAGGCCCATCCATCTGGCCCATCAAGACTCACTCTCATTTCATCAGTCCATAAAACCTTAGAAAAATCAGTCTTGAGATATTTCTTGGCCCAGTCTTGACGTTTCAGCTTGTGTGTCTTGTTCAGTGGTGGTCGTCTTTCAGCCTTTCTTATCTTGGCCATGTCTCTGAGTATTGCACACCTTGTGCTTTTGGGCACTCCAGTGATGTTGCAGCTCTGAAATATGGCCAAACTGGTGGCAAGTGGCATCTTGGCAGCTGCACGCTTGACTTTTCTCAGTTCATGGGCAGTTATTTTGCGCCTTGGTTTTCCACACGCTTCTTGCGACCCTGTTGACTATTTTGAATGAAACGCTTGATTGTTCGATGATCACGCTTCAGAAGCTTTGCAATTTTAAGACTGCTGCATCCCTCTGCAAGATATCTCACTATTTTTGACTTTTCTGAGCCTGTCAAGTCCTTCTTTTGACCCATTTTGCCAAAGGAAAGGAAGTTGCCTAATAATTATGCACACCTGATATAGGGTGTTGATGTCATTAGACCACACCCCTTCTCATTACAGAGATGCACATCACCTAATATGCTTAATTGGTAGTAGGCTTTCAAGCCTATACAGCTTGGAGTAAGACAACATGCATGAAGAGGATGATGTGGACAAAATACTCATTTGCCTAATAATTCTGCACTCCCTGTAGAGACAATATAGTGAATGTGTAAACTGAAAAAACCCTACCTACATTATTATTTACAATTTACAGTTCACAAACCTCATGGCCATTTACAGCATTAACTTTGCTAGTTTATTCCTGTTATAACTGGTAGCTGATTTTGTAATATAAATTGTTCCTGCCATGCACAGTGATCTGGTTTCCCCTTTGTTGCTGTTGTTGTTTCCCTGGGCTCTTCATTCTGAACTTTTCAGTCAATACTGTTTATTTTTTCCCTTCGGTAGTTTTGTTGTTTTAGTTTTGATTTTAGAGGTGAGACCATCAAACAAGTTTCCGTTTCTCCACTTCTTCAATATTACCTACTGAGCTTTTTCTCTACTGGTGTATATACAGTTAAGTATTATTATACCCCTGGCAAATTTTGACTAAAAGTTACTTTTATTCAAAGTTATTTTTAACTGGAAATGACACAGGCGTCTCACAAAAGATAATAAGATGATGTACAAGACGCATCATTGTGGAAAAAATATTTCTCAGCTTTTATTTACATTTGAGCAAAAAGTATCATGTCCAGAATTATTCATACCCTTTACAAACTGTCACAGTCTCTGGGAAAATCCAAAGTTCCATACCATTCCAAATAGTCAAAGCTGTTCTAAAGCATCCCAATTACCCTGATTAATTGGAAATAGCTGTTTTGATCAACTCAACAGGTGAAAAACAGCAGCTCTCTGCAGGTGGTCTGTGGACAGTCATGGCTAAGACAAAGGAACTCAGTGAGGACCTGCAGCTGTGCATTGTGGCTGCTCACAAGTGAGGAATGGGCTACAAGGCCATATCCAAATGTTTTCAAGTTCCAGTGGCCACAGTGCAAAGTATTATTAAAAAATACAAGATGTTCCGCACTGTGGAAAATCTCAGAGGACGTTTGTCGGAAGCCAAAAGTGAAACCTGTGCTGGCCAGGAGAATAGTGAGAGAGGTGAAAAAGAATCCAAGGATCACCACCAAGGCCATTCTGGTGAATCTGGGCTCTGCTGGTGGCAATGTCTCAAGCCAGACAGTCCAACGGACACTGTTGGGTTCCACGGATGCAGACCAAGGAAAAGCGCCACTTCTCCAGGCACTTCTAAGGCATGCAAAAGCTCATTTGGCCTTTGCAAATGCTCATCTGGACAATTCTGGTCTTCAGTGTTATGGTCAGATGAAACAAAAATTGAATTATTTGGTCACAATGATGTTGCCTTCATTTGGCATAAAAATGAGAAGCCTTCAACCCAAAGAACACCATCCCCACTGTCAAACATGGTGGTGGGAACCTAATGCTTTGGGGTGTTTTTTTAGCCAATGGACCAGGGAACCTAATCACAGTAAACAGCACCATGAAAAAGAGCAATACATGAAGATTCTCAACAACAACATCAGGCAGTCTGCAGAAAAACTTGGCCTTGGGAACCAGTGGACATTTTAGCACGACAATAACCCAAAACATACAGCAAAAGTGGTGAAGAAATGGTTAGCAGACAACACCAGTAACGTTTTGCAGTGGCCTAGCCTTAGTCCTGACTTGAATCAATTGAGAATCTGTGGAGGAGCTAAAGATCAGGGTGATGGCAAGAAGACCTCCAACCTGAAAGATTTGGAGCTCATTGCTAAAGATGAATGGGCAAAAATGCCTGTGAGACATGCAAAAAGCTGGTCTGCAATTATAGGAAGCGTTTGATTGCTGTAATAGCCAATAAAGGCTTTTTTCTATTGATTATTGAGAAGGGTATGAATAATTCTGGACATGATACTTTTTGCTAAAATATAAATAAAACCTGAGAAATATTTTTTTCCACAATGATGCCTCTTGTACATCGTCTTATTATCTTTGGGAGACACCTGTGTCATTTCTGCTCAAAAAGAACTTGCATATTGAACAAAAGTAACTTTAAGTCAAAATTCGGCAGGGGTATGAATAATTATGGGCTTAACTGTATATATAATATAATAGTGCTGTCAAAATTAACGTGTTAACGCAGATTAAGCTGTCATCACGATTAAGGCGATACAAAAAATTATACGCTATTAACACATCTGGAGTGCAGAATGACTCAAAATCCCTGAAATCTTTCTGTCAACACATTTCGGGCAGTTTGACAAAGTAGAGTTACCTTCACACATGCGCAAATGGGCAGTTGATCTGGTAGTGATGGGCAGCTGTGCCAATCAACTCAATTTGGAAGATGATAAACGGACATTTGGCCCTCTCGATGGGAAATC
This sequence comes from Oreochromis aureus, assembly GCF_013358895.1. Classification (NCBI taxonomy): domain Eukaryota; kingdom Metazoa; phylum Chordata; class Actinopteri; order Cichliformes; family Cichlidae; genus Oreochromis; species Oreochromis aureus. The sequence continues at coordinate 34,961,514 of NC_052943.1, forward strand.
TGAGTATTAAAAAAAATAACAAGACCGACATAAAGTATTATGCACGTTGTGCAAGAAGGAATTTTCGTTTCACCGAAGCACTTCCAGCTTAAAATATCACATTGATGCAAAGCATACGTTAGTCGGGGATGCTGCTAGCACTTTGGCTAATGCATCACCCAGCTTGGACAAACTACTGACGGAGCATCGTTGGCTCAGTAAGTCTATCTCGGACATATTGACTGACACCAAGTGGATTGCAACAAACTGCAGTAGTATTTCACAGGAGAGAACCTGTGCTAGAAGGTTAAAGAAAACTATTCAAATTCTATTTGAATTTAAGCATTTAACATTCTTTGTGTTTATTCTGCATTTACTTCATTATATTGCATAAATGTCAGTTACACGCTTAAATATAAAGTTGAAAAAGTGTAATTGCAGCCAGGCTATTGATCAAGTAATTGTGATTAATCGCGATTAATTACAGATATATATATATATATATATATATATATATATATATATATATATATATAAATAAATGTATACACATATATATATTGTAGTCTTGCTGAAATGAAAACAAAAACAGGGGAGTGCAGGAGAGAAGTCCCCATTGTCCTGAGCCTATAGCAGCACAGCTAACGGAAGGTTCAGGGTAACCTGATCCAACCTTAACTATAAGCTTAATTAAAAAAAAAAAAAGATTTTAAGCCTAATCTTAAAAGTAGTGAACGTGTCTGTCTCCCACAGGAGAGCTGCCTGATAGCACTGCCTCACGTTATGCTTTTTGGAAACTTCCACATGTAGAAATAATCTGATAGTCTGAGGTCTTTAACTAAGATATAATGGGGATTTTTTTAGGCCATTTTTTTCCTGTTTTCATTAAAACAGAATATGTTCCCCACCGTAGATGATATTGTATCCTCGTGGTGTATTGTAATGCACAGTTCAGCCTTTTGGACCTTTCGAGCACGGTGTTATATTTTCATTTTTTGGCACATCAATCATAGTCTTTCTCATTAACTCTGCACTGAAGATCTCCCTGGATATCCTCCGGCTGAGGCTCATTACAAAGTCAGAGATGAGCAGACTGAAAGTTCCTTCCCATTGCTTCTTTCTTTGGAGCGACATAATGATGGCAGATAATTTTTAGATTCAAACTGGGAAGTGATAAACATGGGAGACGAGACACTTTGGCTAGATAGACTGAATCCAGTCACACGTATTTCCACATCACAGCAGTATTTTCATTGCAAGAGCAACAGAATGATCTTTAAAGTGTCGACTGTGCGGGCATCTCTAAGTGCACCTGTTAATGCTGGGCTTACACTGTGCGATTTTTGGCCCATTTTGAGCCGATTTTTGAATCGTGCGACCGTTTTGGTGATCGGCCCGAGTTTGGCCTTCATCGTGCGTCGTGCATCGTGTAGTATACGTGGGGTAACGAGAAGCGATTAACACCTGATGACCAGCTCCCAATCATCAATCGCTTGGTCGTGAGGGTGTCGCCGCAGCCGCTCACACTGCGCACGCGCAAACACATAAACATCGGTGAAAAAGTGCAGCGTGTGATCTTGACACAAGCGATGGAGGCACTTGTAGAACTTTGGAAAGCTCATCCGAGCCTTTTCGATGTGGCTCACAAAAATATCACGACCACAACAACCGTGAAAATAGTTGGATCTACACTGCTGCTCAATCACAGCTGCCTGATCAATGTTTTTCATTAGCAATTTAGCAAAGTTGATGGTGGTGGTGTGTGTCTGTGTGAGTGAGAGACAGAGAGGGAGAGCGAGCGACAGATTTTCTGTTATAACCTTCATGTTATGGACGCACAGTGTGAGCACTCAGGTTGCATCAGAGCATCGGGCAGTATAGCGTGAGACCTGCATCGTGACCTACGGACTTCTAGCCCCTGCCAGTCAATCGTGCAGTTTGAGCTGAAGCTGAATAACGCCACTGAAAAAATCGCACAGTGTCTGCCCAGCATAAGATAAATGCAATTATAAGAAAAACACAATCAAACATCAGACTGATACAATCATATGAACTCTCTGAATTTTTTTTGTAATGCATTCAAAAAGTATAACTTTAACTGATAAGATGAATAATGAACAACTGTATTAAATGCCTGATGAGCAGACAGAATATTGGCTGATGTGTATGGGTTTTTTGTAACAGTGTGCTGTCTTTAGGGACAGGTTTATGGAAAGTGATGGTTCACAACTCCTGTCAACTATGCACAGCAGAAATACTTAAACATTAATTAAGTACAAATGGTGTACAACAAATACAGCCACTCAAAATTGCAGCTGTCCTTCCCTTGGGGCCTGGCTACTTTCCAGTATGAACACACCCTTCCACCAAGAGATGGCGCTTTCTTCAAAAAACAACTTTGATTGGCTAGTTAGCTAAATGTGGTTTTCTCAGTACTATTGTAGGGTCCTTGCTTATAATAATATGTAAAGCGCACTGAGGCCACTGTTTTGATTTGCACTATATAAATAAACTAAATTGAATTCCACATTGGTTTGATAGCTTTAATGACCTTGAATTGGCAGCACATTACCTGGGCACCGCTCAGCTCTCAATGGTAAAGGCTCACAGGTTCAAAGCAAAGTCTACTTATAAGCTGTAAGTACAAATTTAAAACATAAGCACAAATATAAGTACAAATTTAAACTACACTTTTGAACATTTGACTACTAGAGTCTTTTAATAGAGCTGGAGAAAACTAAATTGAATTCACCTGTCTCTAAGCTGTCAGGCTTACAGGTTGGTGGTGAAAGGACCAAAGGCACAGCGTAGCAGCCACATGAATGTTTTTATTTACAGTGTATTTTGGTTTTTGCTTGTGCAGTTTTACATCCCTGTCTAGGGTTACAGGAGCACTTTTACTTTGAAATGAAAGGTTGGTAACTGTTGTCAAGACCATCATTTCCTGGTTCTTCACTGATAGGATGAGAAGTAGAGACACTTTTTGGTGTTTTTAGAGTTTGCTCTTTGTGCTGAAGCGACGGACAGTTAGCAAAAAGATGTCTGGTTTCATGGCAATAAAAGCATTCACGAGCGGCCATAGGAACAGGATTAGGGCGTGAAGAATGCTTAGGAGAAACCTATTGTCATGGTCCGGGTGAGTGGCTGTATTTTTCCACAGTGCTGTGGTCTCCACTTCCAGAGCCCTCATCATCTTACCCGTTGTCCACACCTGGTGGTGATGCAGCCAGCTGTACTTCAGACCAGTGCACACAGCTAGTCTTCGCCAGATCATCTGCTAACCTATGTTAGCTGTGAGTGTTTCTAGTGAGCCATTGTGCTTGTCTTACTTATCTTGTGGTATCTTTGTGTTCTAATTCCTCGGATCATCTACTCACCTGCAATACTCACATTTACCTGGACGCTGGTGTTCTCTGTGAAATCTCAGCCGCTGTTCTAGACAACCTCCCTGACACCACACCCTGAACCCACTGCTCCACACTCCTCTGCAGCTGAGCCACAAACCACATCCACAGTGGGATAAAATAATTAAAAAAATAGAGACCAAATATGGTTTTGTACCAGGGTATACACCATGTTGTAGATGTGGCCATTTTAACACAGGAATTGACTAACTCTAGGTGTTAATTTGTAAAAGAAGCCAACATCTTAGTAATGTCACAAATACATCAGAGAATCTCTGTCTGTGTGCATCTTTCCTCTCTCAGCAAATTCTCATGCTTTAGAACAAATGCAAGACTCCAAATGTGAGCAGGCACTGCTTTAAAAAGTTCCAAAGTATATATTTGAACTTTTGTTTCGACTTCACTTTTCAACCCTTGAGGTTGCTGCTTTATGCTACTATGTGGCAGGATTTATAGCTAAGTTGTGGTGCTTCAGCACACCTTTTTTGTTGACATGTACTTATATCATCTATCAAATATGAAAAATAGAAAAAGCTGCTACTGTTTACGTTTGACTAGTGAAAGGTAAATGGAGTGGTGCCTTGCACCATGTGCATTGATAGCACCAATGTGAATTAAGGTGGGGGTCAGGCTGAAAATCCTGACAGCCATCAGAAACGCTACGTCCAGATGAACAGAATCAAGCTTCTGGGAACTGTCAGAACTACTTCCAAAGGGGACAACATCTATTAGACATTAAATACCAGGGACTTTCCATACCATTCTTTTTTTTTTTTTTTTTTTTGTTTAGAAATTATGAAGCCTTTGGGATGTGTTACATCCCCCAGGAGGATGCTGGTTTTCTCTTGTGAAATAATACCTTGTCTTCTCTCTAGGCTCCACCTCCTCTGTATTTCTTGGATGTTGGGTTAAGACAGGAGCAGACCTGACCTGACCTGATGGTCAGTTGGATCAGGTGGTGAGGAATGATGCTGAACACACCTGATGTACCAAAACACATTCCAGCTGGAGTTGAGGGAGCCATGGGAGCATCTGGCAGAGGCCCCAGTCCTCCAGATCTTAAATTTCCACCACTGGAAAAGCTTTGATTGTGTTTCAAGGGTGGCTGGGGACACTGAGTGTGAGTGGACTGTGTTTTGCCCCTCCACTGCTGAGGCCGTAGCTCCCCGGGATGATCTAGGCTGCATTATTGGAGAGGTATTCTGTCCATTAATCAACCCTCACAGCATTGATGAAATAGTGCAGTTTTCATACTGGTTGTGGAACACCACCAGCTCTTTATCCTCTTAAGGATATTTGAGTGTGCATGGGTGTTCACCCAAGTAATCTATGTGTGTTTTGTGAAGAAGGCATTGAGCACATCTCTCAGGGTATCCTGGTTTGGGAGTATTTAATATCAGGCCCATTGTTACAGGCCATTTGGTCCCCACACACCCACAGCAAGAGCTTGGTCGATATTGCTGGCAGTAAGTTTTACTCATTTCAGGTGGGTTTTGGACTCCATCAGGGCGGCTCTTTGTCACTGATGTTATTCATAGTTTTTATGTACAGACTGTTTAGGCATAGCCTAGGTGGAAGGTCTTACCTCTGATGCCCTCTGGTATCTTTGCTTTTGCGGCTGACGTGGTTGTGCTGGCTTCATTGGGTGGTGAATAAGAACCTCCCAATGCCACAGTTCTCAGCAGGAAAAGGGTGGAATGACCATTTTCAGTCTGGGACAAGTTGCAGCTGCAGGTGGAGGAGTTTAAGTTTTTCAGAGTCTTATTCATGAGTGAGGGGAAAGTGGGGCATGAGATAATCAGATGGATTGGGGCTGCATACACAGTGATGGGGACACTCATCTATTGTGTTGAGTTGAGTATAAAAACAAAGCTGCTGATTTATTAGTGAATCTATGTTCCGGCCATAACTCGTCATGAGCTCTGGGCAGTGACTTCAACAATGAGGTCGAGGATACAACTGAAAATGAGTTCCAGTTAAGATGGTTTATGTATCTTATTAAGCTGCACCTTGGCTCCTCCTAGGTGAGTTGTTTTGGACATGTGCTACCAGGATTAGGCTCAGGGGCAGACCCAGGAGTCAGCTCGCTTGGGAACAACTCGGTGTTCTCCCAGATGAGCTAAGAGAGGTGACGGGGGTGAGGGTACACGGGGCTTCTCTGCTTAGACTGCTGCCTCTGTGACCTGCACCTGGGTAACAGGTGGATGGATAAGTTCATATAGACTCAATAATACTAAATTATTAATACTAAATGAATGACGCTTTTTCTTGTGACATTTAATTATTTTGCAAATGTTCTTTGTCATTTATTCCATGTGGGTATACTATTGACATGCCTGTATCTGAGGGGTGTTAAGAGCTTCTAAAGTGCTAAAACATGTCTGTAAGAATACTGTATAAACACATTTGCCTTTGTTTTATAAGCTCCTTATGCTTTGGAAAGCACAATGAAGCAATTGCATGCAATGAAAATACACACACATGCAAATGAAAGTGGCTGGTGGTTTTCCGGGCTTCATGCTTGAACACAAAACATTTGCTTAAGGTCACCTCGCCATCACTACAGAACATTCAGCTTAACGAGGCGAAGACAGGTCTGCATTTGATTCACGCTATAAATGTGAATTTCACCAGAAGCAGCATTCATAATCTCTTCTCGTTTGGATTATTGTAACGGTCTTTTTACGTGTCTCAACAAATCAGCTCTGGATCGCCTTCAGTCTGTACAGAATGCAGCGGCAAGACTTTTAACTGGTACAAACAAGAGGTCTCACATTACTCCAGTTTTGGCTTCTCTTCATTGGTTGCCAGTAAATTTTAGGGTTCATTTTAAAATTTTAGTTGTAACTTTTAGAGCTCTGCACGGTGAAGCTCCCCAGTATATCTCTGACCTGTTGAAACCTCATGCTTCATCCCGAGCACTTAGGTCTTCAGGTCAGAGGCTACTGGTGGTCCCACGTACTAGGTTTAAAACACGTGGGGATCGGGCTTTTCAGGCACTGGCACCTAGGCTGTGGAACTCCCTGCCGTTGTCTTTACGCTGTCTAGACTCTACTGACTCCTCTAAAAAGCAGCTGAAGACATTTTTATACAAACGGGCTTTTAATTAATTTTAACTTGTATGTCTGATCTTATAGACAGCTGTGGTCAGCCCAAATGATTACAGACCTGTTGCACTTACGCCTGTAGTGATGAAGTGCTTTGAGAGACTGGTCTGTCAGCACATCAGGGCCAGTCTGCCTCCCACTTTGGACCCCCACCAATTTGCCTACAGGACAAATCGATCCACCGAGGACGCTATCACCATAGCGCTCCACACTGCGCTGAGTCACCTGGAGCACCGAGGAAGCTATGTGAGAATGCACTTCCTGGACTTCAGCTCTGCATTTAATCACATCATCCCGGAGATCCTGGTCCAGAAACTGTCTCACCTGGGACTCTCCACCCCCATCTGCCTCTGGATTAAGGACTTCCTGACAAATAGACCACAGTCTGTCAGACTCGGCCCCCACCTGTCCAGCACCATCACACTCAGCACTGGGTCTCCACAAGGATGTGTTCTGAGTCCCCTCCTGTTTACGTTCTACACATCCGACTGCTCCCCTACCCATCTCTCAAACACCATCATAAAGTTTGCGGATGACACCACCGTGGTTGGACTCATCTCAAGGGGGGATGAGTCGGACTACAGAGATGAGGTCAACAGACTGACTGAGTGGTGTTCAGTTAACAACCTCCAACTGAACACCACGAAAACTAAAGAATTCATCTTGGACTTCAGGAAGGGCAGAGCAGACCCGGCCCCACTTTACATTCACGGGAGCTGTGTGGAGAGGGTGCACTCCATGAGGTTTCTGGGCGTGCAGATCTCTGATGATCTCTCCTGGACTGCAAATACCACTGCGGTGGTAAAAAAGGCCCAGCAGCGTCTCCACTTTCTGAGAGTGCTCAGGAGGAACAACCTGGAGGAGAGGCTGCTGGTGACATTCTACAGAGCCACCATAGAGAGCATCCTAACGTACGGCATAACAACATGGTATGCAGGGTGCTCAGCTGCAGACAGGAAAGCACTGCAGAGGGTCATCAACACAGCCCAGAAGATCACTGGCTGCTCTCTGCCCAGCCTGGAGGTCATTGCAAACTCTCGGTACCTCAGCAGAGCTGGCAATATCATCAAGGACCATTCTCACCCCAGCAATCAACTGTTTGAACTATTACCGTCAGGCCGACGATACAGGTCACATAAAACCAGGACAAACAGATTCAGGGATAGCTTCTTTCCCAGAGCTATCACCGTAGTAAATAAGCACAAAAACAATTGAAACTGCTTAGCTACACCATACTGTCACCGTCAATTATTATGCTGCTATTCTTACTGTCATTATATTAATGCTGCTATCCTGTATATATTGTGCTATCCTGTATATATTGTACTTACTATTGTTTGTTTTAATGTACCTTTTATATTTTACATTTATATTTATTATTGTATTTTTGCACCAAGGGAGTGGCACTCCAATTTCGTTGTACCCTGTACAATGACAATAAAGGCTATTCTATTCTGTTCTATTATTGTGAAGCACTTTGTGATTTTTATCTGTGAAATGTGCTATATAAATAAATTTTACTTACTTACTTACTTCAAACCTTTTCAGTGTTGTACACAAAGTCATCACAAACTGCAGTTCAGATCAATGCTGTGTTTTCCACACTTTGCACAGGACTCCACAATCTTTACTGAGCTACAAGCTTCCATCCAAGCCTAAAACACACTTAGCCAAAATCATCACGTAGCCCCCATTCATAGAAAAGTTTCAACATTAGCAAGTAGTCTTTTATGAATCACCAAATAACTTAACATACATGTTATTCAACTGTGGGGACGCTGGAGCATCCAGAGGAAACTGAGGCAGGCACAGGACAACACACAAACTCCAGACAAGTCAGTTTTATTTATACGGCACCAAATCACATCAACAGTCAGTTGTGATTTGAACCAGAACCTTCTTGTAGTGCTAGAAGTACTGCTGTTGCTTTACAAGAGTAAATAGTAGATTAATGGGTATTTCTTAACCCAATAATCTACTATCTTTGTTCTATTTTACTTTTTATTTGACTGAGAGACTTCTATTAGATTTTATTCTCACTAGAAACTGCAGCTATGATGGCAGAAAGTGGCCATCCTTAGTCCCAGCAACAGGTCACCTTCCTCGGACAACAGATGAAAAAAATTACAAAGAAAAAAGAGGCAATTTCTGGACACCCGCGCTGCTGATTTGGTGATTGTTTGTTTTTGCATGTGTGTTTTGTGCTGGGAGCCAGTTCGACCCATGCAGCTTTTTCTTTCTTTGCCACACTCAGCACACGGGTAAATGGATCTAATTAATCATAGCTAAAAGGAATTAATGGCGTGTGTGTGTCTATGTGAAAGTGTTTGTGTTTATATACGTCTGTGTCTTTTACCAGTCTGCTTTATATAGGTGTGTAAAGTTGAGATAAAAAAGCCATCAGCCTGCCTGTACCTCCTGCACAGCTCAGTTTGTTGGCAATGAAAGAGAAAAATATAATTACAGAGAGAGAAACGGCAACAGGCAGGCAAAGGGATTTTTGTCTTATTTCACCTTTCATTTTGTCGATCCTTTTCTCTTTGAAGCTCCTCTTCTGTTTTTCCTTGTCACTCTTATTTCCTCTCTAATTTTCCTCTTTGACAGTGTGTTTTATCTTCCTTTTCTTTAAACGTTTCAACTCAGAATAGTCGATTTCAATGAATCACAGATTAAAAAAGCCTAAAGTCATAAAGTAAGATGGGCTGAATAGTGGCACAGTTGTGGTGCTTTGCAGTGTTGCCTCACAGGAAGGAGGTTCCTGATTTGAACCCCAGATAAAGTCTTTCTGTGCAGAGTTTGCTAAAATGCTTGAAATGTATGCAATAAAGCCCTGTGCCATTAAAATGTAACATGCACTCTAAAGTGCTTTTAATGCTAAATGATGATAGACAAGTACTATATGAATATATATCAATAATATATCACGACAGTTGCAGCATTTGCTCTTCTTTGTAATAATAACATGTAGCTTGTTTACAAACATTAACAATTATACACTATAAAAAAATTTGTAATTTATCTGAAATATCTACAAATGTTTTCAATACATAAAAAAAAGATTTTTTACTCATTTTTTCCACATAACTGTCTGTGAAATGCTGTCAGAAATGTTAAAAAAAAATTTAAAATTGAAATGCATCTCTAATAGATATAACTTTTCTAATTTAATACAATAAACACATAGATGCAATTTAATGACACAAAATTATAGCAAAAAAGTATAATTTTGGTCATTTTAATTAACTAACAGAGTTTGTAACTGTGAAAGCTTTCAATAAAACAATGATTTTAAAATAAATTATATACAGTACCAGTCAAAAGTTTGGACAGACCTTCTCATTTAATGGTTTGTCTTTATTTTTACTACTTACAACATTGTAGATACAAACTGAATACCATCAACATACTGAGTACAGCGAGCAGAGGGGGCCCAGAGTCTGGAGACCAGGTTTGGGCTAACAGGGAAACCTGCAGTCAGCTGAGACTGAAGAAGTCACCTGGATGAAACGTTTCTCCCACTGAAAACGTCCAGATGCACAGAATCAACCTTTGGAGATTTACTTACCTGGATGATTGAGCATGCATCAATAAGTTCTTAAACAGGTTTGATTCAGAAGCCCTGCCCATCCACCAGAGCTCATCACACCTCCTTCACACCCCGCTACTGCCCCCTTTTTCCTTCAACGACTCTACTGCCTCCTCCCCCCATGCCAGTAAACTTTGTTTACAGGTTATTTAACATTTCTGACAGTATTTCACAGACAGTTATGTGGAAAAAATGATTTTAAAAAAATCACCTGCAACTTTGTTTACTAGCATAATGGGTCCGGATGGAATCAGCTCCAGACTATTGAGGAACTGTGCAGATCTGTGAGGTCAGTCTCAGTCTGGAGAGGATCCCCATTCTGTGGAAGACCTCCTGCTTGGTGCCATTCCCAAAGACAACGCACCCAAAGGAGCCGAACCACTTCAGACCCGTTGCCCTGACTTCACACCTAATGAAGACCATGGAGAGGATCATACTACACCACCTTCGCCCATTAGTCGGGAGAAATCGAGACCTGCTGCAGTTTGCCTACCAGCTGAACATCGGGGTGGACAGGTCCACAAACACAAATGTACTCTACAAAAAGGGTCTAAGTCGTCTCCACCTGCTACGGCGGCTGAGATCCTTTGGGGTGAACAGGACACTCCTAAGGACATTTTATGACACCGTGGTGGCGTCTGCTATTTTCCATGCTGTGGTCTGCTGGAGTGGTGGAATGGCAGAGAGGGACAGGGGGAAACTCAACACACTGGTCAGGAGGAGCTCTGTCCTGGACTGTCCGCTGAAGTCCGTCGAGCAGGTTGGGGAGGAGAGGATGTTGTCTAAGCTAACATCCATCATGGACAACACCTCCCACCCCTGCATGAGACTGAACACTGAGCAGCTCGTTCAGCAGTGGACTTTTACGCCCACAGTGTAGGAAGGAGCACTACCGCAGGTCATTCTTTTTTTTTCTTTTTTTTTTTTTTTCTTTTTTAACCTGTCCCGTTTGGTTCTTTTGCCATCAGAATTATTGTCTAAAGGCGAAGAAAGATGCCCAACGGATTTACTTTACCAAATTGACCATCCCAGCCTTGCCGTAATGGTCCATTTGATTCAACTTTTTATTGTTTATTTTATTTTCACTTGCTGAATACGGGACAGACTTAACTGGAGGAGAGAACGTGGAGAAAGAAAGAGGGAAAGAAAAAAACCTGAGAAGAGGGACGGGGAAAAAGGGCAAAAACAAAACCAACAGAATAAGCAGACAAAAAATACATATATCGATCACCTGGATCACCTGTTGAGAAAGAAAAAAGAAAGCAAGCAGAAGAAGACAAGAGTAATAAACAAGATCACAATGATCTATGGGAATATGACAGTAAATACTAAATATTAAACATTATTGTGCAGCACGTGAGATCGACAGCGCACAGTGTGCTTTGAGGTAGGAGCCAAAAAGGGTGTAGTTTGTGTGTGTGATCACCCGTGTGTACACCTGTGAGCATGAGTGCACTTGTTTTTAAAAGGTTCCTTCATGTAATGATCTGCTAGAGGGTGTGGGGGGCCACTGCCCCGTCCTCCAGGGCATGACGCAGGCATGGAGGAGATCAAAACTCTAGACATCCAGAGGCCCCCAGAACACAAGAGACCAAGGAAGACCAACAGAGGGGCAGCCGAGCCACTATCCCAGAAAGAGCTGAGGAGAGTCCCAGATGAGGGGTCACTCAGCAGCCGCGGAGCAGAAGCCAGGGGGGGTTGCAGTGACGTGCCCGTGAGCTCCGCCGGCAGCCAGCTGTGCCTGAGTGGCTGAGCCCCGGGCCGTGAGGCCGAGGGCACCCCATCCCCAAAGTGGCCCGAGCGAGCCCCAGGCTCCAGGCCCGCTGAAGTCCGTCGAGCAGGTTGGGGAGGAGAGGATGTTGTCTAAGCTAACATCCATCATGGACAACACCTCCCACCCCTGCATGAGACTGTACGAGCACTGAGCAGCTCGTTCAGCAGTGGACTTTTACGCCCACAGTGTAGGAAGGAGCGCTACCGCAGGTCATTCTTACCAGCAGCTGTCAGACTCTGTAACACAGTTTAACATGGTTATCCTACTCATCACCGCTTTAACTGACATATCATATGTTTTCAATTGCTGCTACTCATTTGCAGCTTGTGTACACAGCATATTTCACCAGGAGCATTCATACACCCCCACACTTGTGTACATATCACTGTACATTTTATCTGTGTATACGATTTTTGGTTGCTTATGTATATAGGACTACTTTATGTCTATATTCCTCTTGCTATGAGACCTGTGTAACACCCAAATTTCTCATTCATGGGATAATAATGGTTTATTCTATTCTATTCTGATTTTTTTGTAAAGAGTTTTAAATAGCTGTACAAACAAAATGCCTGAGGCATTGTCTGAATTTATATGTCAATAGCTGCATATACCTTTGCTGTTTGCAGAATGTGTACATGGATTTTTGAAATTTACTATTCATATTTGCATAAAATCATAAAAACAATTTGTTAAACATGTCTGTGGTTTTCACAGTAAAACTTTTTCCTACTCAGATTAAATGTTTCAAAAACAAACAGTTTTAAATGTGACAATAATAATATTTAGGGTTGTTATAACAGGTACAAATTGAGGACAGCAAATGCAGACGTCCAATGAAGCAAGTTTCACTGGACATCACTGGGAAGCCCACTTCCTACACCAGGAGCAACGCTGCAGCACCAGTGAAGGGAAAACTAAAAAAAGTTGTGTGATTTTTAAAAAGTAAAGCAACCAGATGCAAAACATTCAGGGTTTTATCTTACATTTCTTAAACTTAAGATTACTCCTCAGATCTATTCAGATACTTGAGTTAAAGATATTTAAATTGCCACATTTGACCAACTGGAAACTTAATTATTATAAGTTAAAACTATAAAACAACAGCAGTGTATGTTTTTAGTTGAGAGAAGTTTTTTTTTTTTTTTAACTTTGTAATAGTACCATCTTTTTTAATCAGTCAGCAAACCGTACGGTTTTGATGTGGAAAAGCTGAAACCTAAAGACAGTGACTAGTTTTCTGCCATGGATGTTTTAATATAAAAGCTTGTAAACCATCTCTATGAGGTCTGTCAAAATCAAACATTAGACAGCAGAGGGTCGATATACATCTTCCAAATCTATTTTCTAGCAGTTCAATCCAGTTTCACCCTCGAGGATCTGACATGTAAAGGGAATTAAAAAATGTTTCATAGCAAATGAAAAAGGAAAAAAAAACAAGTTCAGCACTGCGTAGTTCCCCTCTACAATAATCAATCAGCAAGGTAAAACAGAAACCTATGATCGATATCTAGTATTCAGAACAAAGTTTAGGACATTTGAACCAGTATGGGTCAGTATCTAAGACAAACTAAATGCATAAAGATAGAGTTAGCTGTAACAGTGTGGCTATGTGGACACAGAAAATACACAAAATGTGTTTATGTAAAAATACGTATCCCTGCGAAACCTTCATGAACATAATCAGGTGTTGCAAAGTAGTAAAATTTATACTTGAACTAACTTGCCAAAAAATGCAAAGTAGAGTTTGGCATCCCGAGAGTTTAAAAGCAGATTTCAGTAATTATCACAAACTTTAGCTGAGGTAGGGCACAGACATGTTTTACATCACCCGCCCTGTGATTCAGTTTGCTGAGCAGCGTTTTGGCCTCTATCAGCACAGAAGTACAACTATAGGAATGCACTATACAAAACAGTGTCGCTCTATGGTAACCTGCTACAGCGGTGTTACAAACCAAGGTTCACTGACACTAATGTTAGCTATGTTAGAGCGCTACAGTCAGATTGCTCTGAAACAACATGCTAACTAAAACAGACCAACTGTGCTAATGCTGCATGAAAGTTGTATGGAGAGTAGTAGCTTTAGTACACAGGCTGTATAGTTGCAAATTACTTTAAGCACGGCTAGAAATGTACAAAAACCCATCGTCATCACCTCTGGACAGCAGTCGACTGAGATACAGGCCTGCAGTGCTGAGGAGGTGTTGGGCTGAAGCAGTAATGGAGGAGCAGCAGATTTTATGTTGTGTTATTATTGCATTATTAGACATAGTAAAGCTAATATTTTAACTGCAATGCTTTCAATGTTTGTATCTATGATGTGACTTTATGCAAGATTAATATTTGCTCAATCAAGATCCATTCATTAACTTTATGTCAGGATATCATTTTAACAGTAACATAAATACACGAGATTTTTCTTAAATTAAACCATTTTACATTTAAATTAAAGAACATTCGATTGTTCCAATTCTAGCCGTCTACTTAAATCTGGATATATGCGTCGCCAGCTCAGTCTGGACTGGTGAACTACAGTAGCACACATATTAAACCATTTTGATTTCAGATGGTCTGTATTTCTTCATTTAACAGAATAACAGCTGTTAACAATGTTTTTTTCTATTTACATGGATTATATGGAAATACCCCTTGACCTGGAATTGGCCTGGATGCGAGGAACCACAGAGCTGATCCCATTTTTATACCAAAGAGTTCCCCTGAGTTTACATTGTTCCCACGAAGGAGCCTATTGATGTTTTCATTTGCATTAGCTGAGCTGTGTGATAGGATGCCAATTAACAACAACAAACTGAAACGGACTTTTCTAGCTAAGCGTTAGCTAATAGAATTAGCTAACGCTCCACAAACCAGAGGAAGAAATAATTTCAGAAATGAATACTGATGGTAAGATAAGATAACCTTTATTAGTCACAGCAGAAAGTGGACAGTGCAAAGTTACAGTAGCAAAAATCAAGAAAAACACTGGAATAGGATAAGAATATGAATAAGATACTATATACAACAGAATAAAATACAGCGTTGTCAGAAAAAGAGAATTGCACATGGTGTTATTGCACATGTGTGGATGTTTGGTCAGCTGTGAAGTCTTTGTTGTGGAGGCTGACAAACCTGTGTCAGTGTTAGCACACTGTGAGGTTTATGTTGTTAACTAATCATTATGTGAAAATGCTTTTCATTCTATGTTACAGAGTATTGTACGAGTACTATAATGAGCACTGTAACAAATTACTTTGTGATCTAATGTCATTAAAATGTAATGTAATGCAATTTTCTTATCTAAAAATAAAAAAAAATGTTTTTCAGATTAGTCGTCATTTTTTTTTGATGTCACCTATAAGCATAGACGTTGCATACTAATTATTAGTACCTGTGTTAGTATTCTGTTAGAAATCCCCAGCTTTCTGGTGCAAATGTAAAAACAAATATTTTAATAAGTTTTGATCTGCAGGTTTTCAGCTGTCTTACTGTTGCAACATCGATAAATGCTGTTTGTGTTCATGGCAGTAGGATGAAGGCAGCACACAAATGTCAAAACTGCATTTCCCCAAGTGTTTGCTGAAGGCTCATTTTTCATGATTTCACCACACTGCAAAATGTCCAGTTTCTTTATTAATATTATCCTTAATATTCCTTTTCCACACAAAGTGTGCGTTCACTCACTGTCTGCCGTAGTGTTTGGTCGGGTTTACAAAAACATCTGACACAAACATTTTTGTTTAGTCACCAAACTTATATTTATGACTGGCATAAAAATCAGTGAAAAATAATTACTATGAAAAAGCAGCCGTGAAAACACATTTTCAAGGGTCACATCTACTTTAAAAGTCATGGCGACCAAAAATAAAGAGTACTCCATGTCATGGCTGTGGTCTCTGCCTGAAGAGCGTTCATGGGTCACAAAACAAGAAACGTGCATAGCTGTGAGTATGAGGCCAACCCTCACGCTCACAGTTTCTATTTCTTCTAAAAGACTAGGTGAAAAATATAATATTATATTTTCACACTGAGGGAGAAAGATTTCATTTGAAATTATCAAAATCAAAGAACAAAAACCAGTTTTTCCTGACAAACTCTTTTTTTTTTACTGCAAATCAGAATCCTTCCAGTGGCTCGCTGAGCAGTAACTGTACAGATAGATTTAAGCTCTATATTATCCAAGGTCATTTGACAAGTCTTAAAGCCTCAATCCTCGGGATAGCTTTAGCATTTTAAACCCTACTTTAAATTACACAAGTAATGAACTCAAATCCAAATCACTGGCTGAGGTGTGCTGCAGATTGACCAAGGACTAATTGTCATTCAGGATTCAAAACAACCCAGGGTAAATGTAGCAGTGCACAAGTCAACAGGAGCAGAGTGACTGCTGAAAAGGACCAGAGTAAATGAAGGAAATTAATCCACTGGAAAAAGCAGAGAGGAGATTGGATTGTGCTCCACATTAGGACACAATCCCAGAGGATTGTTTCCCACAAGAGGCAGAAAGTCAAGTGCAGAAATGATTCAGTGTAAAAGCAGCAGACGCTCTCCTGAGAACTCTTCAAACACTGCGCTGCATACTGTTACACACTAAGTGCACACATGTACCCACGGCTGCTCTGACATGTCCATAAACCATGGTCATGCTAATACATCCGACCATATCACAGGTCAGCTCAGTTACCTCTTATTAATAGAATAATTACTGCCTACATTGTTAATAATATTCAGCTTTCAGCAATATTTAAAGCAACACAATGATAGTCTTTGATTAAGTGTTGGTTGGAAATCTATTCAACTTATCATGAAATAACAAAACAAACATCATTGATAACTTACAGTTTCTAACTCCACTTTAAAAAAAAGGTTCTTTTTTTTATGAGAACGTCTTAATTTCCTATTTGTATATATTTTTGTTATAATCTATCAGTTTTCCTTCGAGCTCTGCAGCCTTTGCCTGAATGTGAGAACAACATATACACGTCATACTCCATTCTGCTCTAACATTATCAATTAACATCAGTAACTGAGTTTCCCTGGCCACCATATACACCCATCCACAGCACTGCTTCAACCATGTTGGCAGTGATCTGTTGAGATCTTGAGGTCAGTCCTCCTCTTCTCTTCCCACAGTTCTCCTTCTCGTTGGTCCCATCTGTCCAAAGCATCTCATTCTACACATTTATACACAGGTTTTCTTGCTAAGCCAAATCTGGCCTTTCTGTTCTTGAGTGTTGCCAGTGGTTTGCATGCTAAGACAAACCCTTTGTGTTTGTATGTGAGAATGTCTTCAGCAAACTGAAATATTACATGTGATGGTTGAATATTGCTTCATAGTTCAGTTTTGATAAAACTGGTGACTTCACAGTAAGCTCTGAATTGCGAGTGGAAAGAATTTAAAGTAACAACCAACAAGCGGAACTGTTCTGATTGCAGCAGTTCATTAATACAGATCTAATCATTTTGAAAGAAACAGTAAAATAAGACCAATAATTTAAAACTGAGCTTTCTGCTCAGACAGAGGAAATGAGTGGCTGAGGACACAGTTAGTCAGTCCACTGACAACCATCCTCAGTGATGCTGTAAATGTCTGTGGCTCTCAGTCAGTGTTGCTGCAGCTGAACAGGACTAGAGCTCTACTGGACATTGTTGTCATTGTTGAAATCAGATACTGGTTTAAAACAGTGGCCTAGTTCTAATCTGCTCCATATGTCAGCAATTTGATCAAATAGGCACTTCTACACAGTGGCAACATTTTTACAAAATGAAGATATTGTCGATGAAGTTTAGCACATTTCTCAGACACTATGATGAGGTTTTGCAACTATAAGTTTACAATATTGTAACTGTTGTAAGGAGAAAGACACAAGCCTTCCCCAAAATGCATTATTATTTGTTTATTTTCAAGTGTGTGCATATGCACCAAATATGGTTACCACAGTAAAAGACTTTCAGACTTGATACAGATGACCGTGAAAATACCATTTTCAGTTTCATGAAAATTGATTAGAACAATACACTAACACCACTTTTCCATTTTTTCCAAGTTCTCTCACAGCGCAAAAAAAGAAACAATACAGTTATGTAATTGTAAGATTATATTACCTTAAGTTAGTTAGTGCCAATAAAATCAAATAAACTTAAAAGACAATATTTTGGGGTTGTCTGTGCTGTGCTTCTGGGGGCCTGGCGCCATATTTCACTGGTGGTCAAATAGAGTTGGCAAAGTTACATTGTTCCTTTTTCTGTCTGGTTGCTGGTAAACGTTTCTCAGCTCTAATCTGAGACTTTCAGATAATTACACACAAATAACCTTATCCTGTTAACAAATCCTGCCTAGGTTATCATTTTATTATTAGCCATAACTGCTAGTTGCTGCCCTAATGATAATGTAACAGACAGCTAATGTAGCTACTGCATAAGTGCTAAAAGTTAAATTTCTAATCTTATATGTTAGTGAATGCACTGGTTATTTATGACAACTGTTTAATATTTAAATGTTATTGAAAGTTATTCAGTGTTGGAAAAATCAACTACTTAACTACATCAGCTAGAGAAGGGACTGTGTGCCTGCCTGTCTGCAGATAGATAGATCGATCGATCATCGGTGAAATGAATACAAAGTGTTTGAAGTGTGTGCGTATGCCCTGGTCTCAGGGTTTTTGTGTGTGGGTCTTGAGAGTGGGCTGTCAGTGATTTGGCCATGGCTGCCTTCTAAGCCCAAACTCGTCTCCTTAATGTCAGCCCACTAATACACCCAGTGACAGGTCCTGTCCCGCATTGTCAAAGTCACCTTTCCCAACTGGAAAACAAACGGTGGAAAACCATTAACACATTCCTTTGAGCTGCTCATCCTGATGACGATCAAATGCAGCAGTGAAGAAAGTTTGGAGGAAACATTTCTGTTTCGTTAAAGCTCTCATCCCCTCTCTGCTCTCTGTGGGATTCTGTTGTGCAATCAGCCCTTCTGGTTCAAACCAGACATTTTGTTGTACATGTAGAATACAATAAAGGGCTATTCTATTCTATACTGATGCTAATAATTCTGTGTGACAAAGGTTAGATTGTAATCATT
This sequence comes from Oreochromis aureus, assembly GCF_013358895.1. Classification (NCBI taxonomy): domain Eukaryota; kingdom Metazoa; phylum Chordata; class Actinopteri; order Cichliformes; family Cichlidae; genus Oreochromis; species Oreochromis aureus. The sequence goes on from NC_052943.1 coordinate 34,980,436, forward strand.
CATCTGCCTGCTTCCCTGTGTTTCAGCTGCTAATCTGTTCATTACATCACAGCTACGACAAATGTTCAATTCTTCATTGAGCTCTCCTTACTTAAATATATTTTACTATTAAAAATATAATTTAAATTAAAGAGCTTTTGTGTACTGTTGGTTTAACCACTACAGAAACTTAAAACATTATTTTGAACTTACTGTTAGTATATGGAGCTGTGGCACAAACCTTTCACTGGAGGCTGGGCTAATAAATTTGTCTGCATTGTCTACAAATGTAAACCTACCAATTATCTTCTGACATCCACAGAGCCCACAGAGTGCTCTCAGGTTTTGGTTCCCCTCTCTCTTTCAGTAGTCACAGGCCAGCTGCAACCATAACCACACATGCTGAACGTCCGAGTCAAATACTATTCAAATCAGCGGTAAAGCAGCCAGTAGCTGTGGCCTTTGTCAGCCCATTATGTTGGTGGAAAATTTGCAGCCTGACCAGTGACTAACAACCAGTGACTATCAGCGTTTTCAAACCGAGAACAGAGTTATTTATTTATTTTAGGGGGGCGTTTTCACAGGAACTCCATGCATCAGTGTTCTGGTTCAGATTCAGGTCTTTGTTTTTTTTAAATGTAACAAAAAGATGAAATAATACATGTTCAACATTAAAACAACAAAAGGACAGTTCCAAAAATAATAGAAGAATCAGAATTTCCAGTTTACTTTATAGTGTCCTTTGTCTCATTTAATGTCAACTCAAAGCTTCTTGAAGCTGCTAATTATTGATGCATGAGTAGTATGCATAGCATTTGTTCTGCTCCAACCGAGAGATGAAAATGTATGACCCAGGAAAACCGAGGGAACATCCAGACAAAAACTAATCCTTCCACTGCATTATGCTTTCAGTGCACTACACTAAGTAAATTACAGTCAAGATAATGTAAAAACAAACCCTGCAACAGTGATATTAATAGTCATAATAACAATGATACATTTTTGTTATTAGTAGTAGGAATAGTAATAGTAATCCTGAGTATTTTGATAAGATGAAATAAGCCATCATGTAGTTATAGATAACTGCTCTAATCTCATGTTTGTCAGGTTTTGTGGAGATGAGTGAGAGGACTCAGATACAGACATGCAGTGGCAGAGGGTAAACTAAGAGTCAGCCTTTATATCCGTCTGGAGACAGGGAGGTGACAACTGGCAAAACATAAATACAAAGGAGAGTGCCTCGATGCTCCGACAGGAGACAAAGGAAGACCCAAACAATACATACACAAGAAGGAGATCAGGGAAGTAAAGAAACAGCTGGGAAGACAGCAGTGACACATCAGGAGTAACGAGACAGGGGGAGCAAAACTAAACATAATACACATGAAACAAGGACTACAAAAATAAGACAGGAAACCAGACAAACACAGAGACCGAGACTCAAGACACACAAACCTGACGCAGGAAGAGAATAACTAACATGAGGTCGAGAGACAGAGAAGAACAGAAGAAAATCTGGAACATAAGAGTCCAAAACCTAAAAGGAGCTCAAAGACTCAGCAGGGATAGTCACTCAGGGGGGGCGGCCGTGATGCCAGTGGCAGAGACGGAGACAGAAGAGGTTTTTAGGTCAGCCGCGTGGCCGGCGGTGGGACTCCTCAGGTCACTCAGCACTGGTGAAGTACCCTGGGGAGGCCACAGAAACCTTTGGCTTGGCAGAGGATGGCGATGCAGACACAAGGAAAGTACCAGGTGGAGTGGAGACCACTGGCTCAAATGGAACAACAGACAGAGCAGGACCAGACACAGGTGGCCCAGGCTGAGGCTTTGTAGGGAGCTCAGCAATCTCCTGTGATGTCTGAGGCTGGTTTGCAGGGTATACAGTACTCGCCAACCTCACTCTAGGGACCGGCGTGGCTGCAGAGACTTACTGGATACCAGCTGCCCTGACCCAAGGAGCATGTATGGGTGCAGAGGTGGAGTGGTTCTCAGGTGGGGTGAAGCATGAACTCTGTTCGGCCTGCAGATGCCTCTGAAGCGCTGGATAGCCGAGTATCTGGTGGGTTGGACTGCATCAACAAGGTGGCGAGCTTGTGCTCAGAAGCCCCATGAAAAGGATGAAGAAATGTAGCTAGCTAGTTAGCTCGCTCACAAACACATAATCCTTTTTCTGCCCCCTTTTCTATGAGCGGGAAGCAAACCACTCTCATTACCAGAGGATCGGGCAGGAATAGGCAGAAGAGGCGGAGGTCTGGCAACTTCACAGCCCCCCATGAGTCCCACAGACAGTTGGCTCGAGGTGCTTTATATTGACAAGTCCCTAGGTCTAATGCAATTGTATATTATATTACCAGATGGACAATTTATTGTCTGTCTGCCAACTTATGCAGATCATTAGGAACATCTCGGGTAGTAATGCAGTCATTTTTCTTTATTTTGGCTTATCCAGTTTGTCTGAATGACATTTATGATTTTTGGTTATTGTTCCCAGTAACCGATTATTATTTTTAGCACTATCCTGGTGTTTTGAGCTCAGTTATATGGGTTTATTTTTTCTATTTTTATAGCTGAGAAAACCGATCACCAGAAGAAAAAATCAGAAAATACGCAGAAACCAAAGTGATCTCTCTGGGCTACACTGGCTTATAAAATAATGGCACAAAAAGGCTGTAACATTTTAAAGGGCATTTCTATTTCCATTTAGAGAAATTTTTCAAATCATGTTATCAATAAACTGCAAATAAAACCGAGTAAGAAACATAAAGGTTTCTTACTCTTAACTGCTGGAGAGAAGTTTGCATATTTTCATGTTACAAAGCCAGAGAAGCAAACATCTACCTTCATCTTCATGTCTGAATGTTAGAGGTAAATAAGTACAGGAATCAGTTAGGTCACACTGATCAGGATTTTTGGTCTATTGATGGTTGAATGTCACAGACTCTTTAATGGAAACATTCGCACTGTGGCAGATACGATATAGAGCCCGCTTTCCCTTTTTACTAGTTATTGACATCTTGTCACTCTACAGCAGTGAGTGGAATCCTAAGAGGATTAAAAAGTTGCTGTGGGGATGAAAGAGGATCAAAAACAGGGGAGGCACACATGCAGCTCTCATCCTGTATTACCTGCCTGTGCTTTTGGCTGTGCAGCAGCTTACAGCTGTGATTAGACACATGTACAGAGGAGGGCTGAATGAAGGATGCCAAGCCAGCTATTTGATCTGCACCAATAACAGAGAGAAGCTTTCCTCTTTATTTTCAATGTTATGAAAATACAATATGAGTTATAGTCACATAACCACAGCTATCTGTTCCATAACTGCTGTGTGGTGGCTGACACTTGACATGTGGGGTTTGTGGCTCCACTGCAGGGACGGGTGGAAGCAGCTTCTTCAGTGGGCAGTGCTACAGGGGAGGCTGGAGTAAGGATCATGTGTGTTGCAACACTGAGTGCACGGGTCATACGTTCACAAGGCGGTGCCGAAAACTAGTTCGGACAGTAATGAAGGACCACCATCTGCAGCAGAGCTAGCAGGCAGAAACAGCCAGACCAGTTGCAGGACCAGGCCAAACACCAAAACAATGTCCTGGAGAATCTGGTTGCTCGGTTTGGGTGGGGAGTGGTGGCGGTGCCTTCCTTGAAGTCTTCAAGGCAGTGGAGGCATGCTGGTTTCCCAAGGAGTAGTGGGCACTGAGGCTGCTCCTGCTGCCATCCAGCAAAGCCCAGGCATCAGCCCCCAGCCTGTCCACAACAGCAAGGAGCAGCTTCCAGAATGTCTGCTGGGCAATGGTGGATGCCTAATACTGCCTAATGTTAGACTATTGCCTATTTGATTGAAATACACCTGTTATTTGCCAAGTTATAAAGATTACTGATATATGCTCTGGCCATTGATGGTAAAGCTATACACTGCAGTCAGTGCATTATCCTGATAAACTGTGAAAGTGATACCTCATCGATCACACGCAGGCTGCTGTATCTAACCTGTAGCTGCTTACAGTCACAGAATGAGTCACTTTTCCATGTCACCACTCTCCTCACTGTGGATCTGAGGGGTCCTGAGAAAAAGAGTCTTCAAAAATATGTGCTGAAAAAGAATTCATAATGGAGGTGATGCCTCATTATAATAAAGTGTGTGCAGTGTAGGTGGTAATAACTCCTGACCCTATTAAATTAATTAAGCCACAGCTTATCATAATGGAAAGATGGGGAAGGTGTGGAGTGGGGGTGGGGGGTAGAATCAGTCCTTTAATTCACAGTGGTAGTCCTTCTGAAAGTCTCTCAGAGACTGGAGGGAAGGTACACTGAACAAATGCATAAATTATTAAATTAGTGTTGGTCTCCACGGGATGCAAAATAATTGTCCTCTGTATTATTAAATTTAGCCTGCTTTTAGCTGTCCCTTACAGGTTTTATAGGCACCCACTGATATCTAACCTCCATGCACTGGAGGCTCATCTGTGCGTGTATGTGTGTCCGTGCATGTGTGAGTCGAGCAAAAAACACAAGATCACGTGAACGATGTGGGAGCTCCTGGCTCTGGCGATGAGGGCATGGGAAGCTCAGGACTCCACACAGTCACATGTCACAGTGTGTTTAGTCGCCTCATCCGATGATGGAGGCTGTGCGCGGCTGTGCAGGATGCTCAGCCGCCTCTTCCAGCAACAGACTAATGTGGAAACATTGAAACGATCACCCTGGGAACTGAAATGTGTGCTGGAATCGGCTGAGCTCTAGCTGCCCACACACTGGGAGCAAGGATAGCTTCAGCCCCCCACAGGGGGTAGCAGTCTATGAAGGTTCAGGCTGAGGCCCATTATAAACAGTCTCTGTGGGTGCAGGTGACATGAAATACCTCTAACATGGACTTTTAGTTAGTATAAATTATTTCTGTTTTTTAATATATTCAATTATACAAACGTAGCACAAAACCAAGGCAATTTGTGTTTGGTCAAATATTTCTGTGTTCATATTGATTTGTAAGGAAAATGCGTTTGTGCTTTGAGGAGCAGAGTTGAAGACGTGAGCTGCACTCATGAAAAACGTGCCAAATCTTCTCAGCTTATTCTGCTCTGGACTCTTGTTTGGTATAGTTTATTGTATTGGATAATTGAAGTCTGCAGAAACAAGACATACTAGGAATTTAATCGTGTCTTCATGCTACTGAGGCTGTAACATGTGGAAGAACCATACACAGCTACATCAGCTTGGAACCTCCTCATGCTGGTCACCAGCTTGGTCACACGCTGTGGTGGGGCGGCAACCAAACAAAAAGAAATCACTGACCAAACACAACTTTGCTTTTTTAATTATTCTCTTTTTCAGTTTCCTTGCTCATTTACATATGATTACGTATGATAGACAGTAAATGTACTGAGGCTGCAATTCTTCTAGAGCTGATGGGGGGACTTCCATAAACACAGAAAAAGCTACATGTGGAAGATGATTTGAAGATAAATATATATTATTGAGACACTATAGTAAGTGAGATACTATAAATGACATATCACATAAATGTAGTACTAATAAAAAATCTTAAAAATAGAGACAGACAGAAAATATGATATGGTCTTAGGGTCTGGGGAGGCTGCAGGTGGAAGGAGAAAGCTCAAGTCAGTGTCCTCCTGCCTGCCTTCAGTCAGTCCTTTCCTGTGTCCTTTCCACCTGTCAATATAAGTAAACCTCATTTCCCCACTCACAGAGGAATTCTCTCCCACGGACTGTCTCTTACTATTGCTCTCCGCCTCCCAGCTGATCACCAGCACTCAGTCCAAGCAGCGTGTCATCAGTTTACTTTGTGATTTCTGCAAATAAACCTTTTTAGAGCACTCGTTAGTTTCTGAGTCTGTTTTTGTTAATCCACTTGACACATTTAGATGCCATAAAACTACGTTACATGTTTTCTTCATGTTGCTTCATGAAGGGAAAAAAAAGGATAAAAACCATGTATGTATATTTAAACCCAAAGGAACCTAAAACAAACCCATTAAACCACCCAGATGTCATGTAGAAAATCATCCTGATGTTCTGCTCTCAGTTTTATTCTCGTTCCAGTAGCAACAAAAAGAAGAGCTGCAGTGTCCATGATGGACAGGATCATAGTATACGTCAAGTGGACAAAATAGATATTTAATACACAGAACCAAACGTCCCCTCTTTGGTTTTCATACGCTGGTAGAAACAGACTCTTCTGCTCTAAAGTGAAAATTAAATCAAAAAGTAATTTTGTATCAACTAATTTTGTTTTCTTAATTTTTAAAAGCCAAAACCATAATTTGGGATAAAATCTGAAAAGTTGCCCACCCTGTTAAGTAACCATGGCGACTCAGTGGCTAAAACTGTGAAGCTGGCTTTTGGCCAGTCCTGTAATATTTTTGGATGTAGTTAACATAACACTTAATGTGAATCAACTTGTCTTGTTTGACATGCAAAGCAGACACTGTAATCAGACATTTTCCTCTTGTCATATCATCTCCTTGTTCAGTGCTATGGAACGTGACCTGAAAGGAGCTCTTTCTCTAAATGTCATGAGAGAGTGCGAGAGCACTGCGGTGGAAAGAAATGATGGAGAGGAACAAAAATGTGAAAAATGACAGTGGCTTAGAAGCCATGAGGAAAAAAGAGAGCACAGCTAAAGCTCTTAACTGATCTGCAGCTTAGCAACAGGACAGTCAGCTGTTTCTGTCCAAACAAACAAACGAGGAGCAGACATGGAAAGTCTCAGGGAGAGTTAGTGAGAGCTGATAATGAGGACTCACCTGTAAACAATACTTGAAACACTTTATGAATTTGATCGTACACAGAGGGGATACGAAACCATTCGGTTAATTAGTATAGCTAATTAGCTGTGATGCAACAATAATTAATTTAAAAGGAGATATTTAAATAAATTATTGATTACATTAATTAAATTAGAGGGGGTAAGAGGGGGTGTGGGGGTAATTAAGATAAATGTTAAATAAGCTGGTAATTAGGTTAGGCTTGGGGGAGGTGACGATGATGATGATGATGTACAGACAGAACAGGGAGAGAGGAGAATCAGACTGTGGATTCAGGATGCAAGAACAACGACGTGGGGAAAGGTGCTGTGCTGTGATTTTGTCACATAGGCTCACAGACCCTCGGTCAGGACCCCCTGATGTCACATGATGCATGCACTGGCCTTCAACATTATTCTTCCACCTGCACACTTCAAAAAATGTGAAAAGAAAGAAATTAAGAGCAACAAATACTGCTGATTTATCTGTAAGCCTCACAGAAATAAACACAATTTCAGAGTAACGATGTCTGGATTTATTTATTCTTCACAAAGACATTTTGTTTCAATTTACAAGCTGTCTTTTAGCTACAGTGTATATCAGCAGGTTATGGCACTGGACACATATGGTTGTTGCGTTCAATGCTCCACCCAGCATGCTGGGTTTCTGTTATGAAGGGATATATTTTAATTTAGGTTTCCAAGTCATTTGTACATGATAAAAATAGGACCAAATGCTTTTAAGTGAAGAAAGGTAACCAGCAGGTAAAACTAAAAAGCAATTTAAAAAACAGTAACAATACAAAACACAAAGTTCTGAGTGGAAAACAAACCACGATGCCACTTTGACCCCTTCAGCCTTCTTGATGACAATCATCAATCAGAGGATTTATCAGCGGTGAACATGGACCAATGAGAGAGCCCAGTTCTGTGGATCAGCTGATAAACACAGCCTGTGCCAGTTCATTTCAGTGACGACTAACACAATCTACATAGATCAGCAAAAATGGTGGTGAGTAATCCATTAACCAAACAACATGATGTGAGAACAGGTTTGATAAAACTGGAAACAGTATAACAGTTCAGATCAATGAAAAGTAGCTAAAAGAGAATCAACAGGCTTCTGATATAAGGTCTAAATGTGAGACGCTCATCTCTGGAATAAACTGACAACACAGCCCTGTTCTGGATGAATCCTCCAGTCTGCCTCAGCTATGAAAACCTACTCAGTCTAAGCCTGAAGTCTCTGTAGTTCTACTCGCCTGTGCAATGTGTAAAACACAAAACATTGTTTTTTACCATCAGATCCATCCATGGTTAATAAAGCTGCTCTGCATTGTAAATGAATGCATTTCATTTCATCCCGTGTGAGGGAAAAGGTTTTTATGTGAGTTAGTATTATATTTTCAGGATATAATCTATTACACTTAAGTCTGTCTTAGTTCCAATAATTGCTGCACTTTGATAGAGATTCCAGTATGTGATATGGCAGACCCTATAAGAGAGAAGTGAAAACAAATGAACCAAACCCCTTCATTAGAGCCAATGCATGGGTGTGCATGACTGCAAACCTGACACTTTCAGCTCAGTGTCGAGACGCGTCCTTGTCTCACTGACAGTTAAGCTCAGATCAGTAAAGCTCTGCTTCAACAAAAAAATGTTCCAGTCTGAACTGGAAACTCCTACAAATACATGTACTCACGAGTTCAGGAGAAATATGTGTCATTGAAAATGATTTAATTTGCTTTGGCAGTTGAAAGTACAAGTTACAGCGCTGGACCGTGGAGTGACAGCCGTCTGCTCGCACTGAGGATGTGGAAGCATGCAGCAAAACCCTCTGCGCTCTACGCCACCATTCAATATTTGAGGGCAGACAGTAGCGCTGGACGAAGCTTTTCACCCTCAAACATGGAGCACCAACATGCTTGTGAGCACATTTGCATTTTGTATATATTAAAATAATGAAACTGCTTAATTTAATAATTTCATGAATAATTTAATAATTTTTCAACCCTAACATCACAAAAATAACTGCGTCCACACCATTCAGTCACCAAAGAGACACGATGGCTCAAAATAAAAGGAAGGTGTCCACATGCCGAAGAAGAATAAAGCTTAAATGCTTAAGCACAGCTCAGTAATGACGACTGAGGAGATGCTACTTTGACAGCTATTGCTTCCAAGATGAACAGCGTGTTACCTTTCTCCAGTATAAAGTAGTGATTAACTGGAAGAAGGAAAGTTCATATTTTCCTTGTATGTTTGTGTTTCTGATGGAAGTGGAAGGTTTGTCTTGGAGACATATTCCAAGTGAAAATGAGAACAGATGGCAGCTTCAGATCTGTTGACAAGCTCAATGACAATGTGATGGAGCGAGAGAGGCAGCAAAAGTGGAAGAGAGGATGATCAGTTCGAGTGGGAATAGGGAATAGATATGTGAGGTAACTCAATTAAGGGAGGCAATTTCCACCCTCCCCTCCTGCCCTGAAAGAACTAGGGCAAGTGAAGCCACTTACAATTGTGTCAGAGGACAAAGGAAACACAGAGACACAGAAAAGGTACGTACATTTAAAGAGGAAGCACTCAGAAACTCCAACAACTGGATTTTTATTAATTCCAGGCAAATGTCAGTTATTAATCCAAGTTTACATATTTTGCCTTCAATACAAGTGACACTGAGAAACTGATGTGTTTAAGAGCATTGTTTTCAGGGAGTTTCAAATGACAAAAGAAGCTCAGTTTTCTGGTTACTGGAGCTGCTACTACCTGCCAGAAGTGCTCAATCACATTATCAGCAAAGTGCATGGCTTTATTAGGTCGATCCTACTGGCATGACAGTTAGGTGTTTTACCCATCAGTCCACTGTGGCCCTGAAGAAAGATCTCAACATTTACAACTTTACAACCATCAAGGCTTTGGTCTGATGAAGGTGGGGAGGATGCAGATTTCATCCTGAATTTATCACAGATAAATATTAGATATTTTTACCACCATTTGATAACATCCCTGGAGTAAGTGGTGCTCAGAGAGATCATTTTCTGTGGAAGAAGAGTCATATGATCCATGAAACCTCTTTGTGATTGGTCAGATGTTCCCCTTTCATATGAACATGCAGAGGAAACCTTGGGTTAACTTAGTGAGTTGATGACCGGCATTATGTGAAGGTTTATCCTGATTGCCAGTGTCAGTGTAAGTGAATCTCGATAATGGAAAGATGCCCTGAATACGTTGCCCAGAATAGTTTTCTGTAGCAATTGTTGCTGTTTCTGGGTCACCATTGAACAGCACACGAACTACTGTAGGACTAACAGTAATCCTGTGACGTGGGGGCCATCATACAAGAAGGTTCAACATCCGTCTGCAACCCAGAAGAGTTTGATGTTAAAAGTACCTCTGACGGTGCTGATGGAGACGCTCACCCTGAAATGGCAACATTCAGCTCATTCCTCTATAACTACCACTAGAACATGGGTTAAAGTCAGACAGGTAACCTCTTCATGCTTGTGTGGGGTTCATTTTTGTGTTTTTTATTTAACACATTATTTCATATTGTTTCCTTTTTGAAAAATTCTGAAAATGGATCCAGCAGAGCCAAACAGCATACAAGAGATAAATACATTTAAAAGAAACATATCAATCTTAAAAATAGTAACGCAAACTAGAAAATAATAATGGTAATTTTAAAAAATAGTAACACACTTGCCAAAATCTGAATCCAAGCTGGAGTTTGGTACTACATCACTGAAACTCCAGCAGCTTCACCTGAAATCAAATACTGATAATGGACAATCCATTTAAATTAAAACAGGGAAAATAAAATGTTCTGTTGGCTGTTGTTCATTATTAGACACAACATATATCTATTAGTAGAAGTCAAATTATTTTTCAGTCTAGAATCTCATCAATAATAATCTTAATAACCTCAAACAAATCTACGTTCACTTTGGTGTTTTACTGTGATTGGACTATTTGTGTTTGAGACCATGAACACTTTAACTACTGTGTAGTTAATAAGATTGACCAGTGAACATCACACAGTGCTTATCAGTCAAATGAAATGAGATGATGTGTCAGTAAATCACTAAAAAACTATATTAAAAGACATTTGATTAATATTAACTTTATAGAATATATTTATATTACTAATCGTGAAGGGTACAATGGAACTGACATACTCGTTCCTCTTGTTGTTTATAGACTGAGAGACGTGCGTGTTCTCTGTCTTCCTCAGAGTCCCTTAAATCCATCTTCAGTTGTAGTCTTTCCCAGATGTACGTTCCCTCAGTAGATTCTCCCTGAAACATTGGCAGTTTGAGCTCGTTGTTTAATAAGCCTCCAATCCAGACAACAGCAATAGCCCAGCTGTTTTATAGTTGGCTATATTATCCCCTGACTTGAAGAACTGCACAGCTCCCGTTGTCTCAGGAACATTAATAAAATCCTTCAAGACCCATCTGACCCTGGTCCTGTACTGTTTGAACGTCTACCTTCCATCCATAAACGGGAAAACTAACAGTCAGCTTTTATCCCTCAGCAGTTACCACTGGTATTTACATCAACGCTGTCAAATGGGAAGAAGTGCAATATGGAAACAATTGCGTTTGTTGTTATAGTCATTTTGTATATATATAAATTCTTTTTTGTTAACTTTATTTTAATGTAATTCTTCTTTTTGCACTGATAGACTTGCAGCTGAATTTTGTTGTTTCATTGCTACAATATTAACAAAGATTCTGATTCTGATAAATGTAACTATCCCAGATAGACACAAAGTGAGTTATTATGTTACACGAAGATCCAGATTTCTTCACAGTGAACAGAGAAGGAGGGACACCTGAAATCTAATGCAGCACTAAAAGGTAATTGGACTAGTACTTATATTAGTGCTTTTCTATTCTCAGCACTCACATTCAACCAATCACAGTCTTCTAATAAATACCAGCAGAGTTTCTGTTCAGACTGGTTGTTTCCGGATTTGAGTAACTTAGCTTCACTTCCTGTTGTGACCAATGGTGCAGGCTTTTGCACCGAGGACAGAACAGGTAAGCTACTGGAAAGGAGAATGGTAATGATGGGATGCTCGATATGGACATTACATCACTGTGTCGAACTTATGAAGCTGAGATTTTTCAAAACACTGCTCCGACCCTGATTCTAAACATCCACATCACATGGCTATGTCACAATAGCAAAAGTAGCCACAAGATGTCACTATGGAGATGGGTTTCTTACAAACTGGGACTGGTCCCACTAATGTTAACTAAAGTTAGCTCAACACCCAGGCAAACACAGAAGGATCTCTCTCAATATAAGGTATGGTTATAGTTGATCAGCAGATGACAAACAAATGGGCTCATTAACTTCTAGGTGTGGTTAGGAGCACACACACAAACACACCCACACTCATCCTGACCGACAGAGGAAGAAAGGCAGAGATGCAAAGGAGGACGGTGACACTTACAGGCATGCAAAACAGCATTATGAGCCAAAAAAATATTTGAACATTATAATCGAATTACATTATCAATTACATGCAGTGCTACTTATTATAATGTAATTTTGTTATAGTGTATTATTGTCGTTGGTGTGTGGAAGAAGCGGACTCGAACGCAGATCTCCTTTGCAATGAGACAGTGAATTTATTTATAGTGTGAAAAAATAACAGTCCTGTGTGAAATCCCTCGGCCGTGGCTCCCCGTGGTCAATTCACCCAGCTACCGTGTTCTCCTCTCCACCTCCTGGTGCGAAAGACAAAAAAAGAGTAAGAAGCAATCCGAAAGCGAGTTGGAAAGAGCACAAAGCATCAAAACACTACTAACGAGCTTACTGAAGCCTGGTTACAGCGTTAAATACACCGGGGTCTGATGGCGGATAATTCATGGCAGCTGGTGAATGTTAATTAATCGGCGGTGTGCCGAAACTTTGAACGGAGCTACTTCCGGGTTGGCGGACCTGCCTCCGGGGAAGCGTGGCTCCATCAAAATAAACACAAACATAAACGATGAGGTCGCCCAGCAGGGCTGGTCAGACCATGACAGTACCCCCTTAACAGGAGCCTCCCGGCGACCTACCAAACTTGTCCGGGTGCCGACGGCGGAATTCTCTCACCATGCCATCATCAAGAATCGCGGACCGCGGCACCCAAGAGCGCTCTTCCGGACCATACCCTTCCCAATCCACCAAAAACTGAAAGTCCCTACCGTGACGCCTAGCATCCATAATTCGCGTTATGGAGTAAGCTGTTGCGCCATCGATAATCCGGGCAGGTGGTCGGGACCTGGAAGGTGGGCATAACGGGCTGGTCTGGACCGGTTTCACCTGAGACACATGAAACACATTGTGAATACGCATATTGCGAGGGAGGGTCAAACGCACAGTCACAGGATTGAGGACCTCTTGCACAGGAAATGGACCAACGAATCTAGGAGCAAGCTTCTTAGACTCAGTCCACAGCAGGATGTGTTTAGAGGAGAGCCATACCTGCTGCCTGACACGGTAAACGGGAGCCGGCACGCGACGACGGTCTGCCAGCTTCTTATTCTGCTCTGCTGTCCTGAGCAATGCTGCCCTGGTAGTCCGCCATGCCCGTCGGCAACGCCGTATGTGATGTTGCACTGAAGGGACTGCCAACTCACCCTCAGTGATGGAAAGGAGCGGGGGTTGGTATCCCAAGGACGCCTCGAAGGGAGACACCCCTGTGGCCGTCGAGGTGCTAGCGTTGTGGGTATACTCCACCCAGGCCAACTGCTCGCTCCAGGAGGACTGGTTGGAGGAGGCAACGCACCGCAACATGGCTTCCAGCTCCTGGTTAGCCCTTTCAGCCTGGCCATTAGTCTGAGCGTGAAAACCAGATGACAAACTGACTCGGGCCTCCAGCTCAGAACAAAATTTCCTCCACACCTGGGAGGTGAACTGGGCACTCCAGTCACGCAGCTGTGAGACCAGTCAATTTGGGGGTTGTGCCGCTGCAGCCACGGATAACCTAATACCAGAGGTGTTTCAGGGGCTTTGAATAAAAACAGACTGATCTTCTCAACATGGTTGCCAGAGAGCACCAATTGGATCTCCTGAGTACAGTGAGTCACTTCGGCAAGTAATTTCCCATTCAAGGCTGACACTCTTAAAGGTTCCCGTAGTGCAATTAATGGGACCTCTAACTCCCTAGCAAGTGCTTCATCAATAAAGCTTTGCTCAGCCCCAGAGTCTATTAAGGCTTCGCACGGGTGAGTGCGCGCAAGAAAAATAAGCTTCGCGGGGCAACTGAGATGGGGCAACATGATTTTAGTAGCACCAGATAATACTCTCACTGACACCGAGGATCCAGGTTCTTTAGACTGGACTGGACAACTATCAACAACCTGTCCCTTCTCTCACACAAAACACACTCACCCGTTTGGCGTTTCTTCCTCCATCTAGCAGTCCTGAAGCTCGCTCGCCCCAACTGCATAGGCTGTTCCTCGTCATCTCCAGGTTCCTGTTCAACCTTTCTCCATTCAGAGGGAACAGGATGCCCCCATGCATTCGAGGACCCCATGGGGCGACGAGACTCCTCCGACCGCCCCCCGAACTCCCGCATGTGATCATCCAACCTGATGCACATATCAACAAGGGCACTCAAAGTTGCAGGCATGTCTTTGGTGGCCAACTCACGTTTTATCCTTTCGTTGAGGCCATTCAGAAAAGCTCCTCTAAGCACCTTCTCCTCCCAGCCCGCCTCCTCTGCCAGGGTCCAAAACTCTACAGAGAAATCAGCCACGCTCCTTCTGCCCTGCTTCAGGGAGAACATACAGTGGGCAGCCGTCTCTGGGCTGGAGCCCTTATCAAAAACACACTTAAACTTGGCCAAAAATTCTGGGTAGGAAACATTTGGGTTGGTGCCTAAGACAGCTTGAGCCCACTTGAAAGCCCGGCCCGTCAATAACTGAACAATTAAAGCGATCTTGGCACAGTCTGTAGCATAAGCATGTGTCTGCTGCCAGAAAATCAGGGCACACTGCGTCAAAAACCCCCCCACATTTGTCCAAGTCCCCAGAAAACTTTTCAGGCATAGGAAGAGTGTGTTCACGTACCGGTGGAGGAGGAGAGGGAGGCAGCAGGCAGGCAGCTGCCACACTTCGCAGAGGCAAGGTAGGTGGAATATTGGCTGCCACTGCAGGTGTGGGTTGCAACATACCCTAGCAGAGTGCTCTGTTCTTTTACTAGGTGATGCAATGTTTTCTCATGGCGGTCCAAAAGGTCTACTTGGACACATAACTCCCGTTTACCAAGATCGGAGTCTGCCGAGTCCGTGGGTGGCTGGATCATTCTGTCATGGTGTGTGGAAGAAGCGGACTCGAACACAGATCTCCTTTGCAATGAGACAGTGAATTTATTTACAGTGTGAAAAAGTAACAGTCCTGTGTGAAATCCCTCGGCCGTGGCTCCCCGTGGTCAATTCACCCAACTCCCGTGTTCTCCTCTCCACCTCCTGGTGCGAAAGACAAAAAAAGAGTAAGAAGCAATCCGAAAGCGAGTTGGAAAGAGCACACGATCAAAACACTACTAACAAGCTTAGTCTAATGATCCAGCGCTGACTGAAGCCTGGTCACAGCGTTAAATACACCGGGGTCTGATGGCGGATAATTCATGGCAGCTGGTGAATGTTAATTAATCGGCGGTGTGCCGAAACTCCGAACGGAGCTACTTCCGGGTTGGCGGACCGGCCTCCGGGGAAGCGTGGCTCCATCAAAATAAACACAAACATAAACGATCAGGTCGCCCAGCAGGGCGAGACCATGACAATCAGACCATGACAATTATAGTATTGTTTTTTACTGACTGAGTGTAAATCATGTGTAAACGTGTAGCAGCTGTATTGTGTCGACACAAACCACTATCATATTCCTCGTTACCAGTCACTACTGGCACTACTGCACTTTCACCGGGTGTTTCAGGCCTAACGGGAACATTTTGACCGACTGTGGCTGGCTCTCTATCATTTTCCTCACGTTCTTTCTGGTTCTCTGATTCCTGCATGTAAGTCCTTGAAGTTCACCAGATTGACATTTTTACAATTCAATTCAATTTTATTTATGCAGCGCCAAATTACAACGACAGTCACCTCAAGGTGCTTTGTATTGTACAATAATACATACAGAGAAAACCCAACAATCAGATGACCCCCTATGAGCAAGCACTTTGGCAACAGTGGGAAGGAAAAACTCCCTTTTAACAGGAAGAAACCTCCGGCAGAACCAGGCTCAGGGAGGGGCGGGGCCATCTGCTGCGACCGGTTGGGGTGAGAGAAGGAAGACAGGATAAAGACATGCTGTGGAAGAGAGACAGAGGTTAATAACAATATTGCCACACTGTCTCATTGGGAGGTATTTTTCTCCTGGAAAATCAATATGTGGTTTTCATATGTACCCATCACGGACCTTCTTTCTGACAAGTGATGCAGATGAGGATGAGTGGACGAGAGACCTGGGCTCTCCTAATAGCAGTCTGCTAATTAAAAATTAAAATTCATCAGTGCCATTTCTTTTTATTGTGTGTCAAACAGAGGCACTAAATTTACACAATCAAAGGAGTCAAAGTCCTGCTGAAGTGGGAAGAGATGGATCTTTCAGTGCTGGGACACTGAAGCTATTCAAGATTTCCCCTACGAGCAGATCCTGCATTTCCTCCATTGGCGCCCTCTAATATGCTTTGTCAAGATCACAAAGACACAGTTCAACTCCTCCTGACCTTCTCTCAAAGAAAACATTACATCTGTGGCGCTTGAAAATCAGTACCAGTACACTTCTTCTCAGTTCTTCAGGGATCTGATTGATCTTCAAGAATGTGCTAAAAGAGCCCTGCCCCCTGAGAAATATCCACACCTTCACAGGAACGTCACCTGGACAAACCACTCCACTTCCTGATTCTCCAACTTTCCTCCATCTATCCTTCTCTCTCTCATCAGCTCCTCAAATGTCACCAAGGCAAATATCAATTGTAAACACAGGTAATGTGTTTGTGTATGAAACAGATTTAAATGTGTGAGATGAACTACTTTTCTACAGTTTAAACTTTCCTAAGATTATGAAATAAGTGTTGAGTGTGTGGAGACTGCTGTCTGACGTCCATCTGTGCCTGTGTCACTCCTCCTCCATCCCTCCTCACTTCTCTCTCCATCTGTCCATGTTGTTGTCTCTCCTCCACTCATCTCTGTCTGTCTTCGCCTCTCTGTCTCTCCCCGTTGCTGTGGGGAGCCTCACATTGGCTTCGCACCGTCTGCCTCTTGCCAGCAGACTGACTGACTGAAGCTCCCACTGCTTGAGCGATGCCACCGTGACAGCACCATTCTGGGCCCTGTGTAAGTGCGTTTAGGCATGTTTGAGGGGTTTTTTCTTCAGAGTTAGCAGATAGCATCTCTAGCTTGAGCAGCAGATACGCCTTTGACATTAGTTATTGTTTTCACTGAAATCGAACCTCTCTGTTGCTTTTATTCAAAACGAACGCGCTTGTAAGCGTGAGTCTTTGAGGTGTCAGATGCAGTCTATGAAACGGGATGGGGAGCGAGCCTAAATGAGCTGAGGTGACAGGCAAAATCTGGGAAAAATAGACAAGCTCTAACAGCTTCCAGGCAAAGCTGTCAGTATGTGGCACCGTGTTCCAGCTCCAAATGCCATCACAGGGATGGAGCATTCCACTTTATTTAAAAACTTTCACTTGAGTGTGAATGAGGTACATTCATACTCATTCATTAAGTGTCAGCGTCACCATGCTGTCCCTGCTGTCTCTGGAGCTTTCACAAGTAAAGTATGCATCTATGCTTGCCTTTGTCAGTCTGCCACTGAAGCTGTGACTCGCCTCAGCCATCGCTCTACTTTGTCCACTAGTTTGGTCTCTTTTTCACATTTTTCATAATCCTTAACTTTTCCAGCTATAACCTGAGCTATGTGTAAAAACACAGAACAGGAAGCAGCTGTGTGCCAAATTCAAAGTTAACCCTTGCATAGTTTGTCTCCTGCTCCTTCCATCATCAGTTACATCATCGTTAAATACTCGTCACTCAGTTCCACTGGCAGCCAAGCAGCCATGGCCTACAGGTGATGTGGTATGCTTTGGATCATAAGATTCTCCTTTCTCTCTCCATTTGATTTCCATTTTGGCTAAATGGTGAATGTACATGCAACAGCTCAACACTCTGTTCTTGTTAATAGTTATTTTAAGAGTTTACTTATTTACCAATTTAAGTAAAAGAAATTATAGCATCAATATAACAAACAACATGGCATCCTCGACTGAAGCAAATACTAAAACACTTAAATGTGGATTATTAAGCATGACATCTCTCTGTCCTAAGTCCCTGTAAGTAAACTATTTAAAAATAATGATTTACAGCAAGATGACTGTCAGAATCCTTGAAACACAGACTGAGGGCACAGGCAGAAATCTTCACCTCCAGCACATTTGTCAACCATAGACCCAGACTGAGCTTTAATTCATCTCAAAGCCTAAAACCAGTTTTATTGGTTGTTATCTATCACCCAGAGTTTTTATCTGATTTCTCACACTTTTCATCTGGTTTAGTACTCACTTCAGATAAATAGTTATAGTGGGTTATTTTAACATCCATGCCGAAAACGACAGCCTCAGTGCTGCATTTAATCTGCTGTTAGACTCAATCGAGTTCTCTCAAAGTGTAAATGAGCCCACCCACCAGTGAACATTTAACAGTATTCCTGAAACTCTACTTTGTCTGATCATTTAATAACAATTACATTTACAATAATGGATTACACAGCAGCGGGGATTACATTTCAGCTGTCCTTCTGAGAGTGCTGCAACTGGTTCAAGGATGTAATTTCTCTCCAATGCCCTGTTCCCGCAGCATGCAGAGCAGCTACCTGAACTCTTGCAGAGGGTGATGATCCCATTAATAGTGTTACATCCTCACTGCATACAACCCTGGATACTATGGAAAAGAAACCCTCAAATCAAAGATGCTTGACTAGTTGGTATAACTAACAAACACACACCTTAAAGCAAATAAGCAGGAGAGGAAATGTTGTCTCACTAATTTAGAAGATCTCATTAAGTCTTGAGAAAAAAAGTAATATTTGTCACTTGACCCTGAACCCTCCCTTAAGTCAGCTGCAGTATTCTGCTGGTAGCTTCCTATGAATGGAGAATGTCTTTTTCTTTTTTCATTATGCTTTTATACAACACTTTGCATTTAATCATTAGTTATAATTAATCTCTGCCTCTCTTGCACAGCATGTCTTTTATCCTGTCTCTCTCACCTCACCCCAAACTGGTCACTGACCGCCCCTCCCTGAGACTGGCTCTGCTGGAGGTTTCTTTTCCTTCCCATTGTTTAGTACCAAGTGTTTGTTCATAAGGGGTCATCTGATTGTTGATGTTGTTGGGTAATGCATCTTGAGGTGACTGTTGATGTGATTTGGCATTATATAAATAAAATTTATTTGAATTGAATCAACAAAACACAGAGTTTCAGAGTCCTAACAAATCCAGAACACAATCCAGGGGGACTGACCCCGCAGCTAACAAAGGCTACCAAAATGTCAGCAGTGGAGACAGAGGGACCCTGGGGCCCAGAGTTGGAGAAGACATGATTTATCTGGTAACTTGGCCGGGTGGTGTTGATGGTATGGAGATGATCTATAGGAGGCTGATGGCAGGGGCAAAGGGGTGGTTGTAGCTCAGGAGTTAGAGGAGGTCGGAAGGTTGGTGGTTTGGTCCCTGGCTACTCCAGTCTGCATGCCAATTATCTTTGGGCAAGATACTAACCCAAGTTTCTCTCTGGCTCCGATAGCAGTGGTAGCAGTGGTGGCACA
The DNA here is from genome assembly GCF_013358895.1 of Oreochromis aureus. Lineage (NCBI taxonomy): Eukaryota > Metazoa > Chordata > Actinopteri > Cichliformes > Cichlidae > Oreochromis > Oreochromis aureus. Next base: position 34,999,996 of record NC_052943.1, read on the forward strand.
TCCCTTTGACTCATGGCAGCACAGGGTAGGGCGGCTTGGCTGAACACCCAGCTGATGCAGTAAGCTGGATGGGGCTCCAGCTCACGGTTTGGGGTCCTCAGGGGTACAGAGTGAACTAAGGCCTCCAGTAGGTCCCACAGGCTGAGAGAGCGGAACCGTAAACAGAAGGGTTCAACTGATCCAGACTGGTCGTGCTCTCAGTCAGAGTCCCTCCCCTCAGAACATGGAAGAAGATAGATGCCTTTATTGTGGCCCAAAAGGTCATTTCATTAGCTGTGTCCCAAAACGTCGGCTGCATCCTCCGGAGGCCGCATTTGAAGGCCGATTACGTCACAGCCAGGCGACGAAGGCTGTCGCAATTCGTTTAGATTGTTAGATTAAATAAAACTTTATTAATCCATTGGATGGGTTCCTCCAGGATTTTCACACAGCTGAATAAACGTTAAACAGAAAACTGATTAAACAGAAGTGTGAGATGGTCGAGAATTTATGCCAGTGTCCTGTTATATTTTAGATAGCAAGGAGCAGACGGCCGAGTTTATTAAACTCCACCGACACAGCGGTGACGCAAATCTGAAGGCTAGACCGTCCCATTTCACAGCCTCACACTTCCGGCCTTCTCAGTCTTCGAAGGACCCGGCCCACGTAGACCGCGAAGGCCGGGTCCTCCGAAGGATGCAGCCGACGTTTTGGGACACAGCTATTGATTCTTGCCCCATGTGGCCAAAACAGCATAATTTGTCAGTAATGGTAGGGTTACTGACTGGTGAAAATAATAAGGGCTCATCTCTACCACATTTAATGATTCCTGCTAAAGTCTCAAACACCTGCTCCCATGCTCTCCAAGAAGAGTGGAAGTACTGGTTGGAATGATTGGAACACCTGTTTGTTTGGACCGACCACAAAGACCTTGCCTACTTCCAATCTGCAAAAAAACCAAACACCTAGCAAACCAGGTGTTTAATTTTTTTCCACTCAGTTTAACTTCACTATCCCTTACAGACCTGACTCTAAGAACATCAAGCCTGGCATGCTCTCCTGACAGTTTTCCACCTCCATTACAACCTTTGATGTTCGACCATCCTGCCTCCCTTCTCTGTAATTGGGTCACTTACCTGGGAAATCGAGTCAGTTATCCACAAAGCCCAACAAGCTGAACATGAACCTGGAAACGGTCATCTCGTCATCTCTTCGTTCTCACCTCAGTCCCGTCTAAGGCAAGCCATTGGGCACACAAAGCAAAATTCACCTGTCATTCTGGTAGAAACGACACAATTACCTTCCTGCAGCTGTTCTGGTAGCCTTCTCGCGGCATTCCCCTGGACGTTGTTGCTGACCGCGGCATTAGTCTGTTTCTGACTTTCATCCTCAGACTAATGGCCAAGTAGAACACAATAATCAGGAGCTTGAGGCCACCCTGAACTGCACTGCTTCTTCAAACCAGTCCATTTGGAGCTCACAGCTGGCCTGGGTGAAGTTTGCCCTTAATGTCATGACTTTATCAACTGTCTCCCTTTGACTCATCACTAGGATACCAACCTTCTCTCTTTCCATCTGTTGAAGGTGAGCTTTCTGTCCCCTCAGTTCAACATTATGTCTGAAGGTGCTGCCGTCTCTGGAAAGCCAATTGCCCCACCCTGCTAAGGACAAAAGAGCAAAATGAGTGCCTAGCCAATAGCAGGAGAGTGTCTACCGTCCTGGCAAAATGGTTTGGTCATCCCCCTGGTTTGTACGCAGACGTGCTGACTCAAAAATACTGACTCCCAACTTTATGGGCCCATTTGAGATTAACTCGCTCATTCACCCTGTGTCTGTTCACCTCGAGCTACCCGGGAATAGGAGAATTTAAAGTGTCTTCCACATCTCCCAGATTAAACTTGTTGTCTGAAGTCCTCAATAAATGTACCATTTCACAGGCAGACAGCACCCCAATGAACCTACAGACCTGTAGCATTAACATCTATTATGATGAAGTCAGTGGAGAGACTGGAGCAGTAATACATTAAGGCTGTTCTCCAAATCACAGTTGACCCCCACCAATATGGCCTGTATTTGTATAGCGCTTTACTAGTCCCTAAGGACCCCAAAGCGCTTTACACAACCAGTCATCCACCCATTCACACACACATTCACACACTGGTGAAGGCAAGCTACGTTGTAGCCACAGCCTGGGGCGCACTGACAGAGGCGAGGCTGCCGGACACTGGCGCCACCGGGCCCTCTGACCACCACCAGTAGGCAACGGGTGAAGTGTCTTGTGTCAAGGACACAACGACCAAGACCGTGTAAGCCGGGGCTCGAACCGGCAACCTTCCGACTACAAGGCGAACTCCCAACTCTTGAGCCACGATCACACCAATATGAATTCCCAACCAGCAGATCAACAGATGGCACCATTTCCAGCTCCAGCTTCTTCCTGTACTTGTCCTTGCTGTTTCTAATCTTGACTTTAAATTGCTTCTGTAGACTCCTCAATAATTCCCTGTCCCTCCCTGAAGGCTCTTTTTCTTGTTTATCAGTTCCTTCAGGTCACTGGTGATCCAGGGTTTGTTATTAGGGAAGCATGTCCCCGTTCTAGTGGGGATGATTAGATTAGATTAGATTAGATTAGATTAGATTAGATTAGATTAGATTAGATAAAACTTTATTAATCCCTCGGGTGGGTTCCTCTGGGAAATTCGGTTTCCAATAGCACAGCACCGACAGAAGTTACAGAATATGAGCAGAATACCATATATACACATATATAAATACAGAGACATATATAAATAAAGAGTATACAAAAGGGATAAATAGAATAAATAGGAATAAGAATACAAGGGAATTGCACATTTCAAGTATTGAAGTCTATTGCACTGTTGGGTATTAACAAAAAGTATTGCACAGTGAAGTGAAGAGGCACTACTGCTTAGTTGTCCCCCCCTCCTTTGTCCTCCTGTTTCCCCTCCCTCTCCCCTCCAGAGAGGAGTTAAACAGTTTGATGGCATGTGGGACAAAGGAGTTTTTAAGTCTGTTGGTTCTTGATTTTGGGAGAAGCAACCTGTCACTGAACAGACTCCTCTGGTTGTTTATGGCTGTGTGCAGAGGCTGCCCAGCATTGTCCATAATGTCCAGCAGTTTCTTTAGTGTCCTTCTCTCTGCCACTGTCACCAGAGTGTCCAGCTTCGTGCCGACCACAGAGCTAGTCTTCCTGATCAGTTTTTCCAGCCTGGATGATCCTTCTTTGCTGTGCTGCTCCCCCAGCACACTACAGCATAGAAAAGTACTCCAGCAACCACCGACTGGTAAAACATCCTCAGGAGCTTCCTGCAGATGTTGAAAGACCTCAGCCTCCTGAGGAAGTACAGTCGGCTTTGGGCTTTTTTATACAGGTGCTCTGTGTTGCATGACCAGTCCAGTTTGTTGTCCACCAACAGCCCGAGGTACTTGTACTTGTTGACCACCTCCACCTCCTCCCCCTCTATCTGAACCGGCAGTGGACCTTCTCTGGACCTCCCAAAGTCCACAACCAGTTCCTTAGTCTTTGAGGTGTTGAGTTGCAGGTGGTTTGTGTGACTCCATGCAACAAAGTTCCTCACCAGACTTCTGTACTGCTCTTCCTGATTATCCCAGATACACCCCATGATGGCTGTGTCGTCTGCAAACTTCTGAATATGGCATGATTCAGAGTTGTAGCAGAAAGAGGTGTACAGGGTGAAGAGAAGAGGGGGCAGCACAGTTCCCTGTGGTGCTCCTGTGCTGCTGACCACAGTGTCAGACATGATGCTGTCCACACAGGAGTTTATATAGTCAGTCACACACTCAGCCATGGCATTGATGTCCTCTCCATGTTCCTGGCAAAGCCCTATCCAGTTTGTAGTCTCTAAACAACCCTGCAGGGTTGCTTCGGTTTCCTGTGACCGCTTTCTCACAGATCTCTTCGTCACAGGTTGCCTCTGAACAAGGGGTTTATATTCTGAGCAGAGAAAAACAAGACTGTGATCAGGATTTCCCATAGGAGGTCTTGATTTGGAGATATATGAATCCTTGACAACTGCATAAAACAAATCCAGTGTCTTGTCTCTGGTTGAGCAGCTGACAAAGGTCGGTAATGGCTGAAGGTGGAACGTAACCAGATGCCAAAAAAACACTGGTGAACTGTCTTGGTAAATAATATGGATGGAAACTTACTGCCAAGAGTTCAGTATCTGGGCTGCAGAGACGACACTTCACAGTAACATGTCCTGGATGACACCATCTGTTGCTCACAAGCACTGCTAATCCACCTCCTTTCCTTTTTCCGCTCATCTTCAAATCTCTGTCTGCTCATGGAGCCTGGCAGAGAGACGCTGGAGTTGGGGATTTGATCCTGCAGCCATGTCTCAGTGAAACACATAATACTGCATTCCCGATACTCCGGCTGAGTCGTTATTAGGGTTTGGAGTTCATCCATCTTGTTAGCCAGTGATCTCACATTGCCCACTATTGATAGGCAATGATAGGCTCTGCATCCACGATGACTCCTTTTCAACTCATCTTGGATTTATGGCTTCAGCTGAGGTATTATTTCAGCTTTTGCAGTGTTAATCAGCTCCTTCCGGTTGTAAGCCACCTTGTTACTATGGTTATGCATCATAAGAAACAATCAAAAGTAAAGAAAATCATCAGCAAAATTCCTTCTAGCTGCACAGGATCCAAAAAATAGAGACAAATGCAATCCTTCAGCCAAAAACGGAGGAATGAAACTTTTAAACAACAGTAACAGTAACAGAGCTACTCCAACATGCTGCCCCCCGAGCGGCTCAATCTGGAAAAACAATGGCGTCATACGTCAGTGTTGTTTTCCTAATGTTCTCTTTGGTGCCCTGCCTACGTGTCATGTATCTGTTACATTTCTTTCATCTTTGTCTATGATAGAAAAAGCCAAAAAGACACATTTAGAGGTGAAGTGGTGTTGATGACATGAGCATTAGATTTAGGTCACTGTAATATTGTGCTAAATACATATACATATATATATATTAAATAGCTGAGAAACAAAAGAACTGAGAAAGAGAAGAGAAATGAGTGGCTCCTCTCTGGTCTCCACACAGCATTAAGTGTCTGTAAATGTTGGATTGTCAATTTCAAAAAGTGAGAACAAACACAAACAGCCCCTGTCTGACATGGGAAAGGAGCATTTCATGCAGTGTGTAGGACACAGATGTTTGTGTCTGTCTCCAGTTTTCACCATAGAAATGCTGACGGCCCTTTAACAGCTGAAAATACTTCATGTAAAGACACCACTTGAAAGACTTTTACCTGATCGTGCTCGTTCAGATCCAAAGGCAGCTGGGTTAGACCAATTTTTATCTTACCTAGCACTTAAGCAAACGATATATGGACTGGTTCTTATACAGTGTTTTTCTACTCTGAGCTTCTCTTTCATTACACACTATGATGGATGCATCAGAGAGCAGCTTGGCGTTAGTGTCTTGCTCGAGGATATTTGGCATGCAGGCTGGAGCAGCCAGGTATCAAACCATCAACCTGCCAGTTAGCAGGTGACCTGCTCGACCTCCTGAGCTACAGCCACCACCATGTGGCAGCGAGTCAGTTTATGTTGCAATATTTGTTACAAGAATGGGTGCACATCAAACAGTATTCAGTTACTTCTTAATTGTTTTTATATCATATTCAGAAAAAAAAGAACCTTGTTGTGTCTTGAAAAGTACAGAGTATTTGTACACTGCTCCAAAAATGTATTTTATATAAGAGAAGTATGCACTGCTGGGCCTGAGTGTACGATGTAGGTCCTTTTAAAAACAAACAAAAAGAAACAAAAGTCACAAAGTGACGGAAAAATGAAGTGTGTGGTACGCAGCAAGGTGACGGTGAAAAGTCCCTGTAGCTTTATCACACTTAATGATTACGAGCTGCTTCTCCTGCTCTAATTATCTTATGGGTGAGATTGCTTTAGGCCACTCTCTTCTTTTCTCTAAGCTTCCTGAATGTTTGAGAAACTTTTGATGAGTGAGAAGAGCATTACTTTATCAAACATCCTGTGCTGTATTTTTAGCTGTAAAATGAAAACATAAATTGTTAGAATCATGTAAAATCCTGACACACAGTGATAAAATGTTTGCTGCTGGTGCCTCAGTGTGTCGGTTTGCATGGACGTGACAAACGAGCTGTGATCATATTTGTGAAAACTCTCCCTGTATGTAAGTGCATGTCCACTTCTCCCAGCCCTACTCCGTCACTTGGTTCACTATCATGATGGTGATCCATATCTGACCGCAGCACTGACTGGATTTAGAAAAGATATTCTTTGAACTGATTTATGTTTCTTGTGCTGCTCTGACAGTCTGCAGACAATCTGAATCATGCACTTGTGCGTCTGTTTCCCTCACTGTCTGTCACTCGTGTGAGTTTGTGGAGATTTTCGAGTTCAGAGTTTGGGCAGAGAGAGGAGAGGGCTGTGTGTTGGAAGCAGCAGTGTGTGTTGTGTAGTGGTTCACTAGGGGGAGCACTAGGTCTAAGCAGCTCCTCTCCCCACTCAGCTGTAGGCACAGAGCAGCTGTTTAAGCTAAGGTGCAGGTCAAAGTGATCCTTGGACAGGAATGAGTATATCAGAGAGACAGCTCATGTCAAACCCTTAGAGACAAACATAGAGTATAAAGGTTGGTAGGATGCAGTGAAGGAGGACAAGCAGAGGATTGGTGTGACAGAGGAGGATGGAAGCAGACCATCCACTGTGGTGACCTCTAAAGGGAGCACCCAAAAAAAGAAGAACATACTGCATTTCCATATATATTTATACACTTCGATAAAGTGCTGCAGCTATTTGCTATTTTCCCTGCAAAATATGAAGAATTGAGACTTTTGCACATTAATGTCTCGGTTCCTTCATGCAATTCATTCTCCAACAGCCGACGTCAAACTAAAGCTATAAAACAACCAGAGGGGAAAATACAAATCACAAAGTAATATTTCATTATACACGTAAAATTAAATTTACTCTATAATCTATATTAAAAATCAGGAAATAATCACTTCTGGTACAGATCATTGATTTTGAGCTTGTTATGCTCCCTCCTTTAAACTGACTAAAACTTCCTGCTAAAATAACAATGCAAATACCAAATCATGCAAAGTTCAATGTTTACAGTTAACACACCTTTCTGGATTTCTGTTAATAGAAAGTAGATTTTCTAAAACGTGTAGCATTCAGGTGTCAAAGCACCATGACTCTGTGTTACTGAGTAACCACCAGAATAAAGTATCTACAGGTGTCCTGTAGATGAAACATGCTGAGATATCTACCACCTCCTATTCCTCTTATTGTTAGCCTTCTTTTTGTTTGTTTGTTTGTTTTTAAATCTGTGAACATGACATGTGATCTTTCCTAGCGTCCATGATGAACCCAGACACCCTTAGTGACCACAACATACAGACCAAGCTGCAGCTGACTCCAGCGTTCGTGTCACCAGTACCTGAAGACCAAAATCATAAGTCATTTTGTTACTGCACTAAAAAAGAAAGTGCAAAAATATCTCTGTTAGACTGCAGACACAAATCAGGAGCAAAGTGGATCAATGACCTCCGCATACAGAAGGAAAAGTGACTGTGAGCTCACAATGTCCTCAACACATTTCTCTTTGTTTTGCACTTTTCAAGAAGGTCAAAAGTTGATGAGTGAGCTCTTTTTAGTTTCAGACATGAAGGGCCCATCTGCTGGTGTTCTCTTAGGCTACGTTCACACTGCAGGTCTTAATGCTCAATTCCGATTTTTTGATCAAATCTGATTTTTTTGTCTGCTTGTTCACACTACAAATAAAATGCGACAGCAAACGCGCTCTAGTGTGAACGCTCAAAGCCGCCCGCATGCGCAAAAGAAGACGTCACACACAACGCGCTCTGTTTAGACCCAGAGCAAACAGTATTGTTTGACTTTGGACTTTACGTTTCCAAATTTTTGCTTTAAGTTATTTTGTTATTTACATAATAATGTAAATAACCTAATAATTATCCTTATTGCTGTTTTAGAGGAGCGGTGCTTCAAAGGATAGTTGCAGATTTCTGTCAGAATCTGCAGATTATACAGTACAAATAAAATGTTCATGTTGTCTTCCCAACAGTTTCACTGACATCTACACTGGATGGCCAGGAAGCGTTCGCGATGTCTTCTCCGGCGCTGATAATTGGCGTCTGTTTTGTGTCAGTGACGTAAAAGACGGATTTAATGCGACATGACCGTTCACACAGCAGTCGCTTTCTAAAACATCGGATATGTATCGGATTCAGGACCACATACGAAAGTGACCCAGATCGGATTTGATGCACTTTCACCAGCTTCTTGTGTTCCTTCTTCCTGATGTTGCTGTCATTCAGAACCGCTACATCTATCAGTACGGCCGTCTTCCTCTGCTTGTCCACCACTATTATGTCCAGGTGGTTAGCCATCACCAAGTGGACATAATAGTGTTTGTCTGTATCTGGAAGTCTCACAGGATTTTGGCTCGGTCATTCTCCACCACCCTGGGTAGCATCTCCTATTTTGACCTCAGGACTTCCAGGTTATACTCAGCACAGATGTTCCTGTACACTATGCCGGCCACTTGGTTATGGCGTTCCATGTATCCCCTGCCTGCTAGCATCTTGCACCCTGCTGTTATGTTCTGGATTGTCTCTGGGGCATCTTTACACAGCCTGCACCTGGGGTCTTGCCTGGTGTGATAGACCCCAGCCTCTATGGATCTGTGCTCAGAGCTTGTTCTTGTGCTGCCATGATTAGTGCCTCTGTGCTGTCTTTCAGTCCAGCTTTGTCCAGCCACTGGTAGGATATATGTATATATACATACATATAGTGATCCAGGCGTTCCACTCTGAACGCTTGTAACACACACAGACATTCTAGGTCTGACCAACCATCTCAGTGGTGGGCAAAAGATGACAACCAATAAAATTCTAAAAGACAATTTATTAGTACAATGTTTAAAAAATTAAAGGATAAAACTGTCCGTCTCCCACTTGTTAAAGGGATAAAACACACAGTCCAAGGCCAGAGCCAGCGATGCCACAAGTCAGTTGTGGCATCATCATGTCAACTACTTTAATGGTGATCAGCAGTTGTCCTCCAAGACCCACCACCCTGTAAGTAGAAGGCCGGCAATCACTCAGGCCTCAGCAACCCAACTCTGCCTTTAGGCTGCAGCATACAGTAGGCCTTGACCTGCACAGAGAGATGAAATATCAACACATCTTCATTACACAATTCACAGTGCAGCAACCGATCCATCACAAACATACTTAAATCAAGTCATGTTAGATCTGGCCATATGACATACCTACACAGAGAGACAACATTTTACAGCAGTGTTTGTAGTGTGGGCTATAAGCAGACTAGAATATCAGTGCAATCAAATACACCTGCCTTCAATGAATCCAACCTCGTCACAGCCACTGGCCCACAGCAAATATAACACCAAAACCACTCCCAGACCAGTGCAACTTCCCACAACTAACATGGAGATGAATCCATACAGGCAACGTTACTCCACCATGATACACGCTCAATATAAATATATATATATGTATATATATATATATACATATATATAGAGGAACATAATTAGGAGGAGAAAGATATCGTGTTGCTTCTTCCTGATTTTGCTGCTGTCATTCAGTATTGCTACATCTATCACTACGGCCGTCTTCCGCTTGTCTAACACCATGATGGTTTTTCCTCCCTTTAGAACAGGGGTCCCCAATCCCAGTCCACGAGGGCCGGTGTCCCTGCAGGTTTTAGATCACACCCTGGGTCAACACACCTGAATCACATGATTAGTTTATTACCAGGGCTCTGGAGAACTTCAAGGCATGTTGAAAAGGTAATTTACATTTAAATCAGCTGTGATGGATCAAGCACACATGTAAAACCTGCAGGGACACTGGCCCTCGTGGACTGGGATTGGGGACCCCTGCTTTAGAAGCTCTGCCAGCCTTTACCACAGTTGCTTGTTGGTGGGTCTCTCTGCCTTCAGCTTTGTCTTCAGTACCTGAAAACCATGCTCTATGGAGTTGAGATCAGGCATTGAAGTAGCTGCTGGACTCAAGGCAAATAAATTACTTGGGGATTGATTTTGTAGTATGCTTTGGATTATTATCCACTCACGCTGTGAAATGCAGTTTTGCAACATTTGCTTGTCTCTGGGATGTTTGTAATATGTGTGCTGTTTGTTTCTCTAGTTTATTGCTGAGATGAGCGGCCAGTCAGGTTCTGTTTCAAAATGCTCCTGAATTAGGCTACGTTCACACTGCAGGCGAAAGCGCATCAAATCCGATTTTTTCTCCTATGCGACCCGTATCCGATCATGGTATGACAGTGTGAACGGCACCAATCCGATATTTTCAAATCCGATCTGGGTCACTTTCGTATGTGGTACTGAATCCGATACATATCCGATGTTTTAGAAAGCGACTGCTGTGTGAACGGTCATGTCGCATTAAATCCGTCTTTTACGTCACTGACACAAGACAGACGCCAATTATCAGCGCCGGAGAAGACATCGCGAACGCTTCCTGGCCATCCAGTGTAGATGTCAGTGAAACTGTTGGGAAGACAACGTTGGAGAAACGTGAACATTTTATTTGTACTGTATAATCTGCAGATTCTGACAGAAATCTGCAACTATCCTTTGAAGCACCGCCTCTCTAAAACAGCAATAAGGATAATTTTTAGGTTATCTACATTATTATGTAAATAACAAAATAACTTAAAGCAAAAATTGGGAAAAGTAAAGTCCGAAGTCTTTATATTAAGGGCCATCAGTCAAACAATACTGTTTGGTCTGGGTCTAAACAGAGCGCGTTGTGTGTGACATCTTCAGTAAGACCTGCAGTGTGAACGTAGCCTAAGTCACGCTGGTTACCACGATTTCTGCAAACGCACCAAACTGCTGTGAACTGAATAATTAAGTTGAGCTCGTCCTGCAATAACCAATCAGTGATATGGGTGTTTTACTAAAGTGTATGAATTAAGTGTATCACTAGAATTCAGCTGAGACGGCACAGAGACTTTATTGAGCGGGCACCAACCCCCGAAACTTCGCCGCCCTTTGACATATACAGAAGTTGTTTAGCAGATCGATTAGCCTGCTCACTACACTTATGTTTGAATGACAGTGCAGTCTGCGCGTTTTCTACTCTCACAGTAAAAGATAATTATACCACCTTCCACTTTTACCCTTTTACTGTCGCCACGCTCATTGGTCCACGCATAAAATCAGAGTATGCTTGTGATAATAACTATTTGTATTACCTTACACTGTAGTGCTGGCCGTGATTCAGACCCTGGTTTGCATTTACTCCGGCAGGGGTCGTATGCGCTCCGCGGATGTGCTACTCCCCCTGCCTCTCTGTTCCACTGCTGTGTGGTTGGAACAGAGATGTAACGTTTCTACCGTTGGCTGTAATTATATCGCACAGCCCAGAGAGGAGCACGTGAATGCTGAATACATGCATATCACAACATTTGCATGCATTAACCTGGCTCGCCCAGCGTGTCCTCAGGCTCTCACAGGCTCTGCCACCAAGTCAACAAGTGCTCCACTCTAATCACACCCTGGTTCATTAGTGGTGCACTTTATAACGGACGAGTTGGGAAGGGCATCATGCACTTGAGAAATAAATTCCTTCTCGCTCCTGTCCTTTTTTCTCTTTTGCCTTCAGGTAGGTATCCTTAAGAGAAATCAGTCCGCGGTCAGAGGGAGGTAGAGAGATATAGAGAAGCAGTGAGGGAGACGAAGGCCGAGCGGACGAGCAACCCCAGGAGCCAATCAGGAGAGAGCTTTCCGCGTGATTTACAGCTGCGGGGGCTGAGAGGGGAGGCGCGACTCAGGGAAAAAAGCAAACAGTTGAGTGAAGAGCATCAGTGGAGAGTGGAGTGGAGGCGGCTGCAGTGAGGAACAGGACGCCAAGAAGAAAGAGACAGCCAGAGTCTGCAGTAGATTTCATCGCTGAAGACAGTGTGCGTGTCGTATGTTTTTCCTGTGGATTATAATTTATGTTTCCAACTTTCAGCTGTCTGAGATTCTGCGCTTCACTGGAGTGTGCGCTGAGGCTTCACCTGGACGCATGTGCGAAAGTAACAGAGCCAATTTTTAAAAGTGAAAAATATCATGGAGTCCTTTGGATTCCTGTCAGAAATGAAATGCGCCTTCTTTTAATCCCACAGAGTTTCCCGGACCTCTTGTACATTTACAGAGACTTTACGCATTTTGGAGACTTTACGCATTTACTGTAATGGGTGATGTAAACTGACATTTTTTCACTAACATATATGATATTTTTACCCAAGTGCACTTGTTTTCCCGGCGATGATTGTGCTTTTGCTTGTCCTGTGCATCGCGGATGGAGTGCTCTGTCAGATACGCTACTCTGTCCCGGAGGAGGCGGACCATGGCACACTGGTGGGAAATATTGCTGAGGACCTGGGGCTGGACCTCACCAAGCTAGCCTCCCGGCGTTTCCAAGTGGTGCCCAGCTCTCGGACACCCTACCTGGAGGTGAACCTGGAGAACGGCGTCCTATTCGTTAACGAGAAAATCGACCGGGAGCAGATTTGCAAGCAGAGTGCGAGCTGTCAGCTAAACATGGAGGTGTTCTTGGAGAACCCATTAGAGCTATTCCGGGTTGAAATCGAAGTGGTGGACATTAACGACAACCCACCCAATTTCCCGGAGACCGATATCACGGTGGAGATCTCAGAGAGCGCCACTCCGGGCACCCGCTTCCCCTTGGAGAGCGCATTCGACCCGGACGTTGGCTCCAACGCTTTACGCACGTACGATATCACCACTAACAACTTCTTTTACCTGGACGTGCAGACCCAGACGGACGGAAACAAGTTCGCGGAGTTGGTGTTGGAGAAGCCGCTGGACCGGGAGCAACAGACGGCGCACAGGTACGTGCTAACCGCGGTGGACGGCGGTCAGCCTCCGCGGACTGGCACCGCGCTGCTGGTCGTCAAAGTGTTGGACTCTAACGATAACGTGCCCGTGTTTGAGCAGCCGGTGTACACGGTGAGCCTGTCGGAGAACGCGCCGCTGGGCACGCTCGTCATACAGCTGAACGCCACCGACCTGGACGAGGGACTGAATGGAGAAATCATTTATTCATTCAGCAACCACATCTCCAGCCGCGTCAAAGACCTGTTCTCTATAGATTCACGCACCGGGCGCATCGAGGTGCGCGGAGAGGTGGATTTCGAGGAGAGCAGCCTCTATCAAATCTTTGTTCAGGCCAAAGATCTGGGACCAAACGCCGTGCCCGCGCACTGTAAAGTGCTCGTCAAACTCAGCGACGTGAACGACAACGCACCGGAAATTACTTTCAGCACTGTCACGGAGTCAGTGAGCGAGAATGCGGCTCCCGAGACCGTGATCGCGCTGCTGAGCGTCACGGACCGGGACGCAGAGGAGAACGGACAGGTCCACGTGGAGATCCTCGGTGACGTCCCGTTTAAACTGAAATCTTCCTTTAAAAATTACTTCACTATAGTCACTGACGGGCCGCTGAACCGCGAGCAGGCGGACTCCTACTCCGTCACTGTGGTCGCGCGCGATAAAGGAACGCCGTCACTGGCCACCAGTAAGTCCATTCGGGTGCAGGTGTCAGACGAAAACGACAACGCGCCCACGTTCACACAGCCCGTATATGACGTGTACGTGACAGAAAACAACGTGCCAGGGGCGTACATACACGCGGTGACGGCCCTGGACCCGGACATTGGGCAGAATGCTGTCATCAGCTACTCCATATTAGAGTGTGACATCCAGGGCATGTCAGTCAAAACCTACGTGTCAATCAACGAGGAGACGGGCTATCTCTATGCTCTCAGATCGTTTGATTATGAGCAGCTGAAGGAGTTCACGTTCATGGTCAAGGCCAAAGACGCAGGGACCCCAGAGCTCTCCTCTAATGCCACTGTTAAAGTCATCATTGTGGACCAGAATGACAACGCCCCGCTAGTGCTGGCTCCCCTGGGAAAGAATGGCACAGCCAAGGAGCCCCTGCCTCGCTCTGCTGAGCCAGGATATCTGGTGACACGTGTCGTGGCCATGGATGCGGATGATGGAGAGAACGCTCGTCTGTCCTACAGCATCCAGAGGGGAAATGAGAATGGCATGTTCAGGATGGACTGGAGAACAGGTGAACTCAGGACTGCGAGGCGGGTATCGGTCAAGCGAGACCCCCATCAGCAGTACGACCTGTTGATTGAGGTGCGAGACCACGGCCAGCCGCCTCTGTCCTCTAGCGCCAGCGTGCTGGTGGTGCTGGTGGACAGTGTGGCTGAAGGCCGTGGCGGCGGGGAGAAAGGCGGTACCTCCAAGGCAAAGGACAGCACCCTGGACCTCACTCTCATCCTTATCATCGCCCTGGGCTCCGTCTCCTTCATCTTCCTCCTGGTTATGATTGTGCTGGCCGTGCGCTGTCAGAAGGACAAAAAGCTTAACATCTATACTTGCTTAACCAGTGACTGCTGTTTTGGCTGCAGCTCCTGCTGCTCACGGCAGGGCAGGGCCCGCAAGAAAAAGCTCAGCAAGTCGGATATCATGCTGGTGCAAAGTGCCGTTAACGTCAGCGGGGCTGGCACAGCTCAAGTCCCTGTGGAGGAATCTGGGAGCTTTGGCTCCCACCACCAAAACCAGAACTATTGCTACCAGGTATGTCTCACTCCAGAGTCTGCCAAAACTGACCTCATGTTCCTAAAGCCATGTAGTCCTTCTAGGAGCACAGACACCGATCACAACCCGTGTGGGGCCATAGTGACAGGGTACACAGACCAGCAGCCTGACATCATATCAAACGGCAGCATTTTATCAAATGAGGTAAGAGCCCCTCTCCTGCCTGCGGTTTAAACTCCATTTCCATCTGAGGTCCTCCGCATGTCTAAACCCGATTCATGTCCCCTGCTTAGACGTCTGATAAGAATGAAATATATACCAGAGACGTTCAGGAGCCATTTCATACCCAAAATTTCACTTCACTGGCATGCTAGATCTTCAGATGGGTGTTACTGAGTGTCGATACATCAACTGTAACACGATGTAATAGAAAATGAAAGCAGATATAGAAAAGAGAAACTTTGAGTTTTGCAATCCTTAAAAAGCAACGACTGCATGTTTATGATGTGCTTCCATGGCTGATAAATTAGAGAAGGTGTATAAAGACAATGTATGTTGGCAAAGAGGCTGCTGGTGGGTGTGGGAGTATTCATGGGTGTATATGTGTGCGTGAAGCCCAGTCACCCAGGGTTAAATATATACTGTTCAAAATGCTGCATCTCTGGGCTGTCGCAGCCTACATTACTGCGCTACTTCACCTTGCACCTTGGCAACCTGTCTGCACAGCTTCCCCTCCCTGTGGGAAAGCTGGAGAAGGTCTCCACTCCTCGGTGGAGATGAATGACATGTGTAATAGTTACGTCAGCTCAAAGCTGTGCGGGTTGTGTCGTCTCTGGCTCGATGGATGTAATGTTCTTTTGTTTTTCTGCTGCTTTTTTCTCTCTGCATAAGGAGACGCACTAAAAACTGCCCCTTCTCTTTCAGACCAAACACCAGCGAGCTGAACTCAGCTACTTGGTCGACAGGCCGAGACGTGTCAACAGGTAAATATGGAAAAAGCCCTTCTACCTGCTCTGTCACTTAGCTGGTCTGCTTCTAGCTCATTTCCTGATATCTCCCATTACTGTGATGCTGACATGGATTAAGAAAAACAAAGCAAGGTCGGCTTTCATGGGCTTTATTTTAATGTTCTCTTCATTTCAGTTCAGCCTTCCAGGAGGCCGACCTGGTCAGCTCCAAAGACAGTGGCCACGGAGACAGCGAGCAGGGAGACAGCGACCACGATGCTACCAATCGAGGCCATTCGTCTGGTAGGTGCTGGCTTTGTATAAACTCTTTGTCTTCTCTCTGTGCCCCTCTGGCATCTATAGATCTGAGGAGGATCTGCTGATTAGCATTGTGGGTCCAGGAGCTGCCCGTCTCTCTACTGTTGAAATCTGGCAGCACATTGTGCAGGGCTGGAAAAATTAAAGCTTATTTCTAAAGGTCATCATCATCCACAGCCAGAGTCGGTGTCTGAGGTATTTTAGCTGTTGTGTTGTGCCTGCGTGGGATTATTGCTTAAACTCTTGTACCAGAATCAAACCTTTTCCTGTGAGCCACATCCAAGTGCTCGCTCCTAAAGCCAACACATAATATTTGTTACTGTGACGTTTGCCGTGTGGTGATTGAATGTCTTGAGTGAGGCTTCCACTGCTGTTTGTAAATATGCGGCGGCGTTAATGAGGAGCCTGCTCCCTGTGAGCGCGGTCACTCGGTGCTGGAGACCACTTGACGAGATGTGATGGGCTTGTTAATGAGGCTGGGCTCGCACCGGAGTGCTGGGAAGCCGACCAAATAGGTTGTGGCTGTAGCAAACAAACCGTGCATTTCATTCGTTCATTAGATTAATTAATGCACTTATTCATGCTGTTACTCTCTAACTGCACGGCCCCCCTGCTTGTTTTTTCCTTCCTCGCTATACCCTTCCATGCACGGGCTGTTTTTCTCCTTTAATTCTTCCCTGCCTTACAAGAGGACCCTGCTGATTTATAAAAGCTAGGTTTAGCTCTTTATTTGTTGCCGACCCACTGTGGATGAGGTCTGCCATCATGTCTGGTCAGCCACAGCAGGCGCCCCCATCGTGCCAAATGGAATTTGCCTGCCACTTCCAGTGTCACCCCAGTAGGCCCGGTTGGTTTACATGGAGCTGAGTAACAGAGGCACGCAGAGCCAGACCCCGTCTCTGCCAACACGGCCTGACTTTACACAGATACTCTGCTGCACCTTTTATATTTTTCCTTCTAATCTGCTTTATATGCATGGAGCTGTACTACTTTGACTTTATTAGCATGTCCACACTCTCTTATGCGTTCTTCTGACGGGAGATGTTTTTACATTTCACGACTGTTTGAAGAAACAGACAAACAGGAATAAATAAAGACTTCCCGAGCTCAGATTGCATGATTATATAAACCGTGCTGCGTGTTCAGAGTTGGTGAGTTAGTGGAGATTAACACAATTTGTTGTTGATTTAAATAAGAGCTGAACTGGCAGGGCTGGACCAGCACACGGTGACCCGGGGCCTCTGTTTCTCCAACTTGCTTTGCTTAGAACTTAATTCATGCTAATTTATGTTCATGTAGGCTCCACATGTGTGCAGATTATCAGCTGAAACAATGAAGCATCTCTGTGAATTAACTCTGGCAGATCACGCTTAGCTTAAACTGTTGTTGCATTGTATATTTGATTTGCTGTTTGTTAGACCATGTCAGCATCACATGTTAGCCTATCCATACAGTCTCTACTCTGATTGGCCCAGCACATCCAGCTGTGAAACAGCGGCTCATACCCTTTGCATACCCTTGGTGCAGCAGATAGCATGAGTTACTTTGTTGCAAAGTTATCAGTTTAATGCCTTTACCCAGATTATTTGCTGTGCATTTAGTCGTTGTTTGATTAGGATAATTGATAGCATGGCTTAGAGCGCCATCATCCTGCGAGCGAATCTAGTTTGTCAGTAGTGAGGCTGCATCAGTGTTTAATAAATCCACGTGTTAGCTTTTCTCTTGGCTCTCACAGACTTCATGAATGCATCACCTTTTCCTCTTTGATCCTTCCTTTGTTTCTGTGCAGTCAGAGTTATAGGACACGATTGATTTCATTTACCTTATAAAATACTATATTTTGACCTGCTGGAGGCAGGCCTAGTGTTCATCATTATTCTCATATCCTTTTTTTTAAAGCGTAGCCGTTGTTGTATTTTTTGTTGACACAGTGATTTGTGTTCTTCTTCCTGTGGTTAGCTGCTTTGTCGTGCCAACATTTTCTGCTGCTTCAGGCACTCAGCTCTGTTGTTCTCTGATCAAAGGCCGCTCCGTTTTTCCTCATCAAGGATGTACTTAAAGAGACCAGAAGTCACCTGTGATGAACACATGAACTGGCTGAAAGAGCCATTTAACTCCATGGATTTTGTAGCATTGGAGTCAAACTGGTTACATTTGGATCAAGTGTGGAGGAAAAACAAGTTGCTGCTCAGATCAGAGCCGATATTACGAGTGCAGCGTGACAGTCACGTGAATATACACTGCATGAGTGTGTGTGTGTGTGTGTAACAGTGACTGTGATACGGTCCAATCAGAAATGCAGACTCTGTTTAACATTCAACGAGCTTCTTTGACTGCTGTCATGTTTATTATCACTGCTGCTGTTTTACATACAGTCAAAATCGGTCTGTTAAGCTATTATAGGATGAAATGAATGAGTTCTTAATTGTGTAATTATCCCCTTTATAACACGCCAAGAATAATGAGTCACATTTGAACAGAAATAGCTGATTCTGTCTGACCAGCAGCCAAAAAAGCCCAAAGACATTCAGTCCTCAGTGTCTGACAGTGGTGAAAGATCCTTTAATGAAACAAGAGGATGAATAACTTTGTGCAAAATTTAGCATAAGAAAAAAAAAAGGGGGGGGCTTTAAGTGGTGGAAATGGATTGAAAGTGAAAACGCTTAAAGTCTTTGTTGGTTATTGGAGAGTCTTTACCTCCCAGTGCTGGAGGCAGAGAAAGAACAGTGAATTTAATTTTTACTCTCAGACACACTGATGACATACTACAAAGATGGCTGCCGTGGCATTCAGAGGCATTTTCACACTTCTGTAGATTTGTATTCACACATTTATACAATCCTCATTTTGTATTTCATTTGCATGTTTTGTGCATTTATGTTGGACTTTAAATCTTCTGCCTGCCAAACATGGAGCCGAGCCGAGAAGAAGCTCGAGTATTAAATAATCACTGAATTACAACACATGTGAAATACATATGAAGTCATAGTGGAATTTATTTTAAATAAGAATACATCACATGTCTGCTGGGTAAGTCTGATAACAGACATTATCTCTAAATATGTGAGTTAATGATTTCATCATTCATCTGTAATTCATCCATGAACATTATCTGGATTTGCTTTTTATTAGGGCCCGATGCAATACCACTGTTTAATTATTGTTACTATTATCATTATTATTGTTATTGTTATTGTTATTATTGCGGCAAATGAATTGGCTTTTCGAGGGCCTAAAGATGCTCAAAAACTCTTAAAATTTTGCACACGCGTCAGGTCTGGTGAAAATTTTTTATATTTTCATGTCTCCAGACGTGGGCGGGGCAAAATGGCTCAGTAGCGCCACCGAGAAGAATGAAAAATCTAGGCCCGGGCTGGCTATGATGTACATGTATGAAATTTTGCGCACATATCTAACATCAAGAGGCACACAAAAAAGTCCATTATGGCCATGTCCAGGCCTCGTACTCATGCAAACTCCTCCTATGGAAATGTGAAAAAGCGACTCTTTAGTAATCCATAAACATTATTTTGGTGTAATTATAAAAACTATAAAACAGGTGAGAGACGAGCAGAGGCAGTTTATTTTCTTAGAGCTGAGTGTGCTCTCTGCACTAAAACCATTTGGTTACCTTTGTGTTGTTATTGCTGCCCCCCTCCCATCACAGCACCCACCAGCAGGGAGACGAGGTGTTTCTGAGATCCACCAGTATCTGACCAGCAATGAAACCTTTGTCATAAAATGATAACAACACAATTATAATTTGTTAGCAGCTCATTATGACACAGTACACACATGTTAAAAATATTTATAAAATAGTTGTTTTTTATTTCACAAACTGAAAACATGATAACATGGATAAAAAGTTTAACATTACAAATGTTAATATACATATTTAATATTTAAATTTCATGACAGCATGTTTCAATTCAATTCAATTTTATTTATATAGCGCCAAATCACAACAAAAGTCGCCTCAAGGCGCTTTATATTGTAAGGTAGACCCTACAATAATAAATACAGAGAAAAACCCAACAATCATATGACCCCCCTATGAGCAAGCACTTTGGCGACAGTGGGAAGGAAAAACTCCCTTTTAACAGGAAGAAACCTCCGGCAATGAATGTTTGTGATTCACTGTGTAAACTGACTGTGAAGAAACCAGTAAACGATGTTTGGAAGGATAAAGTTCACTGACCTTAGTACCATTACTAGTATTAATATATTAGTATTATTAGTTTAAGAAAGCAGAACAAACGTGGGTTTGTTGTGAGGTTTGAATTCTCCGAGGTGAGACGGCTGAGCAGGAGCTCGTTTGCTGTGATGAGTCCATCAGCCTGTGGATTTAGAGTATCAGACCCTGTGGGACCACTCGTCCAGGCCGGGGTCCCCGGGCTCCACATTTCCAGTCCTGCTTCGTGTACAAAGTACATTTTATCAATACGGCCAATGTCACACACTCGGAGCAGATTGAGTCTAGGCGCTTATCCAATTTTCAATCCCTCCTCCACCCCCGCCGCATTCCCGTCTCCCCCCTGCCGAGATGAATTTCTCCTTAGGCCTGCGGTTCACGTTATCACCGTGGTAACAGCTCGCTGATCAGTAATTCATTTTTCAGACCTCTGCATACCAATTACCAAATGAAGGTTATTATCGGGACTTTGCGTTTGCCCTGTGCGAGCGGCGTTCAGAATGCTAAGATGAGACGAGGTGTGGGAAGTAACGAGGGTCAGCTCGCTTCAAGAGTGCGCTCCCCTCCCTCCCCCGTCTCCTCGCTGCTCCTGCTTGTGTGTGTCTTAGTGTGAGACATGTTGACATAGTTCTTCTTAATCCTGTGTTGAAGTGGAGGCCAGACACTCTGACAATTTTCTGCGAGCATGATTTATGAAGCTTCTTTCAGCTGCAGAGCACAGGGGGAGTGGAGAGATAAGAGTATCACCTGCAACCTTTATTCATATTTTAAGCACAACCCTGTGTGTGTGTGTGTGTGTGTGTGTCTGTTTATAACTGCCTCATTCGATAGGGGAACGTGTAATTTTGATAGGATGTGGTGATGTGGCTGAATCCCCCTCGCCGAGTCCAAACGCCACATTTCCTGTTCCTATTTTGAGGTTTAACACAGCATCCATTTTGTAATATAAGCAGAGCTCTGTGTCTTCTTTCCACTCTGTGTGTTTTTGCTGCTCACAGTGGAACGCTGTCTGCGTGAGCAGGTGCACTGATATAGTGTGTCAGCACCGCTTTGCCTCGTGGCTGCGGCTCCATCAAAGTGTAAGAGGCCATACTAAAGCCTCATGCGGTGGTATATTTATGGCACGTTGCTTAATATTTAATAGGAAACCCTCTCGTTAGGAGACTGGGCACTTTTCCAAGTTGCTAGTGACAGCAAGCCAAATTAATCCTCTTGTAACAAAGCAAATTCCCCCTTTGCTGACCGTTAAGGACACAGAACAAAATGCACACACTCTGCTTACTGGGATGACAGCAGTCTTAGCCTAATCAGTCTGTATTCAGAGGGATTAGCAGCAGATAGCCTGAGCTGGACATTTTAGCCCCAAAGAGAGTCAAACACGCACACGAGGATTTAGGCTTCGAAAACATGCGTCCGCAAGATCTCGACCCAACTGCAAAAACATATGGAGCAGCAAACACACAATTTGGCTTAAGGCTTACAGTCGGCCTGCATATCTGCGCTGAGCAGCGAATGCTCTGTGACAGTTCAGCCAGTAACAAACTCATCAATAATCAGAAATACTCCACACGAAGCATCGTCTCTGCAGACAGCTTTTCATATATGATAAACTGCAAAGTATGCGCTTCATTTGATTTGACTGGTACCTGTGAACTCTTCAGTGCTTTTGTCCCATGTTTAAGCACTTTTAACCCAACATTCACTACAATGATGCATCAACATGCAGACAATAGCAGCAAACACCACCTGCTGAGCCATCCTGCCTGTTTGTACTGCAAACACATGATGGGTTCCTAAAAACTGCTGATCCACTTTGAATGGATGTAGACGCCTGTTAAGTAAATATGACAGAATGTGCTAATAATGATAAAGACGGTGACTGACTGTCCATTATATGTTACATATGTTCACATTCCTTTCTTTTGTCATTTGTGCTGTGCTTAAGCCGCTTAAGACAAATTGCCGATTCCTAATTTTAGGTGCAACCTCGGGTTAAACATCTGCTGCTAATCAGTTTGACTCGATTAGTGTTACAAACGTTGAAAAACTGAGCTTTTTTGAACTGAATCACCCTGAAATCGTCCACTCAGTGTACCGATACAGTGACACGTGACGGTTGTTCTTCTGATGTCAGAGTAGAAATGAAAAATTTGTGGAAAAAACAGACTTCTCCCAAACAGAATAGATTTGACGCAGCATTACAAACCTCAGCATGTTGCAGTAACTCTGGTCTCATGTAATATCGTCCTGTACTGTGTCACCATGTCTGAACACAGCTGTAGAACATCAGCGTGCAGCTGTCGCTCTCAAAGCGTTACGGCTAAACTCCGCTGATAAGCTGTTTGTTTCTTTTCCAAATGCTGATGAAATCTTTATTAAGCGAGCAGCATCCATACCTGTTAGTGCTGCATGTATTTGTACTGAAACAGCAGCAGAGCCACATTGTTGATGGCTGCCTGTGTGTCAGGTTTCTTTCAGTCTATTGTGCAGCAGCTTTGATCTCAGTGCTGGGAAACAGAAAGGAATCAAAGAGCAGCTTCATAATTGCAAACTCTGAACATGTCAGATCTGGTTTCCAGCTTGTGCGTGTACCGTTTTGCTCGTTAAACCTTTAATTTCTCCTCCCCGCCCCCTCCCCTACAGGCGCTGATCTTTTCTCCAACTGCACAGACGAGTGTAAGGCTTTGGGCCATTCTGATCGCTGCTGGATGCCGAGCTTCGTGCCCTCTGACGGGCGCCAGGGTCCGGACTACAGGAGCAACCTCCATGTGCCCGGCATGGACTCGGTCCCCGACACAGAGGTATTTGAAAGCCCAGAGCAAACGGCCGATAGATCATTCTCCACCTTTGGCAAAGAGACGCCTCTCAGTTACCAACACCTCCACCAGCACCTCAGCCACCACCACGGCTCCTTAGAGAGGAAAGAGTTGGAAGCATTTCTGCCTAGCTCCAGAGCACCTTATAACCCGGCTTATTTAAGTGAGTATTGTGTTTTGCTCTGGCTGAAGCGCCTGCCCGGCTCTGATCTGCTGATCAAATTAGCAGAAAAAGAAACGATTGGAAATTGAATTTTCTTCCTGGATTGGCTCGTGGAAGCTAGCGTGAAATTCATTTTAGATTTGACCGCTGTTCTCTCAGCCCTCTGTCAGAGTGTTTAACTAACTCTTCCCTCTTTCTCAAGCATCTCCATTATCTCTGTCTGTGACCTCTTATCCGTACACACACACACATGTGGTCTGTGGGCCCTTTCAAATAATAGATGCCAAAAGCAATTATGATCTATAAGGTTGCTTTGATGTGGGTGGAGACGTTAGCGTTATGGAAAGCGAGACACCGGCCCTCTCACGAACAGCTGACAAACCACTGTTTTTAACCAGAGAAGAAGAAGAAGGACAGACGTGGAGCTGAACGTCTCATTCGTATTCGGCAGTCGTCAGCTCGTTGATCAAAAACCGTTTCACATAATTAAAGAGAAAATAAAGCAGGAAAAGGCCCATTTTTCTAAACTCCTATTCAGAGGCCACAAACAGATCCGTCCTCAATCACTGAAATTTGGTGATAATGCTTAATTATAATTTTGTCAAGCGGCGCCTGAAGAGGCGCCTCTCTCATCATCCAGCACAGCTAGCTGGAATTATCAGAGACCTGCTGCTTTCCTCGTGCCATCATTTAAAACCACAGCACGCTGTGGGAGCAGCAGGAAAAATGCCTTTTCCCTGTAATTAATATTTTATTCATTGGCTGTGCTTTGTCTGCTTTTCCTCGTTCTGCATCAAAAGTTGTTCGATGTGAAGCAACCCACTGCTCACATTAGAGCGCTGTAGTCTCTGTGAAAGGCCGCATGCAGTGTTTGCACACAGGATGGGGTTAGAGTGCAGTACAGCACCAGGACCATCCATACAAATACATGAATAGATACTTTATGTTCGTTTAGCTTGTATTTATAATAATGATGACACAGTTTATATTAATATCACACAGCTCATCAGTAGTTGTGATTATAGACAGCGAGTTACAGCAGCAGTGTGAGGCGGTGTGTGAAAATATAAAGCAGTAATATGAAGGTAGCGGTGCGAAGTTTCCTTTCAGCGTTTTTTTTCTGCTGTAATTTGAAATGATTTGAACAAAGAAATATGTCCACTGTAAGCTGCACAGCGATTAGCTGCTCTGTCCTTACTGTTGGTTCAACACTGAGACACACGGGAAGTTGTTCGAAGTTGTTTTGTTCTGTGTGTTTGTTTGGGGGGTGGGGGTGGAGTGGGTGGGGGTGGGGGGTGAGAGCTCTGTAATCTCATTAAGTCAGCCAGTGATACACAAAGACTCTTTTGTCCCGGGAGGTGCAGGCCTGGGCCGAGCCCGGGCAGAGTGAGGGTGTGGTGTTGGGGGGGGGGGGCATGGAGGAGAGGTTCGGACTCTCCTTTTGTTGGTGTCCTAAATAAACCGGCAGGATCCACTCTTCCTCCCAGTGCCAACATTCCCAAACATCCCCCCCCCACACACACACACACGTTACTATCAGCCATTCAGCTGACACTCCTGTGATTCTGTGTGAGGCCATGTCACTGCTGCTCTGCACACACACAGCGTTTTACACACAACTAACTGGCTTCTGTGTTTTCTGTGCTTGCAGCGAGGAAAAGGCTTTGCTAGCTCCTTTCGCGTGGACATACCAGAGACTGCGTGAGTTTGCACAATTTCATCATGACGACCAAGGGTGTAAAGTTTTCAGCCCATCTTGTCCTCCACTGCCCTCATCTTTCCTCGCTCAGCAAAAACAAAAAAAGAAGAAAATTTTACACGACTGCAAACAAAACGAAGAAGAAAGAAAAACGAAGGAACAAAACGCTCGGAGCACTGCCGGGTTTGACAGAGACGGTCGGGAGGCTGTGGGGGAGGAACACAGGTAGATGAATAGCCTTACTGGAGATGGCCGTTGTCTCAGCAGGACTGAGAAGCTCACAGAGGACGAACGATGGCGACCCCCGTCACTGATCCCTTCATCTTTTTCCACTCTATGTGTGCCTGTTTACAGCACTGATGTATACATCTGTGAGGATAATGAAGCCAGATGAAGACTGCAGATGAACTACGAAAGGCAAACCAACTGAGAGCCACCCAGAAAAACCACCACTCAGCCCTTTAGGCGTCAGAGAGAGACGCCAAGTTGTACAGGAGAATCTTTGTGCATTTCAGATGCAATACCACTGTTTTAGATTTTTCTATTCTTTTTGTGTGGTCAGGTCAAACTTTGTAAGAAAAGACTGTGGGCAGATTTTCAGTTTTTTTAATTTATTTTTTTATTTATCCGTTTGGTTTTGGTTCAACAACCACACGGCGGCTCAGACCGAGTTCGGCCCACGTTGTTCTGATGCGTCAAGTAGTTTCTGTCACGTGTGAGAAGTATTTATTGTACTCTTTTAAAAGTTTGACGCTGAATATAAACCTCTCTATATAAATCTATCTATATCTTCTTGTTCTGAAGGTGTGCTGCTTGTCGGCTGGTTTCTGATTCAGAGCTTTGATCTGTTTGCTGCCCCTGAACAAGGTCGCCGGTGTTTTCCCAGCCGGAGACGTAAAAAGAGACAGAACAGCCTTAGCAGATGTAAAACTCGACTTCTTATTGTTTGACATCATTTCATTATTTTTTCCACTTCAAGGTATTAATAAAGAGCATATCTATAAGTAAAATGGAGGTAATAATTTAGACTGAATCCATGGTAATTCTGTGTCATTGTAACCAAAACTTTTAAGGGTCCATTTGTAAAGGAGCGCGACAAAAACACCATCAAATGCAAAGAGTGATGTAAACGGTGCAATCCAGTTTCTCTCTTACACACTGCAGACACACACACACTAATATGCCGACAATAAATGACAAAAATGGTAAAAACAACAAGCTGGTCTTGTCTGCGTTTGTTTTCGTGTGTCCGTGTTGTGAATGTGAATCTGCTCATTCCATTCATCACAAATTTGATGCCTAATTAAAATACAGTGTCAGTTAAGGCAGACCTGCCAAAGGTAAATAAGGGAAATAAAGCTGCGTTTATTCAAATGACCTGAAATTAATTAAAGTGCATTTGGCCTCGGGCCAAACGATTCCGCTTCAGGAGGCTCTCTGCGACCAGGAAGCAAATTCTAAATACAAAGGAACATTATTATAATCATATACAGCGGTCCCGCGCTATAACTGCGCTGTTTCACGGATTTTTCTTTTTGGTGCAATTTTGCATGTTTTATTTTTCAGCGCAGTGTGTTCTGCGTCCTGATTGGCTGTAGACCATCTGGTGCCGTGTCTCCTGTACAGTACAGAATGTGTTCAGCTTGTCAAATTTACATAATTCTTCAATCGCTAGCAGTGTGAGTCTGAAGTGCTGAACTGTATGTTTGTAAGTTTCCTCCAACAAACAACAAAGTCGACGAAACATTTTGCACCGTCAAAGGTTCCTGCGGTAGCTCCTAACAGGCAGAGGAAGATGCGAAGATGCGGTAGAAGTGGTAGAAGTTACCGTATTTTTCAGACCATAACGTGCACCGCATTATGAGGCGCATAAAGTGGAAAAAACAAAACATTTACGTCAAACGTTACTCAGCTCATTCTTCTTGCTTCCTCCACTTCCGTACCATTGATTCATTAATGTTGAATTCTCTGGCAGCGGCTCTATTCTCATGTTCTGGACCTGAAAACAGGGTTTGAGCTTTGGTTTCTATAATACTGGACTTATTTTTCTACGAAGGTTTGAACTTTGTGTTTAAACAAGAGAGAAAAGTGTGAAAATGTTCATGTCTGTCTGAGAAAAGTATAAAGTGTGTAGTGAGGGGTTTTACAGCCTTAAAACATCTATAATAAGAGAACAAAGAAATATAATAATCCTTCGCAGATTTCACCTATCGCGGGTCATTTTTAGAACGCAACTCCCGCGATAAACAAGGGGCCGCTTTATCATAATTAAAATGATAAGTATGTGCGTGTTTTATGTCAGTTTGCATTTAAATGTTCCAACAGCTTATATTTAAATTATCATTGAGATAATTTTCAACCTGGAGAGAGTGAATTGTTTTTGTTTTTCTGCATAGTTGTTACAAATTTTAATATGAGATAAACTGAATGAATGCAAAATGCAGCAGCCAAACCCACCTGGCATAATAAGGTATATATGTGTGTGTGTGTGTTTAGCCTTCTGTAAAGAACATGCTACCTCTCATTAACTCTTTAATTATCAATAATGAAATGAATGTGTACAGCTGTGAGGCAGACTGACGAATGAGTTTGGGATCAGACTGAAGCTGTGACTGTTTGGGAGATGATGTCACGGTGCCCTGCAGAAGGTGGCAGTTTATCACAGACCTGTCGTTTGGCTACACGGTGAAGCTTTTTTAAAAAGTTTGTAATTCACTTCAAAGCTTCAAGCTGGAGGTTTAAGAGCCGGCTCAGGTAAAACACGATATTCTCACCATCAGAGTGTTTGGACCGAGCTGAGTGACCAAAGTTTTCCAGCTCTAATCTAAGCATAAACCAGCACTCAGGATTACTTTACCAAACACACAATAACAGGTGAATGCGAGCTCGGTACAGTATTTTTGGTTTTTGAAAGGAAAAACATCCGCTTTATCGTCCTTCGCTGTCACGTCCGCTCATTTTTAATCCACTTGTTTCTTTTCTGCTCTGCAGATTTAGAGATCTCACTGTATGTTTTCATCAGTCTGAAGGAGATGTTGAAGCTGTAATCCAAGGTAGATTATAGTATTTACAGATGGTGATGAACCAATAACAAGGTAGATGTCAGACTAAGTAATCTGCAGACTTAATCTTCCAGCACAAACTGAATATTCATTGATTCGTTCTTCTGCCATCAAAAAAAGAAGCTTTTTTGTTGCAAACTATAAATATTCCAAGCAAACAGGGATAAATACGACAGAAACGTCTCACTTTGTAGGCTTCAGAATGAAAAGTGAAAAATAGGAGGACAAATAGCGAGTTGGCTGAGTGTGAAGCACTGACCCCGGCCTTTTGTTGCTGTGTAATGAGGGCAGAGCTATCAGCGCAGCGCCATTTAGATTGAGGACAATAGTTGAAGGAAGAGCAAGTTCAGTATAATCATATCTATTTTCTTGTTAAATGGAAGCTATTATTTTTGACCTCCACTCGACGCTAATCTCTGTCACAAACCAAAAAGTTTTAATTTCCATGTGCGTTTGTGCACACTCGGCTCCAAATGAGAAAAACCATTAGAGTATAATGAAAGATAAATTAAGAACAAAAAGGAAAGGCTTACAATTCCCCAAACAAATGGGAGGATTCGAGGAGAGGCAGACGGTAAAATAAAGACGCCGTCGTCTCTCCTTCTATTTCCGGTTAGCTGGCCGGGTGGGTGGGGGTGAGGAGGTAATTGCATAGCAAGTTTCAAAGTCACTGGCTTCACAAAGGCAAAGCGGATTAGAAGCCAACACTGAACTTTTTTGTGTCAGAGCTCTCCTCTATTGCAGATGCTGCCGGACATCAGAAGAAGAAGACGAGTCGTCACAGTGAGTCGGTGCTTGAATTCCCTGCTGAGGAGCACGGGTGGAAATAGAAGCACAGGCGGGTGGATGGTCTGTGTGAAGGTTGATTAGAGGCTCTTCAGATGTGGATGAATGAATGATAGACTTTGGAAAAATCACACAATAAGAGATTTTGGCAGCTAAAGAGCTTTGCTCCTACTTTAGTCTACGAAGGCTCCACGCCCTTGGATATTAAGCAACCAATCAGGTGACTTCAAGTGCATTCGCCTCATAGCTCCTCATAGCCTTCATCACGTTACTGTTACCAAGGGGTTCTCTTTACATGAGTTGATTATTACAGAGTGTCAGCCTTATGCTGGCTGGAGCAGCTCTACTGGCAGCTCCTAACATCAGCTCGCGGGTTCAGGCTTGGTTGTGTTTAGGTGTGGCTGCTGTGTGTGTGGCTTCACTCAACTCGACCTGCCAGCAGTGTTTGTGACTTTTGGAGCATTTCTTTGTTCTTTGGTCCTTTTACCCAATACAAGAGGGGCTCAAAGGCACTAGAGATGCCCACCGTTTGGTTAGCATGAATAAATCAAGGATGCTATTTCTTCATGATTTCACCAATAACAATAACACAGTTTGATCTCAGTCCAGCACTTATCACTAACACTAGCACGCTGTTATAAACAGGCATCAACTGACAGAAGTTCTTCATTTGGAGTCCTCTTATTGATACTAATGTTAGTGATTATTATATTTAAGGACTCATTATCATTCTCCTGCTGTCAAATGCAAAAACTAGCTGGGAATGAAAGTCATGGAACAAGCCAATCATAATAGCTGCAGAGTGCACTGACATGGTCACAGATCCAGGAGGGTTACAAAGTTGGTCACAGAGGAGCCTAAAATAGAAACATACTGGAAGAAAAAAGGAGATTTTATTGCAGATTTATAACCTGATCAAAAGAAAGTGTTTTGGTTTGGACGGACATGTGTTTGTAAAACTATCCACACACTGAATGAAATGTTTCTTTTACCTCAGTATGTGGGAGAAGAGTCTAATTATGTCACTTTACTGTCACTCCATATATTGCAGACATAAACTAATTAAATTAAAAAAAACAAACAAATCAGCTTTACAAGTTTTTTTTAATTGCAATGAAAAATCTTAGAAATAAATCAAGGATTTTCTGTTTTTTGTTTTCTTGTAAATATTTTGCATTTTTTCTATCAGTGGAGGATTTTTTTGTTCTTAACTAAAAGCCTCACGTATTCTGTCATCGTTGACGTGGTCATAAAACAGGTTCTTTTAATCCACTTCATCACTTGCTTTGTAAAGACTGGGATCACTTTGGTTCCATCATGAGAATAAAGTTAAATTGCAATTATAAATAAATTATATGACGTATAGTATAAGAAGTTAATTTAGCTCGGCTCTTTTAGAAGATGGCCACTTTGAAACTTGGGAGAGGATCACGGCCACAAAATCTTTTTTTGACTTTTTTCTCAGGAGCCTAATTGTGAATTTTTCAGAATTATGAATTTTTTCTCAGAATTCAGGAAAAAAGTCAGAATTCTGAGATTAAAGGTAGAATTTGTGATTCTTTTGTAGAAAATGCAGTTTTGTTCCCAGGTTTCTGGTATTATTGCCTCCTTATACGACTTAATTAAATTAGCAGCAAGTTTTTTTTCTAACTGAAAAATAAAGCGCCTCGAGGTGAGCGTCCGTGTCGGCAGACCACTCCAGCTTGTGATCCAGTTGAACTCCCAGATACTTGTAGGATGTGACTGTTTCCACATCAGTCCCACCAATGCAGACAGGAGAGGGTGGGGACCTGTTCCTGCCAGTCCACCACCAGCTCCTTTGTTTTGGCCACATTCAGCTGCAGGTGGTTCACCTCACACCACCTCATGAAGCGATCAGTCCGTCCTCTGTACTCCTCTTCCCATCTCCACACTTCCAATAACGGCCGTGTCATCAGAGGATTTCTGGAGGAGACAAGTTTCTGTGATGTGCTTGAAGTCGTCCGTATATGCAGAGGGTCCTGTGACTTACTCACCAGGGGTCGGAGGTGTTCCAGGATAAGTGCTTGGAGAGAAAATCATCTGGACCTATTTCACTTAGAAGTTGATTTTGTGCTCTCCATAGAATCAACTCTGCTCTGTGTCCCCTAACCAAGGATTCAAGGCGCAAACTGGGAACACGTCTGCTTTGTCTGCATCTTGGGTTGAAAGGGAGATGGTTCCTAAAATCTGCTAGTTTTCTTGATTCTGATTGTGACCCACACCTGTTTTCACACCTTGGCTCGTGTGATTAGGTAGAGGATCATTAGGGGGTCCAGTGTCCCTCTTGGGGGGACACTTCCATAGGGCTTAAATCTGGGACTCACCACCAGTTGCTCTTAGAACTGAAGAAGTTTCTTGGATGAAACAGCTTCAAGGAAACTTAAAGAAGTCCAGACGCTTTTCTTTCCAAGCTCCTTAGACTATGATGACCTGGATGACTGAGAACCTTCACAGAGACATAGATCCGCCCTCCTGTAGGTGCACATGGGACGTCTGTCTGATGAGACCAAAATATAGCATTATAAAGTAGGATAAACACTCAATAAATAAACGCTGGTGTAATTGTCTAAGCAAAATCATTTGTACCTGTGAACAGGGTTTGAGGTCGGAAATCAACAGTAATTAATTTCAGTTATATTTTCTGTCCACAGGGTTTCTGATGGGGAATGTGACATTTTTAACTTTTTGTCTCTTTGTTTCCTTGTTAAGAGAAAACTCAGGAGGCAAGAAACACAGACTCAGCTCTTTTTACATGTACATGGACGAATGCCCCAACACAGCCTCACACAGTGACGTGTATGAGATGAGTCACGGAGGATTCGCGTCGGGGCATCAGCTTGCTCTTTATTATATAGTCAGTTCTTACATAGCATATTTCAGGGCGCCACCCCTTGTGAGTACGGAAACAACTCCTTACAAGGCACTGGAGTGATAAGCATAAAACATATATGTTCAACTGTCACAACAGGAACTGGTCAAGCTTATCTCAGCAAACTCAGCAAGGGTGAGGTTTCCTATAGCAGCTTCCTCATGCAAGCTTCGTCATGAAACACAGTATATGCAGGAGTTTAAATGAGGCTAAACAACTAGGGATTTTTAACTACAATAAAACATAATACATATAAAAATTCTTTAACATTCCTTTTCTACACTCACATAATTTTAATAATCTTAATAATTATTAATGATAAAAATTCAACCATTCTGTTTTCTGCATTAATAATTCTTTTAAAAATGTGGTTTTGATTTTTTTAAGTGTTTGAAGCAGAAAAATAATGCATTAAACATTTTGTGTTAATACATCTGTGTTAATAACAGACGTGGGTCCACCCTGTAGGCCCAGCAGGTTTACTGTGAAACTCAGTTACAATTAAGCATTTTTAAACATGACATACAATCTGTGTGACATGTTTTTCTTTCTTTCTTTTGTAATAATTCTTAACTCTTATTGTTAAATCAGTTTTCCTGAAATAACCAGTTTCAGTGTTTTTGAAAAGCTAAATTTACATTTATATTGTTCAGATTATCACAAAGAAATACTTTGTAAAACAAGTTGACAGAACATTTGCAGATTTCTACAATAATTCTAGCAGAATATTTCATTCTTCAGACTTTTTGATTTTTTTGGCTCTGACTGGTCAAAAAAACTTTGGAGAATGCTGCAAAGTATTGATTACATTAATACTAATGCTAATGATAACAACAGGAATAACTTTATTTACATAGCAATTTTCAAAACACACAGTTACAAAGTGCTTCATAGTTGAAATAAAAGGCACATGTTGAAAATAAGTACAGATGTTCAAACATACAGACACATATTCAGTCATACAGTCAGACGTTCACTCCAACATATGCACATACATGCATATATGACCAAAAATGAAGGGAAACATATAAGGAAACACTGCCCTGTAAAGACTGCTCCATAGTTTGGGTGCAATAACTTTAAAAGCGTGATCACCTGTGTGAGGGACAGATACATACGATATGTATCTTTGAACGCTTCCTCAGCTGCCGTCTGAAAATCAGGACGGGCTCTGAAAGTCTGTTGGCTGTGGAAGGCACGCACAGTGAGACACGACCACAGCAGTTGTTGCCTACAGCACTGATTTTATCATCTCCACCCCTCCTCCTCACTTAAAAGAAAACGCACACACACACACACACACACACACACACACACACACTTTGTGCTCACCATATGTGCACACACACACACTTTGTGCTCACCATATGTGTAACATGCTGTCCCAACTTGGCCGCCTGAACTAACTGTAGCCATCGTGCCCTCTGGGGGGAGCAGGGGTCGGGGGTGCAGAGCCACCCAGGATGGGGACTGCTTAATGTCAACAGTCATCTCTCTCTCTCTCAAACACACACACAGTACAGTAATAAGGGCTGCTTTGTGTAAATAGTGCAGTCCAGCCGAGGCCTGCTGTGACGGCTGTGGGCCTGAGACAGATGGAAGGATTGCACAAACTGTGTTCACATCAGTAGCATCAGTTACTTTGTTGCTTTGATTTGATACTGTAGCTGGATTCAGTTTATTTTTATCTTTTATCTTATAGCCTGCATTCTAAACCTTTTAAAGAGTAATCATAAAAAACACCTTTCATTTGGCTTTTATTTTGGAAATATTTTAATTTTATGGAGCCAAAGGGGAATGAGTGATATCTTTCTTCCAGTCTAGTGGGAAGACTCACCATCGAGCTAGTACTGTCAGTACACAGCTACAACATATGAATACTGGGCTGCGCGTATTCTTTACAGATAACTCTGAAGGGTTAAGATGATGAGTTACAGAAGGTGAAGAAGCAACTCAGGGAAACAAAAGAAGAGGGGATAACACTGCAATGGTTTATGTGCAAAGTGTAGCTAAGGAAAAGCAGAAGATCAAAACTCAGACTTTTTAATAAGCAGTTTATTTGAAGAAAATATTTTTAAATTATTACTTCCAGGCTGGACTACTGTAATTCATTATTATCAGGTTGTTCTAAAAACTCCCTGAAAAGCCTTCAGTTAATCCAAAATGCATATTTCTTCCATACTGGCTTCTCTTCATTGGCTCCCTGTTAAATCCATCCATCCATTAATTGTCTACCACTCATCCTTATCAGGGTCACAGGGGGCCAGAGCCTCTCCCAGCTACCACAGAGCAAGAGGTGTGATACACCCTGGAATGGCTGCCAGCCATAAATCCAGAATCAAATGTAAAAATCCTGCTCCTCACATACAAGGTCTTAAATAATCAGGCCCCATCTTATCTTAATGACCTTGTAGTACCATATCACCCTATTAGAGCACTTCACTCTCACACTGCAGGCCTACTTGTTGTTCCTAGAGTATTTAAAAGTAGAATGGGAGGCAGAGCCTTCAGTTTTCAGGCCCCTCTTCTGTGGAACCAGCTTCCAGTTTGGATTCAGGAGACAGACACTATCTCTACTTTCAAGATTAGGCTTAAACATAAATGTGATTTTGCAAAGCAAAATTTAATTAAAATGTAATTAAACATTTTCAAATTTTTCTTTTTTCAGTTTTGAATGTAAATGTTATTTTATCATTAACAAGATTTTATTATTAGAGTATTAGATTATTACCTTACAAAGTACTGCTGAGTTGTACATTCTTTAATTTAACAACTAATTGTCGACTCTTTACAGACGCTCATATTTAGATCTTATGTTGTGGAGGTGCTGATTAAATAGGGTAAAACATGTAGCAGGATTAGTGTTATTAGCTTTGCTTTAAATCATTCTGTGATGTGCTTCCGTTTGGTCTTGTAGCGCCATAGCTCATGACCTGGGTTTTCTTTCCCCTGACTCTGGACTGTGAGGGAAGAAAACACAGAGATTCATCTGGCATGAAAAAAATTAACTAACAGCGTCAGATTTTCTAATTAACCGTCATGATTTATTAAACTGAACAAATTTGCAACCAAAATAAACCCAACTCAGGCTCTGTGACTGTGTTTTGGAGACCATGACAGCTTTTCCTGGAGATTTTTGATAAGTTCAGCAGGTTGATGGGCATGACTTAAAGCTCTAGCAAAACAGCAACTCTGCTGGAATAACATAAAGACAACAACAACAACAATAATAATAAATATATTCATAAAGTGTTCATAGAGAACTTTAGTGCAGTAATGAAATGATATTGTTTAGTGTTTAGTGTCTGAAGTGAAGCTCTAAAAGTTGCTCGTGGCCTTTTTTCTGTCCCATGAGACAAACGTCTCCATAGCTCAGTGAAGTGTCCCTCACCTCAGGACATGCTGATCCTCATCTCATTCCCATTTCTCTGTCTCTCTTGTTTCACGGCATCTGGCTTCAATCAGCCACGGGTCTCTCTGTTTTTTCTCTGATAACAGACGATCTGATAAGTGTCATCAGTCACTGCATGCTCTCCATCTCGGCTCAGCACTGATGAACCCCCTCTGCTGCCTAACTGACCAGATCAGTATCCCAAAAGTTTAACTGATGCTAAACTCTGTTTCAAAAGTGTTTTGTAAGCAGCGTTTCTTACCAGTAATAGTGATATTGAATTTTTTTTATGTAGGTGTCAGGGTGGA